>NC_044245.1:84354303-84658303 GCF_003957555.1 Calypte anna | reverse complement strand
TTCTGGGTTCAAGTTCACCACTTTATCTTCAAAATATCAAGGCCAAACAGAGTTCAGTCTTACATGCTCACGTAGAAGCTCACATTTTATTCACAAGAAACATCTTTTTTCATGGCTCATAAATATTAAACTAATATAAATGTAACCTCTGTGTTCTCAGGGCTGATCAGGAGTGAGTGAATTTAGAAACTGAAATTTGCAAGTTGCAGTCTCTTTCTCTGTCGTTAGCATCCTCTTCTAGAGGCTAAAGGAAAGTCCCAGCACCTCTGGTCAGCTTGTGTTCAGAAACAACACTCCCCTTGATTGCCACCTCCTCCCCTCCTCCCCCCAAGTTGTAGCAACTCAGCAACCATGAATATCCCAGCCTGACCTGCGAGCTTTGAAAAGAGAAATGAAAACCCAAATGTCTCCAATGCCTCATCCACAAAAGCTGTGCCCTATATAGTGCCAGGGTATTACAGGTTTCTGGGAGTGCTGTGGCCACACCAACGCTGCCTTGTCCTTCTTCAGTAATGTTTTGTTTTTTGGTTTTTTTTTTGGCATGCTGCTAAAAAGCAGCGCTGTTTAGAAGTCAACAGTAACAGAAATGTCCAAGTGATTTTGTGCTGTAACTTCTGAGATGAAAAACTTGGCAGGGAAAAAACAGAAGTCATAAGTCTATTTGCCTCACCTACTTACTGTGTGCTTATCTGGAACAGCTTGTGAAATTCTTTGGAAACCTAATGCATTTAGCAGATAGGGGCCAAGACTCTCTATGAGCTCGCCAAAAGCAAACTTTAATTCACAGTCTTGATATCATGGGAGAGCTATACTTGAAGTAGCCTGATGTAAGGCTTCCCTGACATTTATATGGTGAAATACAATTCAGTCCCATATCTAAAGGGGACAAAAAAAGTAAACAGAAAAAGAAAACCTCTTAAGAAAGCTTTGAGGCTGATGACCAACCTTTAAAAGTTACCCCAATTCCAAGCCTCATTTCTCCTGCGGGTCTCTTGGATCCCTCTTTTGTGCAAAGTAAGATACTTATACTTGGCTTTGAATCTGAAAGAATCATCTTTTTTTCCAGAGAGTGATTGCCAGCAGCTCCTGCGATTTCTGTCTGCCATCACCCCTCATCTAAGAAGTGGAAGATGTGCTTCTGTTTAGTGCTGCCACTGAGCAGGCCATGGTATTCCAGCTATAGTAGGTGTGTTAGTTAGCTCTGGGGATGCTCTTCCTCCTCCTGCCTCCTCCTGCCTTGCCTCCCCTGCTGAGCACTTTCCTGGCTCTCACCTGCTGCTGGCAGAGACAGGACACAGACCCTGCTGCCTGCTTCAAACCTGGTGCTCATCTGGTACCCAGAGAAGACCACAAAGACAAGAGAGTAGGTGATCAGAGTGCTAGAAAGTGAAATTAGTGATAAAAAAATAGAAGTAAAATGTCATTCTGTAAATCTGCTGTGGCAGAAAGAAAAAAAAAAAACAAAAAAACCCCAAACCTGGCAGGGTTTTGATGTTATCTTTTGCTGCAAACACTGCTTGGGGCACTATTGAATGCCAGCAGTGACGAGTGTGGGAAACCAGAAAGGGACAGGAAAACAATGTGGTTTTGCAGATGGAAACCTACAGAGGAGCTGCTGAACTTTACTGGTGAGCAGAGAGCTGGTGCTGTAGTTGTGACTCTTCTGGGCTGTGCCTGGTGATATTCGTCACCTTCTCTTGGAGAAGGTAAGTGGGGTTGAGTGTCTCTCCAAAGCAGGCTGGCCTGCTGGGGTTGCCACATAAATGAGCTCAAAGGGAAAAGTTGGTGTGCCAGGGAGGGCATCAGTGGATATTTTGCCACATGAGTCAAAGGTGACTTGATCTTCACACAGGGGGTAATCTTGAATTTTATGTGAAGTACCTATGCTATCAAAAACGGATTAGAGCCTCTCTCCTTGCACTCCTGACAAGCCTTTCAGCCTGCCTGGATGAGCATGGTATTAGGAAGCTGACACTGCTGGAGGGTATATTTTTCTGATGAGGTGGGAGATGAAGTCCTGACTGTCTGTTGTTATACAAGAGCTGATGGTGCTTTCTGTGCCGAGAAAGCCAATGACTCTTGTCCTGTGTGAATGCATTATGTTCCACTTCAGTTTCCATGGCATTTCGCTGTTCTTGGCCCAAATAATTGTTCAGTCCCTGTGAGGGCTATGGTACTGAATAGCAAATTCTTTCAGCCCAGACGTAGCGATATGACAGGACCTGTGATGAAACGTAACTTGGTGTTGATTTAGCAGAGCACTTGTGTCTCTAAAGAGTTGCTGTGGCTGTGCTTTATATTCAAAGTCTCACATTCAAAGTCTCTCACACTCACAGTGTGCTGAGAAAAGCTCCCTCAGTCTAGACCTAAAAAGGTACTGCTGAGTCTGAAAGTCAGAGATGAGCAATCCAAGACTGGAGCCCAGGATCTGTGTGCAAGGGAAGTCCTGTCCCTCTGACAGAGGGTCCTAGGCCACCATGTCCTAGCAGATTTGCTACAGTGACCTAAAGGGTACTTGTGGAGCAGTAGGGTGGCACCTCTGTGTCTGAGAAGTGGTGATTTTCATAGGCCAGAAGCTGCTTCTCTGGCTTTTCCTTCAAAAAAATGAACAGGTAGCTCCTGGGGGTGATGGTTAGAGCTGTTGCCCCAAGAGGCAAGGTGTGGAGGTTTCATTGCTTCATTTGTCTGGAAGGGACCAAACCCACACAGATTAGGAGCTTTAGACTGGAGGTTAGAGACAGCATATGTGGGTCTCTCCCCGTCTCATCTGAGGTAACCAACCTCCCAGAGCAGTGAAGAGAGGAAGAGGGGCTCTGCCCACCTGGCTACTGTAAAAGAAGTTTCTTCTCATCACTTGTTCTGAAGAGAGGCAGATGTCTGAGAATGCAATGTGAGTTAAGCACATTCCAAAGCCACCTCTCAGATTGGCCATCTTGTGAATCATAGCTAAAGTCTACTTTCCCCATAGGGCTCACAGTTGGGAACAGAACAAGCTCAGGAAGGAGCATTTGCAAAAACAAAAATACCAAAAAACCAACAAACTCTAATCATCTGGGACAGTCAAGTGAAGAAGAAATCACACCTCTGAAGTCAGCAGTCTGAGGGTCTCTGTCCAGTTGAGGATTTTTATAATGACATTTTTAGATGTGATGCCATGCAGACAACTGGTGCTTATTCAGACTTTCAGGATTATCTTGGTACAGCAGGAAAATTTCTGGTGTCTTTTAAAGCATTTGCCTCTTCTTTGTCATAGAAAGTGACATTTGATGGAAGTGACAATCCAGATGATCTTTTCAATCAAAACAGCATGCATTGCTGTTTAATGAAGCCTGTGACTCAAGGTTTTATAAAATATGCTCAGATTCTGCATTACAAGATCCAGTAATAGAGGAACTAGCTCACTGTGTACACAGGAGTAAAGCTTCTCTCTGGGACAATTTACAGTAGTTATGGAAGAGGCTTGGCTAGAATATTGCTCTGATTCAAGACTGCTGCTTTTATAGCAATTTTTATTGTCAAGTCCATCCCAAATGTGTTGTCATTATTTTCCTATTATTCACACTGAAAAAATATCACCATAAAAATATTACTTGTTCCAGTATATAACTCGGTTACTAAGGTTACTAGATGAGATCTGTTTGGAATGATTTACAGCTTCTAAATACACTTTCCTCCCCCAACAATCTGACTGAGAAGAAGAATCTACCCTAATAAATTAACCATGGTAAATGTGGACTGACCTACAAATTAAGAAATGCAAGGTTAAATACAAACATCGATCAAAGGCAAGAACTATAAATAGATAATGAAGTGAAGAAACAATGCCTGCAAAGCAAAAGGCTCCTGAAGTTTTCACATTTGCTGGCAAATGCTATTAAAGTCCTCTGCTCACCAAAAGAGGATACTGCTTACATGCATTCAGAGGAAATATTGTGCAGCAGAAAGCCTTGTCACTTCTACCTACTATAAATCAAGAAAAAACAAAAGATCCTCCATGAAACTTTGCAGGGAAGTTCTGCATAGGTCCTCCAGAGCCAGGGCTGTGATCTGATACAAAACATCCTCCCACCCTCAGAGAGAAACTGCTGCTTTGGCTGCCTTTCCTATTACTTGTTCCCTATAGAGCACAGCTCCTTGTGGTGGGATGAAAAGGGTGCTGTGTCCTGAAAGAGCTTCTGATGTTTTGGGACAGACTGGAAGTCAAGTCTGTGTTTCTACCTGTTCCCTTTGAGAGTAGGTCTTTTTAAACCAGTTACTATGTTTTGTACCTTTTTTTCACTTATTTTGTCTTTGTGGTGGTAGTGAAGTCCAAAGTTGTATTTTACAAAGAGGCATCATCCTTTTTTTCAGCATGCAGAACTGAAATCTATAAAAGTGGTTGCTGTTATTAACACTGAAACAAATTACATTAGGAAACAAGTAGATCCTTCTGTGTCATCACAGGTTTATTGCCTTCAGGGCAGTTGCGCTGACAAATAGTGAGTAAAGATCCAGTCTGATATGAATGGGGCCCTTAAAGGTACACATTTCATTTTTGCAAGGTTGGCATCCCTGTTTTGAAAGGCAAGCCTAAAGCTCTCACCTGACATGTGGTCCATTCCCTAAAGCCTTATAATCTGCTATCAAAGGTTTTGGGAGCATCTTGTTTCATTTGAAATGAGATCCCCACTGGAGGTCTCTCAGCCTGCATGGTTGTAAATAATGGTTAGACAGATGCCCTTAGATCAGGACAACCCCTAGGGCGGTGAGAAGCCTAAGAAATGCCCTCAGCTTATTAAAATCCTGGTTTTGTGTAGCCTCCTTTGGCAACAGGGAAAATGGTATGTAGCACTTGAAGGGATTTAGGAGCAGATTTAAAACAGGAATGGTTCTACGCAGATGAGAATATTGTCTTTCATAATCACGGGAGGAATAAAACCAAGAGAAGATGTGGTTTAATTAGGCCATCAGAGCAATAACTCATCTGGGAGTACCACTTGGAAGCATGCTGTGGAAAAGAAGCATCTCTTTTTTATCCTTTAAGCTTTTCTCTTCTTTTCAGGGCTGTGTAAACTTTCCCTCTGTCAGGGCCCTGAGGATACAGGAACAGCATGGCTGAGGTTGGCAGAGCTCCCTGGAGACTGTCTAGTCCACCTCCCACTTCTCCAAGCAGCATCTGCTAGAGCACATTGCTCAGGATCAGGACTTGAGCAGGTTGCTAAAGACTGTCCAATTAGGTTTTGAATATCTCCAAGACAATGACTCCACCCCATCTCTGGGAAACTTGTCCCTATGTTTAATCAGAAAGAAAAAATTATTGGGTTTTTTTTTTGTTTTTTCCTATGCTTAGTGATTTTACTTTAATTCAATATGTGCTCATTGCCTCTTGTACTGTCACCAGGCACCACTGAGAGCCTGACTGTCTTCTTTACTGCCTCCTATAAGATACATATATACAGTGATAAGATCCCAAGCCACCTCTTCTACAGGCTGAGCAGTCCCAGGTCTCTCAGCCTCCCCTTGTATGTCAAACATTTGGAGGCCTTTCCCATTTTTGTGGCTATTTGATTGACCCACTTCATTCAGTATGTCCAACTGAGTCCTCAGATGCATCAAGCACAGCATTGCCAGCCACCTGAGGGAGGTGATTGTCCCACTTTACTCTGCACTGGTGTGGCCCCATCTGGAGTTCTCTGTGCGGTTTTGGGAGCCACAGTACAAAAAGGAGATAGAGCTACAAGAGAGTGTCCAGAGGAGGGCTGTGAGGTTGGTGAAGGGCTTAGGGGGAAAGCCCTATGAGGAGCAGCTAAAAGCCCTTGGTCTCTTCAGTCTGGAGAAGAGGAGAGTGAGGGGAGAGCTGATGGCAGCTCCCTGCTTCCTCACTAGGGAAGGAGGAGGAGCAGGCACAGACCTCTGCTCTCTGTGACCGACGATAGGACCTGAGGGAATGGTAGGAAGATGTGCTGGGGGAGGTTTAGGTCAGATACAAGGAAAAGTTTTCCACCCAGAGGGTGGCTGAGCAGTGGAACAGGCTCCCCAGGGAAGTAGCTACGGCACCAAGCCTGCCTGGGTTCAAGAAGTGTTTGGATGGTGCTCTCAGTCACATGGTGTGATTTTTTGGGTGCCCTAAACAGGGACAGGAGTTGGCTTGATGATCCTGATGAATCCCTTCCAGCTCAGCAGATTCTGTGATTCTGTGATTTTTTGTACTGGCAATCCCAGATCTGGACTGAGCCCTCCAGGCTTGTTTCATCACTGTTGAGGAGCAGGGAAGGATCACTTCTTTTCACCTGCTGTCAGTGCTGTTTCTAATGCAGCCCAGGATGCTGCTGGCCACCTTTGCTGTGTCTGTGAATTACTGGCTCATGGTCAGTTTGTTGTCCACTGGGACCTCAAGATCCTCTTTTGCAGACCTGCTTACCAGTTGACTGGACCACAGCCTATACTGGTATATGGAGCTACACCTCCTCAGGAGCAGGACTTTGCATTTGCCTTTGTTGAACTCTGTGAGATTCCTGTCAGCCCATTTCTCTGGCCAGTTGAGATCCTCCTGAATGGCAGTGCACTCCTCTGGTGTATTGGCTACTCCTCCCAGTTTTGTGTCACCTGCAAATTTGCTGAGGGTGTACTCAGTCCAGTCATCCATGTCATTAATGCAGGTGCTACCAGTACTGGCCCTGCTGTGAATCTCTGGGGTGAACTACTGCTAATTGCCTTCCAGCTGGACTTTGTGCCACTAAACAGAACCCATTGAGCAAAACAGCCAGTTTTCAGTCCACCTCACTGTCCATTTATCTAGACTATATTTCATCAATGCATCAGTGAGGGAACTGTGGGGGATGATGTCAAATGCTTTACTAAAGACAAGATGACCACCATACAGTGCTCTTACCTGGAGTCCTATCTTAGCAGAAGGCTGTCATGTTAGCTGAGCATGATGTGCCTTTTGTAAATCTGTGCTGACTACTACAGATCATCTTCTTGTCTTTCAAGTTTCTGGACATGATTTCCAGAGGGATTTGTAATCATGTTTTCAGGGATTGTGAGTCTGAATAGCCTGTAGCTTCCCAGAGCAACCTTCTTGAACATAAGGATGACATTTGCTGACTTTCAGTCCTCAGGAACCCATCTTGGTCATAATGACCTTTGGAAGATAATCAAGAGTGGCCTCACAATGACATCAGCAAGCTCCATCAGCACTCATGGGTGCAATCTGTCAGGTCCCAAAGACTTGGGTTTGTTTGTCCTTTTATTTTTTTCTTGCTTCCTAACCTGGTATTCCTCCAGTCAGTGTTAGTCTTTCTCACTTCAGACTTTTCCACTGGTCTCAGGGAAAGCCTGAGATTTTCCTGAGGGCAAATCTTATCAATAAAGACCAACATGAAGAAGACATTGAGTACCTTGACCTATTCCACATCTGTTGTCACCAGGACCTGCCCTGTTCTGCACTGGATACAACATTTTCCCCAGTCTTTCTCTCAGAGCTGGATGAATCTCAGCCTTCTCTCCAGGACATCCTGGATCTGAGCCCCCAGCAAGCAGCAGACCTCCCTAGACAGCAGGTCAGGTAAGCAGATGAGGAATTCCACATCCTGCAGCAGGGAATCTCCCACTTCTATTACTCGGATGGAACTTAAGGTCTTCAGCCAGTCTCACCAGGAGCTCCCACCCACACTTTCTGTCCAGGGGCCCAGAAGCCCCATATAAGCTCATGCAGTGGAACCATGTCCTAAGCTACAGCATAGGTGTGCCTGTGCCTGTCTTTGTCCTTTGCTATCCTGACCAAGCTTCCTGTATAGACCCTGGATCTTTTGTTGTAGGTAACATTGCCTCCAGTCCTGTTTTCTGGATGAAACTTGGACCTGAACTACAGGTAGGTTGTAGGTAGCTTTATCCCTAGTCCTGTGTCTAATCTCCTGCCTCCAGGATGAGCCCTGGAGCCAGATCAGTGTCATCACCTGTCTGACAGTCACAGGATGATCTCAGAACCATCACTGTCACCTGCCTACTCTGCTGGTGGACAGTGGGGACTGCACCTCACTGGGTTAAGGGTACTGACTTTGTTCAGGTCACCCTTGTGTCCCACCATGTCCCTCCCTAATGGCCCAGCCCTGCTCTTGCTGCTTAGTGGCAGACTCAGCTAATTCTCTGGTTCTCTACACTTGAAATTCATGCTTCTCCTCCACCTTCACGAGGTTTCTGGAGAGGGCCTTCTCTCTACATGTGTATGTTCTGGGGAGATCAATCTCCCACCCTTGTATGTGTGTAAATGTAGTGTAACAAACTGTGCATTGAATTATAGGAGACTTCAGGTCCCAAGCAGGATTCCCCCAGACTTTATTTTCAATTCCTTGCAACTGAACATAGTTTTTAGAGAAGAGTCTTTGCCCTAGAGATTTGTCACAAGGTATTGCTGCTAGTTAATTTTTTTCCTCCTCCACCCCACCTCACTAGCTGAGGTCTCAGAGACTTAATTTCCTTGCTGTTATCAACCAAAGGCACATCTGCTTTCTGATTCACTTAAGATGATTTTTAAATCAAGCTAGTGCTGCACATGATTCTTTCTAATTGGTACACCCTGACTTATCACCTTGGAGAAATCCTAGCCATGCCCTAAATCCTGATGATTAAGTCAGCCTTTTAATAATATTCCAAATCACTTCTATGCAGGTGTACAATAATAATTTTATGAGGCAGTTTCTTGGCTGCAGATAGGTGGAGGAGAGATGTGAGCCTGTCTCAGAGCATATTGCTCTTTTTAATGCCAACCAAGAACCATCTTGTCACTGAGGCATTGCTGTAGGGTGCCAAGGGGTCTGCTTCTTATCCATCTCTTGCCAGCTGGTAAAATATCCGTTTTCTCATCATTCCATTCTGGCCAATTTAGTGACCTTCCTCAAGAAACCAGCTATCTGGCTGTGTGCTGAGCATGCCACGTTATGCTTGCCTACCCGGGCACAGCTCCCTTGGCTCATTCACATCATCTTGAAGTGGGATTTGGAAAATCACCCAACCTGCTGTTCCATAGTACCCCTGTGGTGATGGTGGCATCTTGTTTCTCCTTCATTTGACACTGTTCTGAATGACAGCACTTTAAAGGAAGGGTTTTCCCTTTCATCAGGGGAACACAGTGAGATCTCTCTTGCATCTTGCCACAGTGGAGTTAATCTTTGAGATAATGCTCTGTCCTGTGAGTAGAGGCTGATGCCCAGACCAGGCATATGAGAAGTGCCACTGTCCATCTAATGCTTACATTTTCATATAGCATCCCAGCACAGAGCTTTCTATCAGCTGGGGAGGAAGGGGGAAGAGATCAAGGGATAGGTGAAGATTATCTGACTACTCTTTTGCCCTCCATCTTGTGAATCCCATGGGCTGAAGATCCATGCAAATCCTTCCTTGCTGAATCCAACCCAGAAACTGGGGTGCTACCTGCCACAGCCTACAGGTCAAGTTGTTCTAAACTGGGACAGCTCTTTTTGAGGTACATCTGGAAGAAACAATGACACACTGTGACCCAGCAGGGGAAAGAGTTGTCCCAGCATACTGGGAACATAAATGTTGTCAATGTTCCTCCTTGTCTATTCCCTGACCTAAAATGAAGTTCACATGGAGCAAACTGAGGGAGACATCTGATAAATGCTCACACACACAGAGCTGTGCTTGGTAAAGGCTCTCAGGTTGTGCTCACAGCTGACTTGCTGCCAAGGTAAAGCTGAAAGAAGCAGTGCCAGCTAAGCAGCAGCAGCACTTTCAGATCAGGCAATTTAGATGCTGCTGTAGTGCCCACTCACAGAGGCTTTTCTTTCTGCTAATGGAAGATGCCCTGAAGAAGCTAAATCCCTCTTTTAATCCACTCTTACGCCCTCATAAATTCACAACAGCTGATGGGCATCTTTTGTTCTAATGACTTTGGTCCTCGGATGACTTCTTTTTTACCCACATGCCCTTTAGATTTAAACTACATTAACCAGCAGTGTTACTTGCCTGCATATTACTCAGCTGTTATGTGTTTTAACTAAGGACTAGCACAGCTGAGTTCACACATTTGTTAAGCGATTTATGAAATTACAGAAAGATTTGTTCAGATAACATTAATGGATTTTATTAATACAGTACTAATAATTCAGTGCTTTGAGAGAAAGAAAGCAAACAGCTCCTTCAGGCATCTTCAACGTAATTTCTCTTGGGTCATAGGACAGAGTGCAGCAACCCATATACTCTTCTCCAGCCTCACCTGGAAGAGAGAAATGGAAGCATGGTTAGACATGTGTGTAACCCTTGGAAACTCATGTCCAGATTTCAGTGTGGCTGTGCTGGCAATGGCTTTCCCATCAGCCTAGATATAGGTAAATTGTCAGTCAAGGAATATCTTCTTATGCCTCTCTGTTTTCCTTAAATCTCTGCAACATTTTGGTTAGAAACTTGCCGGGCAGTTATAACTTAGAAATTTTTTTTTTTATTGCAGAGTTGCCATTTCCTGATTAGCAGCCTTTCATTAGCAAAGAGAAGCTCACATCCATCTGATATCACTGTCTTGGATCAGAACACCAACACCCAGCCTTGTTTCTCAATGGCAAGGTCAGCACGACAATGATGCATGATTTGCTTTCAGAAGTCTTGTACTGGGTTCCCTTCCCTATCTGGTTCCATTCTCCTGGCTCATACCGGTCACCTGGTCATCTGGATCATCTCACCATTTATCAAACATCATCTTGTCCTCTGATAAACACATTTCAAAATGGGCATGTGTGAAGATATCCAGCTCTGACACTGAGGTAAGCCCTAGTTTTCCCACCTGGGGTTACAAATAAAAGCTCTGCAATGCAGTAGGTTTAATGAGCAAAACAATAAGGATATTTTTAAAGCACAAATATTCCAGGGCAACCAGATATACAGTCAGGTTTTGGTCCTGACCTGATATGGCCTGGAAGGCCATCATTAGGAAGGCTCCATATTAAAAACAAACTCTCTTAGCTGAATGATCAGAGAGTACTCACCTTTTGTACTCTATAAAAGTAGTTTTATAATATGGGGAAAACCTCTGCAAACTATAAACAAGATCAAAATGCAACCTCATTACCAGTTACCTTGGAAAGTGCTGTGCAGCACAGAGCTCTTCAGGAAAGTTTCTGAGGAGAAGGAATGAAGCAGCCAAAATATTCTCTTCTAGGCTCATAGCCCACTGCTTCCTGTCAGTCACTAGATAAATCCTTCCTCAGGATGATTTCCTTTGCCAAAAGGAGCACAGTGCTGTTGTCTGAGATATGAAGTTTCAAAAATGCAGGTTTCTGTTTGTTGGCTCAAGCAGTAGTTGGGCTTTTGTACCTTCACTTGAGTTACCACGTCTGGTTGCTGGCTCATGGGTGCAAATCAGGTGCTAGAGGAGAGTGAAATTCAATTTGATGCTGTAATTAATTCTGTAGGAATAAAAACACTTGCAGGAATATGACAGTACCTTTCATCTGTGAACAGTGATGCTAGGCTCCAGAAAGACTAAAAATACATCATATTTACTCAAATGTGAGGCAGTGGATTAACTTCCAAGCTGCTGTAAGCAGCTGGAAATCTCTGTCCATCACAGAGAAAAGACACGGCCTTTATGAGCATGCCTAGGTCCTGCTGAATTCCTTCAAGACCTGTGAAACAGCAGCCAAAGGAAAAATTTGCACCAATTGTTTCCTTGGGTTTTTTATGTCCTGTCTACAAATAATGTGATGGTTTTTTCACCAATAAGCCTACAGAAACACAGCAGAAATAGCATTCTCATGATGTGCTGAAGGACAGAGACAAGAGGTTAGCTTGCAGCAGGCTTGAAAAATGGGAAGTGCTGGATGGGCATGTAATGGGAAAAGTTGTGGTCTGAAGAGACAGGATCATGGGGAAAGAAGAAAAAGAGATCCTAGAAGTGCTCTAGGTGGCCCTGCTCTGGCAGGGGGGGTTGGACTAGATGATCTTTCGAGGTCCCTTCCAACACCAAGGATTCTATGATTCTAAGTGACATGTATGCAAATTCTAGCTTTTTACTCATAAATTGATCTGTGCTGGACAACAAGCAGAAAGGGGTTGCAGTGTCAACCTTGCTCAAACTTTAGGTGAGCTGTCTTTGTACAGTGAGTGAAAAAAGGGAAATTCACACTGTACCTGTTCACAGGCAGATTGTAGGATGCAGGTCTTCAGTTGGTCTTCTAAACATAAGCAAGTTTCCATCCCCAGTGAAAAAGGGCTCATTCAGGGGCTTGAAACAAGGACAACACCAGGGAGAGTCCCTTTTCTGCCCCAGCCCTCAACTTCCCAAACTCTGTGGCCAGAGTCTGAAAGCAGAGGAGATCCTATCAGCAGATTGATGTGGCTGTGATACGTGACACCCACTGAGGACAGTGGTCATGGTGCTTCCACTGCTCTCCTCATGAAGTTCTTCAAGGGTGGAATGCTCATTGTAGATTAAAAAAAAATAAATAGTAGCAGTGGTTATCTCAGTCACCCACTCTGTGGTGGAGTGATTGTGATGATGTCCCATCACTCCATCCCTCAGCTTCACCATGCTTTTTAAGGTAACTTTACTTTTAAAAAGCTAAAAATAGATTTTCTTTAATCTAGGTTTTTTTGTCAACGGTGTAATGTAATCCATGGGTGACTATATTAGCTTTGACATGAAAAACTGATGGCTGCAGTGCCTTCCTCAAGAAAAAGGATAATGTAGACATTTATCACTGTAAAGTTACTAATATACTAATGTTTTTATTTAAAATGGTGATATTTCAAACACCTCACATGAAAACAAAAGGGAAATAGTGTAGTAAGGAAACTGCTCAGCATCAGGAATTGCACGAATTGCTGGAATATCTCCTCTGACTTCAGTGACATCAATGCTAACAGCAGCTAAAATTTAATATTCCAGGAACTAGAAATTGGTGGAATTCTTAAGATTTGAGAAAAGACAGTGGACAAAAAAAAAAAAAAAAAAAAAAAAAAAAAAAGAAGCCATCCTGTAATTAAGATGTGCTGATTATCCAAGGTTATTTATTTATCAGCTGCATACAGACTGTTGTCTTTTCAACTCAAAAGGTGGAGTCATTAAATTTCACTTTGCAACATTTTTCATTTCCACTTCACTGTTTTAATTTGTTTCACCTGTAACTATTATGTACCACTGTCATTCCTTGGGCACTTTTTTGCATCCCTCCTCTTCTGTGGGTTTAGTCTTGACTTCTCAAGTGCTCTCCATAAAAGTGGAAGCTCAGTATGGATGGATACAGATCACCCACCCATTCAACATCATTTCCTCAATATCTTATTGCCTATTTCCCCTAGTACTTCAGGATAAGGACAAGCCTGTTGAAGTCTATTTCCTCCTAACCCAGTGCTGTCCCCGCAGCCCTCTCCTCCTCTGTGGACCAGTCTTGCTTCTGTCTATATACACTGTTTTGATGTTTCCTTTCAAGGCTGTCCCTTGCTCTGTGCAGGGTGCCAGCAGGGGTTGCGTCTTCTCCACTGTAATACAACATTGTATGCTCTAACACCCAGTGAAACCACCCTCCTCTGATCATGGCCCATGGCTCATCATTTGCTTTTGAAGGATCACAGATGGCCTTTGTCTTTCTGGAAGGCTGTGTAATATCCTTCCTCTTGAGCTTGTTGCAGTACATGATGCCTTCACTCTTTGGAAAGGAGTTTTTGAACTCAAAGCTGCCATGCTTTCTGTGCCTCTTCAGCTCACTGGTGACAAAGCCCATTAACTCATCCATTGCCAGTGAGTCATGCCTGAGAGCACCTGCTGAGGGCTGGAGCTAGGGTCCCCTTTTCTTGTAATCTCACCTGTGGTAAGAAGTGTCTTTGGTTAAGACTTTGCCTTAGTGAGGAAGGGATTGTAGGGAACAGCAGACATTGGTGATTGGCCTTGATGTGACCTTATGAAAAGGCCACCTAGAAGATCAGTATGGATGTACAAGTACTGGGGCCATTAATGCCTGGCAAGGAAGCTCAGGTTTCCCAAAGGCATGCTCTGGTCATATGTTAGTAGAGTTGTATTTAGCACTCAGAAAGTATGGGGTTTTTTGAGGAAAAATTTAAAAAAACCACATTGATGTATTTTCCCATGAAGTGCTTCTACGCTGCACCGAGTGCCTTCTTTTCATTAGGGTGAACCTGGTAACCCCTCCTAACCAAACAGTTTTAGTGTTAGCATGGAGTGAGAACAAAATAGCCACAGTATTATATTTTAGTCAGAAGACTCCATGAGCTGCTGCCAGCACATGGACCTACTTCCAATCTGTCTCATTCTGATTGAAAGTTGCCACCCAGCCCTTTCTCCTGGAGTCACACTCCTTGAGATTGTACCCTGCTCCTGCATCCTTGTTTTTGTTGAACAGGAGAAATAAATTCTGTCCAGAGACCTTGTCTTTGTGTTCTGTCTTACCTTTCCTTTCATAGGATAACTTCAGATTGTCCCATGCTCTCCTCCTCTTCTGAGCTATTTATGCACATCTGTTGATACTCTTGTGTCCACTGCTCCATCCGTCCCATGTATGTTTTAATTAGGACATCCAGCACAGCTTGAGTTCCTTTAATTTAATAAGATTTAATCCTTCTCTGCGTTCCTCTTTCTCAGAATCTCATTTCTTGCTGTATTAATTCATTCCTCTTGTTGTTTCTTCAGCTGTTAACAAAATGAAGTATTATGAGCATCTATCAAGATCCATTTTCCATTTACCCATGAAACTGTTATGATCACTTTTGATTAAATTACAGATGGGCCTGAATGGAGACGAGAAATAATTAAAGTGAAAAAAACCTCACCTCGAGGCTTGTTTAAAATTTAATCTGAGTCCAAATCTGTATTTCTGTAACTTCACCCCATGTATACATTCTGTGTTTTTTTATAATCAACAAATATTTTTGGTATTAGGAATTCACAGACCATTTGTCTTACATTACCTGTAGTGTTAGGATAAAGCCGAAATATCTAAATCTCAATTTAACTCCCCAGAACTCAAAGATTACTCATCTATAAGCAGTCAATTGTGCTGATTACAGTGATCACTAAACCAGCCATATCCTCATCTTACTTGTTCTGTTTTAGAACTGAAAATTATTGCATCAGCCTCACCTCTGCATCATGTTCTCTCTCTCTGTCTCTCCCTCCCTTTTTGCTGCTGATTCACGTTTATTTTGAACTGAAAATGAAGCATCATAGATTATCTATGAAATACAGCTATTAAACATAAGGCACAGGCCTTATTGAAACAACAACCTGGCTGAACACAGAATGCTACACCTCTGCATTAGTGTACCCAAACCAAAGAGATTAATCATAACCCCATGACTGATAGATTTGTATTGTCCTCCTAGTGCTCATTTTTCTTCTATTTTCCCCACCCAGATGCAACAAAATCCATCCAGTACATCCCAGACAGATCATCATCTTTAAAGGATGACTTTCCTGCAGCACTTAGTGACAAGTGAATTCATTTCCTTGCAGATATGCATCTGAGAGGTGGAGGGACAAGAGGGATTGGATGAAGTGCTCCAAACTGCATAGATTTCTCTTTATGTCAGACATCGTAAGTGTGTGGTACATTCACTGGCTGCCAACTTCAGTGCCAGTATTGATCCGTTTTTAAAATTCCATATTAAATTTCCCTTTCAAAGGCATAATGGGGATCTGACTGCTGCTTCTGAAAGGGCAAGGCTTCATTTTCCTGTATGGTCTGCCTTGTAGCCTCCACGTAATACCATTACAAATTCCCCTTCTCTAAACTCTGCACAAGAAGGACCTAGACATCTGTTTAACTCTTCCTTCTTTTGGTCCCCATTTTAAGATCAAAAAAATGTGTCTTTTCCATTATTTGATCTGCAGCTCAAGGTATGTATCAGATCACTGGAAGCCAGAAATCCACAGTTTTAGTATTCCCATTTTCCTGCATGCTTCTGGCTGTCCAAACTGCTGTGAATCATGTTGAGCTGTCCAGGTTCACAGGTAAATTTTGCTTCTGGCTTTCTTCACTGAGACTCTGCAAACTCTCTTTGCTTGAAGAGCTAAGCTATAAGAAGTCTGATCTCTGTTATGTCCTCAAAGTGAAACATTTGTTTTTCTCTCCCATGTAGCTTTACAGTTCCTTAAGAAACGCACGTTCCTCTCTATTTTTCCTGTTATTATACTTCACTCTTTGTTGATTGTTCCCTAAAACTTGTCTAACTTTGATGTCAAGAGCACTGGGTAGTAAGGAGCGTGACCCAGCGATGCTGAACACTGTCAATTGAGTCACTTCATCTGTGGCTACAGGTTCATGGAGATTAGCTCTGTCTTCCTGGTGGAGGGAAGTTCATCTGGCTGATGATACTTGTGAGGTGGCTAGTGGATGCACTTGACAGGTAATAGAATCATAGAATTTTTCAGGGCTCGAAGGGAACTTTAAGATCATGTAGTTCCAACCCCCCTGCCATGGGCAGGGACACCTCCCACTAGATCAGGTTGCTCAGAGCCCTGTCCAGCCTGGCCTTAAAAACCTCCAGAGATGAGGCTTCCACCACCTCTCTGGGAAACCTGTTCCAGTGTCTCACCAGCCTCATGGTGAAGAACTTCTTCCTGATATCCAATCTAAATCTCCCCTCCTCTCATTTGTATCCATTCCCCCCAGTCCTATCACTACCTGACATCCTGAAAAGTCCCTCACCACTTTCCTGTAGGTCTCCTTCAGATACTGGAAGGCTACAATAAGGTCTCCTCAGAGCCTTCTCCTCTCCAGACTGAACAACCCCAACTCTCTCAGTCTGTCTCCATAGGAGAGGTGCTCCAGCCCTCTGATCATCCTCGTGGCCCTGCTCTGGACATGCTCCAGCTCATCCATGTCCCTCCTAAGAAAGGGGCTCCAGAACTGGATGCAGTACTCCAGGTGGGGTCTCACAAGAGCAGAGCAGAGGGGGAGAATCCCCTCCCTCACCTGCTGGCCACACTTCTCTTGATGCAGCCAAGAATCCAGTTAAGCTTTCTGGGCTGCAAGTGTACACTGATGGCTCATGATAAACTTCAAAAGCACCCCCAGGTTCTTTTCCTCAGGGCTGCTCTCAAGCCAGTCACTGCCCAGCCTTTATCAGTGCTGGGATTGCCTAGACCCAGATGCAGGACCTTGCACTTGGCCATGTTGAACTTCATGAAGTTGGCATAGGCCACCTCTCCAGCCTGTCAAGGTCCCTCTGGATGCCATCCCTTCCCTCCAGTGTGTCAGCCACACCACACAGCTAGGGGTCATCAGCAAACTTGCTGAGGGTTCACTCAATGCCACCGTCCATGTCTCCAAAGATGTTAAACCAGACTGATCCTATTAGGTCCTATTACTGATCCTTGAGGGACTCCACTTATCACTGGCCTCCATTTGGACAAGTACTCATTGACAGCCACTCTTTGGGTGCAGCCATTGAGCCAGTTCTTAATCCACTGAGTGGTCCACTCATCATACCCATATTTTACCTGTTTGGAGACCAGGATGTTGTGTGGGACAGTATTGAAGGCTTTGCTCAGGTCCAGGTAAATGATGTTGGTTGCTCTTCCCTTGTCTGTTGATGTTGCGACCTCTTCATAGAAGGCCACAAGTTTTGTCAGGCAAAGATTTGCCCTTGGTGAAGCTGTGCTGATTATACCAAATCACCTCTTCATTATTGTTCTGCTTCAGCAGTGCCTCCAGGAGGATCTGCTCCATGATCTTACCAGGAACAGAGGTGAGACTGACTGGCCTATGGTTCCCTGGATCCTCCTTCTTTCCTTTCTGAAAATGGGGGTTATGTTATCTTTTTTCCAGTCAGTGGGGACTTCATCAGACTGTCATGACTTTAAGAATATAATAGACAGAGGTTTAGCAACCACATCTGCCAGTTCCCTAAGTACCCATGGGTGTATCCCATTGGGTCCCATGGACTTGCACACTTTCAGGTTCTTCAGATGGTCACAAAAAATGGGCAGTTCTTCCTTCCAACTCCTGCCACTGTCTTCTGTAACTCTGGGAGTGTGACTGGAGTCCTTGCCAGTGAAGACTGATGTAAAGAAGTCATTGAGAAACTCAGCCTTCTCCATATCACTACTACAATACCTGAATCGATTGATAGGTTTGGATGCTGCAGTTCATTCCCAAAGAGCCTGATCATTGTAGGCTGTGGCAAAAACTTTCATGGAGTGCTGCATCCTGGGGGAGAGGAGCAAATCTTGTGAGCAGCTAAAGCCAAAGTACTGGAGGGAGGTCTGAGCTCTGCTTCAGTGTCGATGGCTCAACTCTGTCCAGTTTCATACATAAAATATGAGTCTCTCACTTAACTCCCCCAGTACATGAAGTGCAAGAGAGACCATCCGCACAAATGGAGGAGAGCAGCTTGCCCAAAACCTTGCCACAGGAGCTGCATTGCCCTTTGTCTGCTCCAGCATGCAGGGAAGATGTGTGCAGGCAACCTGGCTGTACCTGTGTAAAATGTGACTGCCCGGTGTTGGCAGCACGAAGTGGCTTCTGCTTGTGGGCTGTGGGAGCAGCACTGCATCTGTCTGGGCAGGCAGCCCCGTTCTCTGCCCTTCAGGAGGAGAAGAGGTTTCTAGCAGCTGGCTGCCTGAGCTGGTGTCTGTCCCAGCATCTCTGTAGCCGTGCTCCTCATGGTGCTGGGGAGGGAAGAGTGAAGGGGAGGCACCAGCTCTGCTGGTGAGGAATTGCAGTTGCTCTGTTGCTGGGGAATGCAGGTTCCTGGTTCTTTCATTTCTCATCAGGCACAGATTATTTCTGCCTTTAGCTTTAATGAAGAAACAATGTCAAGAGACGGTGCCAAACCCAATCTAGCATCATCACCTTGTAGCTATGGGCAAAACCATCTATACTGCCATTCTGGTATTTAACTAAGCAAGGTCCTTTCAGAATGACTGCGGTGTGACAAGTGTGGCAAGTTCACCATTTAAAATGAAAATCAGTGCTTCCCAGCAGTGAGGTGAATCATTAAACATTTTGTTACATGAGCCCACACCACTTTTCTAAAAAAAGGTGTTGAGATGTTCAGCCAAATGAGCAATTCAATTGGCTTAACTTTCCTGACCGCTTTCTAATTTGGTTTTAATGAAGAAATAATTAAAAGGTAATGTCACTAGAGCAGAACATTGTCACAAGATAATGGTCTCCTGCTGCTGCATAAATGTTAAGTGTAGTAAACAGAGAAGGAAAGCTGGAATGTTTCTTTTCACAGCAGGAGGCATTGATCCTGGGACACTCTTGTGTTTTGATACCTTTATTTCAATTTTGTCAGGAGAATGAGGCGCAGCCGATTCAATTCATTTGGGCCGGCTCCTGCTTTGCAGGAGTGGGAGGAAAACTCTCAAGGTGGCTTTGCTGCAGTGGGAATGTGTTGCTGCTCATGGCAGCTCCTGGGTTAGACTTGCAATTGCTCACTTTAACCTGATTGTCCGATGGCATTCGTGCTGCCATGGGGAATCCAGCAATTGAGAGCCTCAGTCAATGGGTGCTACAGAATAACTTACCCATGATAGTACTCTTTATCAAAGTCAATGTCCTTTCAGACACCAGACTTTAGATTTTTTGACTGGCTGGAGCTTATGAAGTTTGTCTTTTCTGGTGAGTAACATTTGCCCTCCAGCAATGCAATGGCAGAAATAAGAATTTTCTGTTCCAGCCCATGTCGCTCACCTCCATTGCAATTCAGACTGCAAATTTTTTTCCAGTCTAAACTTCAGATCCCGTTTTTCTTTTAAGGTTTGCAAAACTTCTTTGGGGAGACATTTTCTTCCCAGAAATTTAAGCCAAGTAATAGCATTAACAGTTTTTTGCATTATGAAGGCTGACAAGATACACTGTCTCCTAAAGCTAAGACTGTTTTTTCAAGCAGAAAACTGCAGGAAATAACTGCAAATGAGACTTATGCTAAAATACAGATAAATCTTGGAAGTGGAAACTTGCTGTGAAATTTGTACTTATGGAAGAGAACTCTCTTTGTTCTGTCTGAAATATTTGGTGTTTTGAATTTGCAAGCTAACGGCTATTTAGAGTACATAGAGTAAATCTTAAATCTTCCAGATTGCCTGAGGAATAATACCTCTTATATAGTGCTCTTCATCAATAGCTCTCAAAGCATTTAAAGCTGATCATAGTGAGGGCTAGCCAAATATGGGTTCATTAAAAAAAATATCCAGGGTTTTTCTCTTTCTGCACTAGAAGCAAATCCAGGCTTTCAAAAATGCTAATAAAAAATGAAAGACCATTCGAATACCTTATGTTAAGCCCATCCAAGATGAGAGGGATTTGCCTTCAAGCCCAGAGTAGACCTTGCATTTAAACATGCCCTAGCTTCTGTATTGCTTGCAGTCATTTTGCTCTTGCCTCCGCTGATGCTCACACTGATGAGGACAGCTCTGTAGCTCTGTGGCCAAACAGCTGGCTGGAAGATGGAAACTGCCCTTCTGAATCCCTCTTTTGGCTCATGTAGGTTTGATCTGAGTGTGTCATCTTCAAGAGGATAAGCTGCTCCTTCATTTGCCACAGTGACATTGTGGAGGGTAGATGCTCTTCACCTGCTTCTCCTTTGTGAATTATAACACTCTCCAGCTCCCTGTTGCCTTGCATGGAACACTGTGCAGTTGTTTTCCATTTTCTCCTCCACTGCTGAGGTAGAGCACTCTCTCTGATGAAATGGGACATCTCCCTCTGGACCAGAGAAACTTGCCTACCACACAGAAATTGTTATGACAGATACATTCATAGGAAAGCCTTGTTTTGTCATATCACCATTTTACAGCCAGAAGAAATTATTTTACCAACCAGTCAACCCCCAAGTCAGCATCTTAGCATCATCTTCTCAGACAGGAAAGACAAGACATCATAAGTTAATGTGAAACCAGTGGCAGAGCTGGGCGTAAGACATGAGCACTCATGTCGTGTGCTTTCAGCACATTGCCTTACCCTTGACTGTAAAGAGAAAATGCAAAACTAAAAGCAGTGAACATTTACAGAGGTAATGCTGTGCATCTCTAAGACTACATGAATATAAGTGTCATGGGGCTGCATTTACATCAAGGTCATTCACTCGCTCAGAATTTGGTTTACGTTGTGTGGGGCTATTTTGCATCTCTGCAGGCCCCTTGCACTCTTCATCAAAAGAAGCTGGAAAAATGACATGTGCTTGTGTAAAGTTATACTCGCACAGCCAAAGCAAAGGTTAGAAAGTGAAGAGACCCAAAGTAATAGGATGGCTTTGTTCTCAGCTGTCTCCAGCTTTCCCCCCACACTGAGCCACTCCTCTACCAGCTCAGTTCAAAAGCTCCTGAGGAGGGCAGGAATCTCCTGGGAGACCACCTATTTCCTTCCAAGAAAACACCTCATGCAGCTTGCCTACAATCTCGGGAGCTGAAGGAAATACTGCAGGACTTTCCTATGCTTTCCAAGGCATGGTGCTTTGGGTATTATACTACTGGGGGAGGGAGCCCCTGTCCTCCACAACATGGCCTCTGATAACACCCCAGGAGCCACAAGGGGACAATGCTCAGGGCCAGTCCCTTTGAAGAGCACACATGCACCCTTGTCCAGTTGGGTGCTCCTTGTCCAGATGAGAGAGGAGGACAGTGGATCCAGAGGGAAAAATCTCTATCCAAGGGACAGTGTGAAGAGTGGTAAGGAAAGTGTAATGCAAAGGGCACCCGAGGTTCCTCTCCCACTTTTTTCAGGCCCCTGTAGAGAGGCAGCTGTGTTGTACCAGAGGGCAGTTGCAATGCCTCTGGTGCTGTGGGCATCCCAAGACATCCATCAGCTCAGAGAGGTGAGTAAATGGCCAGGGAAGCTGCCTGGGCCACCCTCAGTCACCCTGTGAAACCTCAGAACAAGGAGCAGCCCTGCAGCAACAGCCTTAGCACAAGCAGCAAGTGGCAAACTCTGCCTGGTCCCTAAAGCAAAGGGCTGCCACTGAAATAAGTTTGTGAGGCTGTCTTCTAGTAAGTAATGCTGGGGAAGGAAGAGCAAGGAACAACACATTTAAATGAATAGGAAACTCTCAAATCTTTCCCTTCCCCTGTTAGGAGCATTTCACTTCCCAGTGAACAACACTGTAAATTTCACCTATTGGTAGAAGTAAAGATGCTTTATGGTTGTCCAGACTGAGCTATGAATACTTAAAAACTAACAAATAATTCCCTTGCTCTTCTCCCATTGGCCCTTTAGCCATGTTATGCCCAGCACACTTTCCGTTTAAAGATAACCAGAGTGGGAGGGAACATCTGTCACCAGCCCTTAATGAATTAATTTGGAGCCGTCCTATAATTCCCTTTTGCTTGGCTGTTAGGAAACAAGGAAAACAAGCAGAACAGAAATCCTCTGCCAAGAAGCAGGCTGAGCTCTGCTCCTGAGCATCCTTCTCATGCTGTCAGTAGTGGGACTGCTCCACAGAAAGCTGAAACAGCTGCTTCCTCAGTAAGGTGTGAGGAGCTGCTGGAGGAAGGGATGGGGAGTCAACAGAAGCCTCACCATGGAGGGCTTTTGGATGAAAGAAACAATGCAATGCTGCATGTTGCGATGGAAGGGACGTGGTGGAGTATTTCCAGCAAGAGATGGTGCATTTATACCAAATCAGTATGCATGTTGTTTTCTCTGTTGGAATATTGTCGTTGTCCTTTATTACATTAAAGGGGAACATCTTTATCTCATGGTGATTTGGGTGGGATGTGACATTGCCTAATGTAAAAGGGGTCTGTAATATCAAGGAGACAACCGTGAAATAACACATTACACACTGAATTGAACAGCAGGCTCATTTACATTCCTTTAATTTGGAAATATGAACATTCAGAAACCCTCTTCTCCACTTGCATTTCCTTATATGGGAAACGTATAAATTACATTTATGATAATTTAGTATTTAGCTGCTACAAGCATTGCAAATTCCAGAAGCAAATGTTTCAAAATAGACAGGAGCTGTGCCAGTTTCCTTTGAAAATGCGTGTGGTAAGAGCCACTTGTGTGGATGGCTCCAAAAGCAGTGTCTCCAGCTTCTGGACCTGCACTTGTAATGCTTGTAAAGCAGATGGGCCATTTGGGGTGAGACTTGTAGGGCTGGAGTTTCTGTCCCAGTCATGCTGCAGGCTTATTGCATGTGGCAGATGGATTTAATTAATAAACTGGGTATATCACCTCTTCTGTTGTTTGTAGAGACATTTTTGCAGCCTATGAGATGCTAGAATCATAAATGACGATGCCAGCAAAGGACCTTTTAGACCAGCCATGCTAGAATAATGCTGGGAAGCCTTTTCTGTTGGTGATCCCACTGCTACATTTTCCAGTCTTGCCTTGGAAACCTTCTGCTGATAGTGACTCATGCTCAGTTGCTCACCAGACAGCTTATTCTATTGCCTATGTAATAGCCCTTATTATTAAGTCATTTCTCTTGTATCTAAATGGGATTGTTCCACTTTTAATTCAAGACCCTTTTAGCATCTCTGCTGCAGGGCAAGTCCATCCTAATGGCACACAAATAAATATTAGCACTTATCCTGGTGCTCGCTGGGGCTCCCTCCTGCCCTGTGAATTGCTTTCCATCACACCCATAACCTGCAGCCCCCTTCACTATTCCCCCTGACTGCCCTTAATTCCTCTGCCACTTCTCAGTGTCCTTTTTAGAAAGTGAGGCTTAAAAATGCATGCTGTGCTCTGGCTCCTGCCTTACCCAGCCTGCATAATGCTGGGCTCCTCACTCCCTTTTTGTCACTCGACAGATCCTTCCTTTTATACCCTGGGATAGTGATTACTCCCCTTGCAATGTCAGCATTTACACTCTCCATTACCTGCTACAACCCCAAGGCCTTTTCCTCTATTAATGTTCTCTAAATATCTGCGTTGATTGTTGATATTTCTCTCCAGGTGCATTAGTGTCACATTCATCAATATTAAATAAATTCTATTTTGTCAACATCTTCCCATGACTCAGAACCTGCCAGATAATTTTGCAATGGGGATTTAGTATCCCTTTTCACCTATCAATTTTATATTTTATTGCTCTGAGTGCCAGCAAGGTTAAACACAACATTGCCTCATATAGATCAAATGTTCAGAATACAGAGGGGAATAATAAAAAAAAAACCAAACTTGGACAAATAATTGCAAGTTGAAAGTAGGATTTTTTTTTTTAGAAAAGCAAGAAAAATACATACTTTCTCATAAAACATAAAACTTATATTTAAAATTTCCCCCCTTCCCCAGGATTGAATAAAAAGAGAGAAAGTAAAGGAACCAATTCTTTAAAAAAAAAAAAAAATTTGGACATTTTTTTCAAACCTCAACTTTTATGTGAGAATTTTCATCTGAGCTATACAGCCTTTGGGGGCGAAGGTGTTCTGAGCAACTCTGACAAAGGCTGTGAGAAGGCAACACCTACCCTTTTTCCTGCCTGTTTCACAGAAAGGACAGTACAGAAATCATTGCTTTGAATAATAGTTCATCCCCTTTCAGGAGAGCTCTGAAACATTTCCCTGAAGTTAATCAGGAGCAGTGGCTCAATGGGGGCTTCCATGTGTCTTTGCTGTGCAGAGCAGGGACTGAAGCAAGAACAGGCTGCAAAGACTCAGTCAGCAGCAGTCCCTTGAGCAAAATTTTATTTTAAAATACCCAACACCCTGAACAGCAATAACAAAAAAACCGAAGGCCCCCAAGGACATCCGTAAACCAGAAATATGGATGCACTTATTTATTGACACTGTCAATAGCCTTTGATGTATTTATGCATCATTTGTTACAGAAACTGTCACTGATCAAAGAGAAATGGCATGCTGGGGAGCACCTCATCTATAGTAAGAAAACCACAACTAAATAGTGACCTAACTAAATGAAGAAAGACTTCATTACTCAGAGATTCAAGCCAGTGGGCTGAGCTCAGAGGAGCAAACAAGGATCTCATGCCCATTCCTCAGCCATATTCACTTTACAAATCATCTCTCAGACACCATGCACTGGAGCCCTGTCAAAAAAAGGTACCTGCTGGTGCATGAAGGTTCAAGGACCTCTGTGCATTTGTTGTCCATCAGGGGCTGCTGGTGCTTCTGAAATGGCACCAGGCTATTTCTGCTGTTTGGCACTATAATGATCTTAACTTTTATACGGAGATCTTTATATATATATAAAACCATGTGACGATCCCTGTGGATGACTGACTCCCAGATGCCATTTCCAGCTTGTGACAAATGTTTTAAAGTTTTGTTAACCTTCTTAGTAAGACAGGCTTATATCTGTGTTGCTCATATTTGGTGGATTTAAGGAATATTGGTTTAGGTTATTCCCGAGGCGAAGATGAGTTCAAGACGGAAGCCCAAACAGGACACCTTGACTACGTGAGATTTGCTCTGACAGATTAATTTTCAGTAATTGCATCTGCACATCTGATTTAGGGCTCCTAAGCAGGCAGTAGTGGAAGCTGATTTCTTTGAAAGTAAATACCCAACAGCCAGGACTGTAACAGATGTTATGGATGGGACCAGTAATTCACTTAACTGTGTCTCAAAACCCCTCTTTTTATACATTTCTCCTCAATATTCTCCTGGGCAAATACTAGCCCTGTTAAATTTGTAGTTCTCATTTAATTCCCTGACATGTTCTTATTTTTTAAAGCTTTATTTTCAGCTATTGAAGTTCAAGAAATTGCTTTTGGCCTCAAGCTTTGGTTTCTAGAGAGGTGACAAGAGACTCTCCTCTTGGTAACTTAAATGGAATGCTTTCTGCTTTGGTGTGAACAGCTCTGAGGGGGTTTTTCGCACTGTTCCGTGCTTCCAATGGTTGCAAACCTTTTCCTGCTTGGCCAGTGAAAGGTCCAGCAAAAGGCTCAGACCAAGTCCTCGTGATAAAAAATTAACTTTCTTCCAGATAAAAGATTTGAGTTTAGGCACAGTTAACCCCAGGGTTTAATTTATCTCTCTCTTCAAAACCATTACCCAGCAAGCAGCTAATTGCAGCCTGGATAGAGTGCCAAGTTCTCCTGGCCGAAGAAAACAGGGAAAGCAAGCAGGACCTGTTCCAAGAGGAATCACCCCGGGACAGCCCATGATGGGAGCAGAAGTGACTCTTATCTGCAGCAGGTCAGACTGTGATGGGGGTGTGTGGGCAGCAGGTGGGACTCCACTAAGGAGTGGCCTCATGACACAACCCCCTGCCATCAGGGTCTGCAAGTTGTCACCTGGCTCTTGGTTACATGGGACTTCTCCAGAGGTTTGGAAACTTCCCAATTTGTCTTTGGGAGGCTGAGGGGAGATGTTATTGGTCTCTACAACCACCTGCTAGGAGGCTGTAATGAGGTGGGGCTTGGTCTCTTCTCCCAGGTGTTAGAAAAAGAGAAAATGGCCTCACTTTGTGCCAGGTGAGGATATTAGGGAAAGTTTCCTTACCAAAACAAGTGTCAGGCACTGGAACCAGGCTGCCCAGGAAAGTGGTCAAGTCACCATGACTGAAGGTATTTAAAAGACATGTACATGTGGTGCTGAGTGGGGTTTCATGGGAGGCTTGGCAGTGTTAGGTCAGTGGGACTTGATGGTCTTAAAGGTCTTTTCCAACCAAAACAAGTCTGTGATCAGAGCTGTGGGTTCAGGCAGCAGGACCCAGGGCTGGGGACAGTCCTGGCAGCAGTCACCCAGTGGGCACTGGTTCATCTTCTTCAGAAACAGGCCTGGGGTCCTACAGCCTGTGGCATCCCTCAGGTTAAAAGGTAAGTGCTGCAGATTGAATCTCTCTGCAGTGGGATGTAGATGCACATGTAGATGCTATTCACAAATAGTTATTCTTTTCACAGCTTTACATCAGAAATGTTACTGAAATCATTACAAATGATGTCTGCCAAAGAATCTTTTTTTTTTACCTAGTCTATAATTACAGCACCGCCAAAGAAAAAAGGTGTATTGGATTTTTCTGTCATGATCTATGTTTAGGGCTTGGCAGGATTCAATTTTAATTTCAACTTCAATGATAACATTTTATTACCTGTGTTCTTTATTTATAGTTATGCAGTGCTTATTTATACTGATGCAAATATTTTTCAACCTGCATCTGGGAAAGTGCTATCATCATAGAGTGAAAGAACGGCATCTTTCCTCTTTTGAATATCTGCTGTGATTTCAGAGAGATGGGGACTACAAATTCATCTCCCATCAAAAAATTTGGCCCTCAATCTAGACAGAAGAGAAATTAAAGATATGTTATGAAACCTTTCTTGACAGAGCCTGTCCACACTGTTTTCTTGGTATAGTGCACAAGGTAACGAATCGAATTGACTCCCAGGTAATATTCAGTGTGAGTTTGGACATGCTATAAAAATTCTCTTGGTTTTTTTTGGAAGGGAGGAAAAATATATTGTCCTCTTCAAAATAGAGCTGAGCTGAGCTGAGAAGAAACATTGTTTTAAATATTTTGTGCATTTAGATAACCCAAGAAGATCCCATATGGAAGATGAGCAAGTGTTAACAGAAAGATAATTAATCAAGTAATAAGCCTACTGGGAACAAAACCCACAACAGCTTAGAGAAAATAGACAAAAAAGTTAACCCATGGCTAGATAAGTGGATGTCAGTGCTGAAGCATTATTTCAGAGAGGAAGCAGCCTGAGACTGTGGACAGCTATGGATCAGGCATTTCATCATCCAGCTCTCCAGTACCCCAGGACCTCAGTACCAATCAGCTGACACCCAACCAGTGGAAAAAATTCCCTTAATCAAAGCTGCTTGCTGGAAAAAGAGAGCATGAGAGTGCCCAGCAAGAGGAAACCTCTAGTTTATCCAGGAGAATAAACTGCAGTGTGATCCATGTGGGTATGGCCACATCAGGTGTCTGCTGAGTCCAGTCAAGCTGCAGGATTTCCCTGCACAGGAAAGCAGGGGACAGTGGGCACCTTCTTCTCCATTCCCCCCTCCCAGAATGGCCATCTCCTTCCCAAAGAACCAAGTAGGGACCTCCCTACCCACATGCCCAAAAGTGGGGCCATCCAAAGCATCAGCGCTGGGAATTCCAGTTGTTGATCAGTAATGCTGAAAACTGAGCAATATCATGTCAAAATTTGCAGGTGTCAAGGGAAGAGCTTAATTGTAAAAGAAGGTATAATGACACAAAATAATTGTTTCCTACATGTAAGAAACATGGGAGTTATTAATTCAGAGCTGCAGAGCACGGGAATGGGAAATACCTACTCCCATCTTAATGATGGTATCTTTTGATAAATAATTTGGCTGAGCAAATAAAAAAAGCCAAGTCTATAACTGTTTTCTCTTGCCACCCTAATGGTCCTAAGTGTTCAGAGGAGCTTGCCACTAAACATTTTACCCAAAGTATTTGTGGAATAGACCTTAAAAATTATTGAGAGTGAGAAAATAACAGATATTAATGAGCATTTTACCCAAGCTAGTGTATCACTGGAGAATTTACAAGTCCTAATGTGCACTTAATTTGAAAAATACCATTTTCACTCTATCCTGAAGAGAATTTAGAACTTAAAGAAAATTACCAGCTAACTAAGTAGGAGATCTAAAGTACAATTGTTAGAGCTGAAATGACCTTTACCTCCCCACACAAAGCCAACCGAATCCATCAATCTCGAAGTTTTTGTTAAATACTTCATTGCAAGGAACTGTTTTCAAGTTCAAATGAAGGGGGAAAAAACCCCAACAATCCTAAATATATCATCAAAAACTCTGTATAGCAAAGGAGACAGATGTTAGATCAGGTTGGGGCCTGTGATTATGCCATGGATGCAGCCATGCAGCAGCATGAGAGAGCAGAATGCTCCAGGACTTCTCTAACAAGATGTTATGCTTTTTCACATGCAATGAACAGCTCTGTATCAAGTCAGAGGAGAAAGCAATCCTCCAAACCCTCCTCAATTTACAGCTTTTGCATGAATGCTTCTTTGATCAGGTTTAGTTCTTGAACAGGATTTTCTGGTCTGCCCTGAAACTTGCTGCGTCTCACAGGGGGAGGCAGAAGGTGTGGGCTGGGGGAAGCAGAGAGGATTCATCTGTTTGAGGAGAGGATTCACCCTGTAACAGCTGCTCTTTTAGCATCATGTGCACGGGTGAATAAGTACAGATGTGTGTGAAGTTTTGGAGTAATAAACCATGATTTCTGAATAAGCTCAATCTTTCAGCTTGTACATTTGTGGCTTCTTGACATCAGTTCACCTTTGATGGTGCAACATTGGCAGCTACCTTCAGGAAAGCATCTGGCTGCCTTGGTAGGTAAATAAGTAGCAGCTGGGAAAAAAAATGGAGTTCACATGGGGACAGAGGCATTGAAAGGCTTTCTGAGTGATTGATTTTTGCATGTTCTCAGGGGAGCACAATGGGGAAACAGCTTTTGTGTCAGCTCAGGTTACCCAGAAATTTTTATAATTTGCCATCCAGCCCAGTTGCTAGATTGATTTAACCTGATTCACACTGCTTAATAACCAGCACAAACAATCTTTGAAGCAAATTATTAAACATTGGAGAAAAACCTGCTGCAAATCCTTGCTGAAGAGATTTGTATCTTAAGTTGCTACACAAAACATTCTCTGTGAATGCTGAGATGGATAAAAGGAGAAAACCAGCAGTGACTGTCAGCTGGGCTGGCAATTGCTGGCTAAGTGGCTACCTGTGCCTTTTTATAGGTGTGTGTCTTGTGCCAGTGGGGTGCTGGGGTTCAGTTTTTCTCCTCTGCCCCCAGTATGGCTCAGGTACCCTGAGCTGCTCAGCTGTTGGGTGGGCAGAGGACTCAGCTCCCAGCTTTTCTTCCCTCAATACCCCAAAGGTTTTTTTGGGTTTTTTTTTTTTTTGCTCCTGTCCAACCTCCTTCTGCTCATACAAGCACCGCAGCTGTTTTAATTTTGCAAAAGCATTCCTGATATTAAAATCTATTTCCAAGCCCCTCTATTCCTTGCATTCCTTGTATCTCTCCTTGCAAGCAGATACAGCCAGCACACAGGTTGCACTTGCTCTGGGGCTGTACCTCTTTCTGCACATGGTGCTGTTCTCCCTCCCTCCCTGACACCTCTGAGGCAAAGGTCCTCTCAAAAGGCTCCATATGGAGGCGAGCTGGTAGTTAATATCCCTTTTCACACAACTCTTCTAGGAACATCTACATCCAGGGCCAATTCCAAACACAGCTCTGCCTCTCTGCAGTTAGCTCTCTGCCTGCTGCTCACTCAGCTCTAATCATTAGACCCTGATCTCTTCAGAAAAGATGAATGCATTGATGTTTTGGGGTTGTTTTTTATTTTGTTTTGGTTTGGTTTTTTGTTTGGGTTTGGTTTGTTTTTTTTTTAATCCTGTTGTTCATGAATCATTGTTCTTTGTCACACAATAACTGTAATTATTACTTTTCTGGACCTTTGCCTGATAGTCTTAAAAGAAGAGAAAAAAGGCAGCAGAAAAAGGGGGATAGAAAATCAGGACCTTGGAAATAAAAATAACCTCTTGCCTCTTGCTATTAGAATGCTTCCCTTTAGGTCAGAGCCCATATGCACACACATGTGCACACATTGCTTCCTCAACTCCACAGTGCCCAGGGTAGTTTGTCTAGTTTTAAATTGGCCAAAGTAGATGAAGGGTGGCAGTAGGTTATTTTTAATCTGTTAATGTGTTATGGGAGACTGTTGCAGCAAAGAAGCAGAGAAGGTGGGGGAAGGAAGCAGAGGGAAAATGTAAAATAAGGTTGTTTGAACTAAAGGAGCACATGATGTGAGAATTTCAAAGTTCCTGGTATCAGATCATTACAGTGGAAAAAAGATTTTTTTTTTTTAATTTCTTTTTTCCCTGAGAAGACATGTCCCTGTGTAGAACACATGGGTCTTGGCTTGACTTGAGTATGTGGTAAAGGTTATAAAGGAGAGGCTCATTACCAGGTTTTTCCAGAAAACTCCAGGCTGGCTACAGGGCTCAGCATAACAAGGAGTGTCACCACTAATACACCCAGGAGCAATGGGCTTTGCAGCACCCTGTTAGCCTGCCTGACCCCGGGAGATGGTGTGACCAGACCTGATGGGCAATCAGAAGACATCCACTTCCATGGGCAGCTGTCAGGTCCCAGCTATTTCCACTCCTTTGCCTTCAAAATGTCAATTTATTCCTGTTTCTCATGCTTAATGTGTCTGGTTTTTTTGTTGTTTTTTTTTTCGTTCACCTTATCTAAAACCACCCTCAGCTATTCAAGACAGGTCCAGCTGTGTTTAATTTGTCATGGAAAAAATAATATCAAACGGAGCAGTGCGGGGGAAACAAACAATCCAGGGCAAAAGCCTGCCCCTAATTGATGAAAGGAAAATCAGGGCTGCTTCAAGAAACGATTTCCACAGTGATGGGAACAGAGAAGCAGCCGTGCTGTGAATTGTGGGTGACCCCCTGCAGCTCTTTGGCTTCTGACTTGCCAGAAGCTGGGGTACCTTCTCCATCAGAAGGTCGTGGATGCAGCAGGTGAGTGTGGGACCAAGTTCTCACCAATGGACCCCAGGGCATGGGCTCTATTTGAGGTCACGCTGAGTCAGGGGTGTGGAAGTACAGTGCTGTACAGTGGGATGGAAGTAAACCTTCCTTCCCCCCCTGGCCCCAGCCCCCCCTGCCAAAAGCATCAGTTGCCATGTTTTGTAGTCTTTTCCCTTCCCCTCGCATTTCTTTTAGGTAAGAAATAAGCTTATGTCTCAGCCTAAGTACTGATTGCTCTGACTTCAAACAGACTGACTTTCTTTTATTTTCTCTGTTACAGAATCATCCAGAAGACTTCCAAGCAAGAGATTTCCCCTTCCGAAAAAAACTCTGCAGGTGCTGTGCATAATAGGGGCACACTGGCAATTATCAAGATCACGTTCTTCCTTTTTGATGGCAAAGGCTGCTTGCTTCAAAAGTGCCTAATGATATGGGGTGTATCTACAATTCTAATTCCTTGATTGGAGGTGTCTTAAGGAAGGCTTCTTTGCAGGGAAGAAAGCCCACTGCAGGAGTCTCAGGGTGAGGAACCACAGCCTCCCACATTGCCAGCTGCTTTTGAAAACCTTGGTCATGCACGTGTGTGTACAGCAAATTTGTCTGCATGTTTTTTGTTTGCCAGGCAGGCTACAAAAAGCAAACTCAACTTCCTGGCAGCTAACTCATGAACAAATGTTACTCGTAATTTGGTGTAGTACAAAATTAACAGTTTACAAATTATAATGGGCCTTAGAGGAAGAAAAAAAATAAAATAGCAGCTCAAAGGGCAAAAGAAAAAACAAAAAACACAACAACAAAAAACCCCCAAACAACCCAAACCTAATTCTGGACTGGACGCTTTAAAAAGCCAAATTAAACCATTTTCATAGCTGTCCTTTGGGCACACCTTCCCCAAGCTGGATGTTTACCAAGACTCAGTTCCTGCTCTGTTAGAGTTTGGTGCTGACAGCAATCCGGCACTCGGGTAGGGGGAGCTGGCTCCTGCAGCACTTAGCACTGCAGCTGCCTTCAATTCTGTCCTTTAAACCCACACCCTTTTCAAAGCCAGAACATAGTTACTGTTTTTGGCAATGTTTTGATTACCTGCTATAAGCAAGACTGCAGACTGCATCAGAAGAAAAGGAAGGCAAGGTTGATGGGACTGTTTTCAAGCTGCCTTTGTCTGGCTCATCTTTTTCAAGAGCTGGAAGGAGCAACAGTGGAAAAACCAGTCACTAAACAGCCTCTCTCATAATGAGTGGTCTTTTTGGTATTGTTATCAGCACCAGCAGTCTGGAGAACCTACAGAAGAAGCTGCCTGAAAGGTAACAGTCTGAAGATGGAGAGAAATGCAGCCATGATATGTAATGCACCATTTGAGCTGAAGATGGATTTGTCTCAAAGCAACGTGACATATTTTTATCTGACCGAATGTATGAAAATAAATTTGATAGCACTTCTTTTCAGGGCAGACAAAAGTTCACAAGCTCCAAGGAACATACATATTTCAGGAATTTGGCAAAAGCCAAAGAGTCAGTCTATAAGTGACACGACTCAACAGATGAAAACAAACTCAAGGGAAAAGAAGTAAGTGGAAACAGCAGCACTGAGGATGAAGTTGGCCATTCTATTGCTTGGCAGTATTCCTACTTTTTTTTTTGCTAAATACCCTTTCAAAGGCATCTGCTTTGTGGGGAAAACAAGAGAAGAACTATTGAAGAACTATTTAGGTATTGCTGTGTTTCGAGCATTTTCTGATATTCAGTTTTCTAGTGTAGATATTAAAATTTGCCAGGATGAGAAAACATCCTCTATCATTGGTAACAATTTTCAGTAAGAAATCGCTCCTTATGTACCTTCTTCACTGAGAAATTAAAAACTTGCACTTGATGAGGAGCTAGAGAAAAAGACAAACAAGGAGAATGATGAAATTATACAAGACAAAGAATCCTGATTAATTTTTTTAATCTACTCTTTGGTGCTTCTTCTTAGCTTCTTGTTTGTTGGTTGGTTTTTTGGGGGGGAGGGGAGGTTGTTTTTTTGTGTTTGTTTTTCTTTTTACTTGTCAGGGCTCTTCTTTCAGGCTATCAGCTTTTTGTAGAGGGATTGCTACTGAGTTTTCACATGGGTTAGCATGTTGTGGGCTTGACTGGCAGAGGGTTAAGGGTTACAGCATATGCCAGTCACTGCAGGCAGCCAGCTAGAAGGAAAGGTCATCTGGGCAACCCTTCATGGTAATAAACAGCAGGGGAGTTCAAAAGAGAAGGCTGAAGTATTTGATGCAAAAAAAGCAAACAGAGCCCTTGTTTGGGAAGAGATTTAGGCCAACAACCAGTTAAAAACCATCACAACCAACACTGCCCCTGCCTGACTCCAGTCGGACCATTCAGTCAAGCCCTGGAAAGTGTTGGTACAGAAAGCTGGTAGTTTTCCTACATCCTGTACCTAGCTCCAGCTTACAGTCTTAGATGCCATCAACCCTTAGCCAAGACTACATATCTGCTCAATAAACTTGAGCAGTCCTTCTCAGCTTAAACTCAAGTACTTGCTTTATGACCTTACTAGGTCTGGACTGGCAAGGCACTGGTGCCCACTCATGTGTTTATGAGGAAGGCAAGAGGCTCAGATGGGAGTGGAATTGTTTCTAGAGAAAATCAGGACTAATAGAGTAAGGACAGATCTGATGTGACAGTATCAACATCAGCAAGAGACAGGGTCTGACACCACTAGGGTGACATTTAAAAAATACTCTTATATGGTTTATTTGCAAAGAACAAACATTATGCTCCAAGAGATGAAGAACTCCACCTGCTCTAGAGATGTAGCTATAGCAACCTCCACACGATTACATTGCTAATCTGCAGGTGTTGAAGAGGCATAGATAGATGCTGTTGAGTAATTCAGCTCCAAATAGATACTTTGATCTGCATAACAGCTTGCATTCATGTCCCAAATATGGATCATTTCCAGTTCTGCAATTCTTTCTTGCAAAAGCAAAATTCTCATTTCTTTACGTTATAATGGGAGACTTAAAATTTGCCCATGCTATCTAACAAGCTAGACAGCTCCATCACTTTTGGGTGAGGCAGGAGAAGGGAAAAAGAAAAACCCTTTCATTGCCAAAAATGCCCTGACAATTTCTGGCATGTTTTATCTGAGTGACTCATCGATGGGAACAAAATTAAACAAAAGAGAGGACTTATTCTACTTTCCTGTGGACATATGTGCTGACGAATCGTTTGCATCTTCACATGAAAGATGGTCTATTCTACTGCAGACACTGACAACAGTCTCTGAACATGTACCAGATCAGACCATGCTTCATTAGCAGCCACAGCACTGTTAAAAACATCAAGCTAATATCTGTCCTCCTTTACTCTCCACAAGATATCATTGAACTTGGTGGGGATGCCTGGGATGGAAGTCAGGGCAGAATATGGCTCATCATCAAACAGCTCCAAAGGAACCTGGACCTTTGATAAGCAAAATCTGCAATTCACTGATTCATTAAAAGGAATGAATTCAACAGCTCCAAGAGAAAAATGACCCTTCATTTTATTTCCCACTAATCTGCTGGAACACTCCTTTAGGAAGGTAGTTCAGTCACATACTCATAATTTCATGAAAGCTGGTTAAGTACATTTGATGAAGCCTCTAAAGTCTATATTGCATTCCCATTTCCTTCTTCTCCTTTTTATCCTTTATTTCTCTGCCAACTGAGCAACACAGCCACACCTCTCCCCCTGCTTCCTGAAGCAGCCATCATTGCCCTGTTTCCCACCCCTCTTCATTTATTTCTTTGCGGGCTGCCGTGAAATCATCAGATTTATTTATCTGAAGTACTTTATTAAAGAACAAGAAGTCAAAACAGAAAAGCCACATGAAATACCTCTACTACCCTGGGACCTCTCCTGCCTAAGAGCCACCAGGCTCCTTTCCCTCATGCTTCTGTGGGACTCTTCAGACTCCTTGTCCCTGGCCCTTGAGGCTTCTTCTTTGTGCCTCTTATCACTGCATGGCCCCAGCCATGGGGCTACGAACCCCTTACAGGGCTAGGGGACAGCTGGAGGGGGAATTACAGCATCTCTTGGCCACTGAGGGGAAGCAGCACTTCTTCAATGTCTGTGCCCTGGATGTCCTGCATGGTCAAGCCTCTTGTGTTAAACAGATTGGTCCTGTCTGGCTACCCTCTATCAACCACACCTTCCACCTCAGGGGATTGGTGTGAAATCACAAATCCCTTCTCAGTAAGACTGTGTTAATTATTCTCCTATCTTCTAAATCTCTATTAATGAAATCTTCCATCAATTTCTCCGTTAGTTTTCTAGGATTGGTATCAAGTAAACTGGGCTGTATTTACCTGTGTGGTTTCATTTGTCTTTGATTTTTACACAATATTGACATTGACCTTTGAGAATTTACCCATTATTTCATGACTTATTACAAATTCACCTAAACAAGCTAAAAATATCCTGCATTGATTCCTGGGAGCCACTTATGCACATCTTCAGATTTGAAAAATGGTTAACCCCCAGTGCAAATTGTTCAATATTTTCTTAATTAGTAATATATCAGAAAATACAGTATTCCAAACAGAGATCAGACAGAATAGTTGAACAGTGTTGGGTTTTCCTTCATCATTTTTAACGTCTTGTTTGTCTCTCTTTAGTAATGAGACTACAGCATTGATAGTTTTTCTACTATTCACGAGGTTTCAAGAAACCCTTTTTCTTAAACAAAGTCTGACCAGCCATGAACTGTTTTCTGGTGCATTTAGCATCCTTTATCAACTTTCTACACTTCATAAACTCTTACTTATATGGATTTTTATTCCTTCCACCTTTTTCCCATATGTTGCATATTGCTTTTTAATTCATTATTCCTGACTTCATCCTTCCGCTGAAAGAGAATGGGCTGTTCACCAATATTATTCAGCTCCTTTACTGTGAAGTTATAGCTTTTTGGCCATCTAATCTGTGCTTCCTCCTAATACCATTTTACACTCAGTTTCACTTGTAACTTTTCTCAGTTTGGGGAAAGAGTGTCTTCAGTGTGTGTAGTACTTGGAGTTCCACAGCTTGTCAGGAGGGCAACAGCAGCTGTCCCTTGGCAACCTCTCTTTTCTGCTTCGGCAAAGTTTTCCTTGTCACACAGCCCAACACTGAAGGAGGTCACCAAGTCCATGGCAGGAGAGGTTTGCTGCCTCCAAGATGCCTTCCATCCCCACACCAGTATTGGTGGAGAGTGTGTCACCTTCCCTCTTACAGCCTGTGTCCTGCCCAGACAGGTTTTATCTGGTGCTTTCAAACGCTGCCGTCATACAAAGCCTTCCGGGTGGTTTCAGTGGGATGGTTATACCCAATTCCTCCTCATCAGTGATTCAGCTCCTCCTGCTTGTTACCAAAACTCCTCATGTCAGTCTATAAAACTATGGAAAACCAGGGCCATGGTGAGGAAAGAGGTGGGAAAGGGTCTCCAGCTGAGGAGGACCCCCCCTGATCCACATAACCACATGGGAACAGGAAGTGGGGAGAGAGGAAGAGACTCAGAGGTCAGGCAGGACAGACTTGAACTGAAGTCTCCTTCTTAATCCTCTGCCTCAACTGCAAGACTTATCCTTCCTCATGAATTGCTTTTGAGCTGATTGCTCCCAGATGTGCACAAGTGTTTTTAGCGAGCCCAAATAGCCCCTTGGTTATCTAGTTGAGAGGGAAACGTCATGTAGTGCTGAAGGAAAACCTTAACTTTCTCTCTGCATGTGCATGCTAACACATAGCAGAAATAGTTCCAGCTAGAAAAATATTATTTTGGGAATCAAATTCAGCACTTTTTCTTGTCGGAGTGTGCTATTTTTCACTTTGCTTGGCACTTCAAGTGCAAGGTCATGTGGCAAATCGTTACACCAGCAATGTTTATCTCTGTTTGAAGAACTCTGTCAAGAATTGATTTGAAAAAGGTTTGGGTAGTGCTTTTCTTTTTCTCTTGATAATAGCTCCATTATTCAAAGCCTAGTTATATAAAATCATTTGCTGCAGAGGTATCATCATTTTAATTGCAGAAAGAAGCCTTTCTCAAAATAAAAGGAAAAAAAGCCAATATTCTTAAAGCAGGAATAATCTTTAAAAAAATGGTAATATTAAATTGTAGCACTCGCTCTCCCGTGGATCCTACCAGAGAATCAAGAAAAGATTGTTTAGAAACCTCCCTGGAGATCTCCTGGGCAAGCTTCTAACTCCAAGCTGGAGCAGCAGCATCCTAGCTCAGGCCAGCCCAGGACCGCACACAGGCACAACACAAACAATCACACACCTCCATCCATCTCTCCCTCTATGCATCCACACACCAAATTACAACTTTTATTGGCCTTCACCATTTTTTGAGAAGTTTTTAAAACCTTGCACAGGTGCCGTATCTTAGAGATACAGCTTTTAACACCAGCTGGCTTCACTCTGCTAAGTGTTTTTATCTGGAAGATTTGATTACACACCCCAGGTTAGGGAGCGACTTCACCGCGTTGTGCAGCAGGGGAAGTGCTTTGGGCTCTGCCTGGTGCTGTTAAGCCCAATATGAGGGAGCAGAGAGATTTATCTTTATCTTGCTGATCACCTCAATTAACGTGGTCCCCGTAGTGTCCTCCTCGATGTCTATTCGCCACGGTATCTTGTTCTATGTGTTTTGCTCTGAGGATGTTATCAGATCATTGCTAAGGGTCCAACAGAATGGATAAAGTAAGCAAAGATGTGGGAGTTATTGAGAGAAGCCATGTACCCAATTAACATGGAAATCAAGCAATGGGCTGTTAAGTCTTTCACATAAAAGAAAGAAATGTACTAGATACAGTTCCTAAAAATAAAAAAGTTTTTTTTTTCTTTAAAAAAAAACAGAAAGTACACAGGGAAGGAAGGTAATTATAAGCAGAATTCAAAAGCACTGCCAGTCATACCAACCTGTCTACTCCTGGCAAGTACTTTCATCATTTGGAAATAACTTCTCATACACAGCAACATAAGCAAGAGGCAAAAAAAGAGGGGGAATGTCCTCCCACATCACACACATCCAGTTCATAGTGAAATTATCTCTACACTCATGGGACTTTTTCCTGTTCCTGACGGCAGCCTCTACTCCCAGAGCAGCCTTTGGGTACATCCCTTAGTCATGCAAAGGCAAATAAAGACAAAGACTGAGATCCAGGGAGCTTGATGAAATTATGATCTATCTCTTTCCATACAATTCTGCCAATAATGCCTAGCATAGATGGCTGTGCTTAAAAAAAATAAAAATTAAAAAAAAAATTAAAAATTCCTTGGGAGAGAGTAGAAGTTATTTTGGGAGGCTGACAACCTTGAACTGGCAATGAGTGCAGCTACCAGAAGCAATCCCATGGCTGAAATTGCTTTCTGCTCTCTGATGTGCCATCTGATGCTCTGGACAGCTTTCAACAAGCATCCCAGGCCCTGGCTGCTGCTGAGCAGCAAGAGCATCTGTGGGTCCTTCCCCTGGGCAGCAGGAAGGCAGGCCATGCTCCTCCTCCCCATCATGCACCCTGCAGAGAAACCTTATCCTGGGGATCACATCCCTGTCAGCACAAGATTTCTTTCCTCTGAAGTCTCATGATGAGAGCTTCAGTTTAGAGATTTTCCTTCTGTTTCCACCTCCATCCCACCCTACCCTACCCCAGGGTGCAACACACGGGATTGTGTTTTGGAGAAGGGTGGGGGGTGAAGTGTTCATTTTAAACCTTTCATATTTAATCCCATGAATCCTTAAATATTTTATCTGGATAAATCTTTTAAATCAGGTCAGCACTCACAACTTGTTGGCTAAGTGCCATAAAAAAGAGCAGCAGAAGCTCTGATGGTGGACAACTGCTGCAGAGTTTTTCCTCTCTGCCAAAATTTTAAGTGATGTACATCTGTTTTGGAGCTAGGAAACCCACTCTGCCTTTCATGTACCTTTCCAACTGACTTTCTGAATATATGTTAGCAACCTTATGTATATATATACATATACCTATATATATGTGTATATACATATGTACAGCAACCTTATAGCAACCTTCCAATATGTGAAGGGGGCCTGCAAGAAAGCTGGGGTAGGGCTTTTTACATGGGTGTGTAGTGAGAGGACAAGGGACAATGGTTTAAAACTTGAAGAGGGGAGATTTAGGTTAGAAATTATGAAGAAATTCTTTAATTTGAGGGTGGTGAGGCACTGGCACAGGTTGCCCACTTGGAAGTGTTCAAGGCCAGGTTGGATGGGGCCTTGAGCTACCTGGTCTAGCTCATGGTCCCTGCCCATAAAGGGAGGTTGGAACTAGATGATCTTTAAGGTGCCTTCCAACCCAAACTATTCTATGATTCCATGATTCTCTGTTACAGAGACACAACAGGACAGCATTGAAGGAAATATTTCTGGAGGAGGAACATCTGTCTACTAGAGAAGTTGTAAGTAAGAATATCCCATCCTTAACACTTGCATTGCAAACAGAACCCAATTTGCATTTCTGTGGTTTAAATGTAGGTGGTCTGAGATAAGTCACTGTCAGACACCTGTAAATATTGATGAGTGTTCCAGGACCTGGTTTGTAACAATTTCTTTCTCTTCTGTCACAACCTGAGAGCTGCATATTAGCAGAGATGTTGATTATGCTCCTAGGAGGGAAATACCTACCTTTGCTTAGTGGGTGACAGCAAAAGAAAAGAACAATGTTAGGGGAGAAAATTACCAGATGAATAATAAATTGAGCCAGGTTGGAGGCTGGAGAACCTTAATTAGAAAGCTGACATATCAGCTGTCTCCTGTCTTTGCACTCCCTGCACTCAAAGGGATGCTTGGTAGCATCTGTGTTTCTCTGGTCCCTGCCTGCTGGTGATCATAAATCCAGTGGTGGAGTCTTGTTGTCAGCCCAGGGTGGGACACAGCCACCTAGGTTGGGGATAGCTCTGATGCTTCTCTTGTGCAGTCAGACCCCGTGTCTAGCAAACATGATGAGGAAAGGTGACTCTGAGAGCACCCTGCCTCCCACCAGAAACTATCCTCAGGTCTGGTAAATAGTATTCATCTTGTCTATTGTGAATAGATCTTGTCACTTCTTTTTCCTGCTTTTATTTTTTTTTCTTAATGGGAGTTTCAACATTCCTATTTGAGATGTCTTAGTGAAGTGCCCGAAGTTACAAGGAAGTGAGAACATCAATCTGCATCTGCTCTTTCCTGCAGAGCTGTCATCTGTCATTTTGTCTGGACTAGCAGGTGAGTGACAACATGACCCAAAGGGCATCCCCAGAACTAGGAGGCAGGTGAGGTTCTCTTAAGACTGTGCTGCAAGAATGTCGTGTCCTGGAGCCTCAGTTTCTCCAACTCTAAAATGAGAAAAACACTTATTGCTCCAATTTGTTTCACATTTTAGAGGAAAAGTACTCCATAAGTGCTATAGTTTATTATTCTAATGTGACTGTAAAATCACGATGTCTTTATTGCAAAATGATCTTTAAAACATGAAGCATTAGGATGGTGACTGAAATCATTAGTATCAAATTGTTCTGCTTTTGCCCTGTCACATTGATACTTCAAAGCAAAATTGTCCCGTGGGCGTTTATAAGATTTTATGAGGATAACTTGTCTTTTCAAACCTTCTTCAGGGGAGAGGGCAAAAAAGCCCCCAGATATTTTCTTAATGAAAAAGGACTAGGGTTTCTGCCTGCTTAATTTGAGGGCTGTCCTTTAATATTTAAATTCCAAACCCACTAAAGATCAATGTGATGAACAATCAACATGATGAAAATGAGCCTCCAATTGTGCAGAAGTGGTGCAGGCAAATGTGCCTACACCTCGGTGCCATCCGAGGCTTTGTGGTCACCCAGACACTGGGGCAGGGACAGCCACGGTGCCCCCATCCCTCCCTCTGCCTACAGAAGGGGAGCAGAGGTGTCTCAGCTCCCTGGTGTCCCTGGTGTGAGCACCCTCAGGCAGGGACTTCATTTCCCTGCTGTGTTTGGGTGCTTGACAGGGAAGCTGCAGTGCAGCTCTCTTGGGCATGACCTAAGCAGAAATACCACACAAGCAAGATGGCATTGTACATTGCACAGATGCTGGTTCTTGGCTCTCTAGAACTGCCCTATCTTCTCTGTTTTACAGGTTATATTCCCAGGAGGTTAGCAGGGGTTTGTCCCCCCCTTCCATCCTCATTCAGTCTGGACTGCATGTCAACATCCTGTTTCCTCTTCTGAAACAAAGTGCAGGTGGTATTTCAGCAGACTCAAAGCACTCTGCTATGTGGGGACAAAACACAAAGAGCTTTCCTTCATCAACAGCTCCACTAGGGTAACTTTCTCACTTTCCTTTAGCTTATAATTCTTGGATCTCCCTTTCCCTTGTATACATGTTTTGCAGATCATGAAGACACTTTTAGTTCCCTGTGACTGTCCAGTTTTGACCCAATCTGGACATTCAAGGAGAGAAGCTTTCTTTCCCTGCTCACAGCACATAGCACGGTACTCTCATGTTCCCTTTTTTTCCAGTCCAGTTATTTAGCAAAAAAAAAATGATACTGACAAATGTGTTTATTTGCTTCTGCCCTCCCTCCTTACTTCCCTGCCAGCTTCCCTAAATGACTTTGGGTTTCACTAGGTAGTTTCCAAACAAGTTTTATCAAAAGGAAATGACTTTGAATGTTACAAATACAGTAAGGAATTAATTGTGTCTGGAGCTGTTCCCTGGCACAGAACAGTTCTTGCCCATGTTAATCAACCCATTTTTCCCTACACTGTGTATTGGGAATAGACTGGGGCCTGACTCCTACAACATGCCCAAGAATTGCTGGGAGAGTGCTGGTCAGCCCAGGCCAAAATGGGAGAGGGATCAACATCACCAATGGGCTGTGTAGATGACAGTATGGCCATGGCCATGGCTTAGTTTTCTAGGACAGGTGCAATCAAGTGGAATGCCTTCAAAGCAAACAGGCATGAACAGCCAGATAGAAGACAGACAGGAATCTTCTCCAAACCTCCTTCTAACACCAGAGAGCCTGGCCATGGGACACAACCCCACAGCAAACCAGAACTCATCATCTCAGGAATGAGTTGTTGGTGACAAGCTGAGTGGAGCAGTTGTTCCAGATGTGTGTGGATAGCCCTTTGCTCATGCAGAGCTGCTCACAGCAGCTTCAGAAAATGTGTGGGAAAGTGCTTCTCCTGGGCCCTTGTATCAAACGTAAGACAAAGTCACTGTTTGTATGCTGGACAAAGGAGCTGCCTCATCACCGCATCCATCTCATTCTTTAGGGCATAGCTGTGGTGCCTGTCAGAGGCAATACTGCAGCTGGTCCTCGTTTAAATGGAAATAGCCTCCAGTGGGTTGTAACCCCCCACCACCCACAGTGGAAGTTCCTGTGGTGGCAGCAGAAGGGCAATCCAAAGGGGCTGCACGAAGCTGGAGGAGGCATCTGAGCAGGACTGTGCTGAGGTCTTCAAACCAGAGGGGACACTCCACAGACAAAGCTGGAGAACCCAGCAAGCCACCTGGTGCAGGGGGAGAAGAGACAAGGACTCCTCCCTTTAACTCTTCCTCAGGTTTCCACGAGTTCATCTCTGGATTACAATGAGATTTCCTAACTCCACATGGATGTTTTCAGTTTTTGAGATCTTGGTTCCTGCAGAATTTCAGGGAAGTTTCTTTCTGCTGAAGTGTTGTATATAGGTCTGCAATAAACATCAGCTCTTGTGAATTTATGTATAGAATGTCACAAGTGAAGCCTGACAAAAGAAAGACCAATACTATGGTTCTGATGCAGCTACTGAGTGCGACTGCTATCTAGTTTTATGGGAAACCAGTTCATTAGCATATAAATTGATTCTTAAATATTTTCCTAGAAACTCACAGCATTATAAGCCTTAAATCCAGGACTGGTAATGTTGTGGTTTTTATGTCTAATTTTAGATTTAATTTTTAGTCGGATAGATTGTGATTAGATGGCCATGCAATTTCAGAGAGCTGCTTTAAAATGCACAGATTTGTACTTTGCCTTTAATGAGTAAAAGAAAATAGAAAAAAAGAAAAAAGGAAGTAGGCACTACCCCGTGTCCCTGTGCAAAACAGATTGGCAAATCCTGAAATTCTAGGGCATAAACCTATCATGCATTCTAGTTATAATGGCTTACAAATTAAAGGCCTAAGCAGAAGATATATGTCTTAAGTTGTGTACAGGATACAAAATATAAATACAAAGGACCTGGACAGTCCTGTGAGTTTAATGGTATGAGTTTAATGGTATAGACATCAGGCAGTGAATATCTGTATGGCTCTGAACTTGGCAGAAAATACAAGTGGAAAAGGTTGAATGGCCCCTGTCTGGCCTCCGTCCAACCTGATGGGATTCATCCATGATGGTGCTCTCTGACAGCACCTGCCCCACCAGTGCTGCCACCTGGAGAGGAGCTGTGGTGGTGGCCTACAAGGGGCAAGTCATACTCCGAACAGGTTGGTACCAATAATGCGTGGACATAAGAAATGTCTCGTGTCTGTCCCAGCAGTATACTTCAGGACATATGTTTCTCTGCTAGATTTCACCACCCATCCCAGAAATGTTTGAAAAAATGTTTCATAAAGTGGCAAAACTCATTATAAGCTAAACTTCTGTGGCTTTTCAGTGACCTTGGTGACTGGGATCACATTTTCACTCCATTTATTTGATCCTGTTAATAAAATGTCACCCATGTCAATCCTTGTGGTTTCAAGAAGTGGGTTTTTTCCAGCTGTGGTTTCCATGGCTGAGTACTCTGCTGCCATTTACCTCAGTCACAACTGAACCAGGAAATTTCTTTAGAGACTGACAAGGTAAGGAACAGACACTGTAGCAATATTGCACTGCTCATCTGCTAGATTCTGCATTTTAATTATCTTGTGGAAGCTATAAAGGCTGCTTTTTCAGGTGTGAGTTACTACAAGACTCTGGGGGCAAAAAAGAAACCTTTTAAGGGAAGAAGTGCTTTTGCTGTTATAACCACAGAATGCTGACTTCACTCAGTCCTCCCCTGTTGACAAGTTCTACTAACACTGTATAAGAATCTCCCCTTTGCAGGCTTCTTGGGGAGTTCTGATGTGGGACGTGTTTAGATGACGAAGTAGCACAATATTAACAATTGCACATCTTCAGTACCATGTTAAAAATGAAAAAAAAAAGTTGCTTGAGAACATCCTTGTTGAGTATTAGTCAGTGAAGACATTGGACTTGGGTGTGAGAAAGGCTAGGTCAAGCTCTACATGTTTCTTATCCATTTAACAAGCATCACTGCAGGGAATCTAAAGGTAGGGAGAAATTACTGTCAGAGTTTTATTTTACTGAAGTAAATCTTCAAAATGAAGGGTATGACCACAATTTCTCTTTAACAATAAAAGCTTGATTAGGGTCTGAATGTCACCAGTTCACCAGAGTGCGTTTCACTAAGTGCTAAATTCAGTTCCTTCCCAGGAACATATTTCTCTTCATTAAAGCATTAGGCTACTTACACCATTTTCTGCACTGCAGCAAAGAGGACACCGCACAGCTGAGGGATTCACACTTCCTCTCTCACACTTCTTTTATAAGACTCACTGTACTTCTAAAAATCACAGTTAAAAAACCTAAGAAATTATGTGAAGAGATGAGTTCAAATCCTCTTTCATCAATTTGAGTTCAAGGTTACATCCAGATGTTTCCTATCATTCAAATCAACCCATGACCTTTGAAAAAGAGATGATCCTGATGTGATTGTGAACTTTGCATCTTTAACTACTTATACAGTTTATTATAAAAGATAATGCATTTATTTCCATGAACCTAGCCCAAACCTCAGTAGAGTTAACAAGATCCTCACTGCTGAATTCAGTAGACTTTGAACAAAAAACTACCACATTATGGAAAAGAAAGCCCAAACAACAAACCAAACCAAACTAAATCAAATTAATAATAGGTTGTTCTGACTCCAGAGAGCACAAAGTGGCTTCAGTTTTATGCTCACACTTCCACATTACCTCCCAAACCTCTGTTGTGTGCATCTTGTGGAATGTCAGATTTCTTGAATCTCTTTCCTATATCTCTGCCCAAGGAATAAAGTAAAATCAAAACCTGCAAATGCAAAGCTGTGCATAACCCTAACACTGTAATTCTGTGTGCCATGCTCAGGGCTTCACGGAGACTGGGGCAGTGACTGAGAGGAGGTCTCCCTCCCTGGTTTTAACCAAGGTTGGATAAGGTCTTCTACTTTGAATATGCTTTTGTCAAATGGTTCCCAAAATTCTTTCAGTGCTAATGTTTTCCTCATCCAGAGATGTCTGACATTACTTGGAAGGTGCTTCTGTCACTCACTGGGAGAGTCCTGGGAGAGATCTGGGAGGTCTGGGAAACAACTAAATGTGTCAGAAGAAAAACTTGCAGACGTGCCTTGTACATCCCAACCTAAGACAAAGAAGATTCCTTGCTGAATATATCCAGAAGGATTTGACCATACAAGACCTATTACTATCTACTTAAATGATCTTGCTAATATCTTCTTCTTTCAGTGACTGCATCCTTTTATATCTTATATAGTTGGTGTACCAAATGCATAAACTTTTTCTGCTGCTAGCCTATTAGGTATGCTTTTGAGGTACAACCTCAGTAATGACTTCCTTCCAACATAATTATATTTTAATTACATATTTAAGGCCAAATTCTTTCCTGGTCTATCCCAGGAAACCTTATTAATTTTAATTAAGTATAAGTTGGTGCAACATTTCTAGCTGCTGAATTTTGTGTTAAAAATTTTTAAATTCATTTAAACATGGATTTAATTTCTATAAGCACTTCCATAAGCAGTGTGCTTCTTCATTTAGTCTTGCAGGGCAATAATATGAAATATGTGGAACATAAAGTCCTTCCCAACACATGGATATAGCCCACCTTTAAATGCTTCCCAGTTGCCACAGCTACCTGAGGGTTGTTTGCTACAGGCACTAACAAGACTTCTCTCTTGTGAACACCAGCAGCAGTGGTACTCCATAAGGGGTGCTAGAAATTGCTTTTAAGTTCTTTTACTTGAGTATTTCTCTATGTTCAGCTCCAGAGAAAGGCAGGCCAGACACAGGGTCTGTGAGAGCAGACACAGGAAGCCATGGGAAATGGCATCAGAAAGCACACAGCGAAAGGGTGACCTGCAGCTGGAGAAAAAATGTCTCTATCTATGAGGTAGGGCAGAGATTATGCCATCAGCCAGCACAGTACATGCATCACTGCAGCAGCAGCCTCAATAACAAACTGCCCCATCATCCAGGCAAAGAAAGACAGCCTGAAACAGAGCAGGAAAGCCTCGAGAAGGGACCTAAGGACTGGCTCATCTGCCCTATGAGGAAAGGCTACGAGAGCTTGGGCTTAGAGAAAAGGAGGCTGAGGGGGAATCTTATAATTTATAAATATATTAAGGGCAGGTGTCAGGAGGATGGGGCCAGACTCTTCTGTGTGGTGTTCAGTGACAGAACAAGAGGTAGTGGTCACAAACTGGCACACAGAATATTTAACCTGAATATGAGAAAGTACTTCTTTACTCTGAGAGTAGCAGAACAAATCTCCCAGGGAGGTTGTGGAGTCTCCATCCCTGAAGACATTAAAAACCCTCCTGGATATCTTCCTGTATACTCTGCTCTAGGGGATTCTGCTCTAGCAGAGGAGTTGGACTAGATGACCTAGAGGTCCCTTCCAACCCTTACCATTTTGTGATTCTGTGATTCTGTGACTTGGCTTACTGGGAAATCAAAAAGCCAGTCTGAAGTCTGTGTGTAAGCATGGAATCATCACCAGAGGGAAGAACTGAATCTATAAATGGATTTGGCTATAAAAGACAGAGAAAACACAGAAGTAAAACCTTTCACTCTCTCACTGAGCAGGGAGGACAAGAAGTGACCTGAGAGAGATTATTTTCAAAATACTTGGAACAACTGAACCATTGAGAAAGTTATTTGAAGATGTGACCTGGACAGAGTAAGACTGTAGAGGGACACATAACAGTACTCAAAACCAACAATAAAAATAAGAAACCACGAAGTACTATGTTTCAGATGTAAGCTCTCTGACACTATGCATATCTTTAGAGACATTATGGAGCCTCTAATTAAAAACAGAGTTGCTTGTGAAATTCCAGCCTGCAAGTGAAATTGTTGAGAGAAATGGATCCTGCCCTGGAGAAATTAGCCAGCATCACAAAGAAGTCACTGCTGAGTGCTCAGACATCTGTAACACATGTCACTGGGACTCCAGGACTCTCAGGTGAGGAGAGGCTACTGCCCAACAATATCTCTGGCAAGACACCGAGCAGGGCACGCTGTGCTGAGTACCACACAGGGGCCTGTTTGCAAAACATTTACAGCCCAGAAGGGAAGCTCCTGCAATCACTATATAGAACTTACCACCCACGATGAGCATTGCAGGAGGTGCCCATCCTAATTCCCAACGTTTTTTCTTCAATAGCCACCCAGTAGTTCCAGCAAAGATCTGACATCATTTATCCAGCACTGGCTGCACACCTAGGAGACAGGCTTGCCTGAGCAGAGCCATGGAGCACATCCTCCAGCCATGCATGAGTGCCCAGAGCGAGCAATGTCAGACAGGGAAAACAGGGAGCTGGCAGGGAGGCAGCACAGCCTGACCCCTTGAAAAAAAACCAAAAAACCCAGCAATCTAAAAAAACCACCAGACATGTATAGCCACCACAACTTGTTGCCCCTGCTCTAGGGAGACTGGCTGCCTCAGAGCAGCCTTCTAATTTTTGGGAGTCATAGATGCAAAGGGAGTGAGGTTGCAGCTTTTGATCTAGGGCAGAAGAGTGACAAAATGTGATCTGAGCCTGAAAAGCCTTCCGAACAGAAATTCCTGGGAGAGGAGTTGAAATAGCAAGAGACAGAGCTGGATGTGAGTAAAATGGATGACAGATTACAGTCATGTTGGACATGGTACACTGTGTAAAATGGTGTGAGAAAAGAGGTCAGAATCTTGGGGTGACTTTGAGGGGCACATCTGTAATTCTTAGTTGTGCAAAAAGCCCCATGACACAAAGAGGAATGCCAAAACATGTGCATTTGTGTCTGACCCTTCTAAAGCCTCTCCAATTTCAGTCCAGATGCAAAAAGGACATGACACTCCTGGCCCCAGAGGATCAGGGCAGTCTCTTACCAGCCTCTGCACCAGCCTCACAGGAATCCTCAGTGCCCAAATCACCAGGATTGTAATTTCTAAAGTAGTGTAGACAGAGATAGGATGCAAGAAGCCTGAAAACCATTTAGAGATTGAAAAATCTGAGAAAACCCCAGAGATGTTTGCTGTAAGCAGTATCATTTACTGTTACAAACCATGACATTGGGCAGATGTTAGAAACCTTGTTGTGTGAAAGAGCCTCAGCAGCTGATGCCACCCTCAAGCCCTAGAGAAGAAGGTTATAAAAAGATACAGATGGGAAGACCTTGAAAAGGCAAGAGCGTCTGCTATTTGAGACCTCTTATCTGAGGTTGTACAGCACATGTAGCACCAGATCACCACACCTTTGAAAAATCAGTACCCCATGCCCCATGAGGGAATAGCCAGCTGCAGTCCAACAGGGAGAGAACAGCATCTGTGCTATGAATACTACAAGTAAGGCCAGAAATACAAGATTTATTTGACACAACAGAATTACTGATGAGTTAGGGAAGAACTAGAGGTCAAAGCAGTACATGTAATCCCAGGGGCTCTCCTGTATTACAGCTGTTGAACAATAGAGTAGGTATATTTTGTTAAACAATAGAGTAGGTATATTTTGTTAATGCTTGTTGCTTCTTAATGTTTGTTGCTTGGATAATGAAGATGTAAGGAAAGGTAGCTATAGGATGCTCTGGCACAAGGCAGCTGGAGCCACTTCTTCAGGATAGCAGAGGTCCCTGGTGTACAGGTATCCACTGACACTGTTAAAGATGGCCTGGGCTGATCACTCAGGCTCTGCCATGGCTGCAGGGTTGTCCAAGGATGCATTACTGCTGAAAATAGGTTGGGTTTTTTTTCCAACAAGGAGTTTGTTTCATTTTTACAAGCAACAAAGTGCTTTTTGTCTAGTGCTCAGCTTGTGGTCCCTGACATGCCAGGCACTCCTGGCAGCCAGAAGGAAAGACAGACAGTGATGAACTACTCTGTGTATTGACCTGAACTTACCATCTTGTTTTGCCAAGTTTTGGCAGGCAGGTAAATTTCTAAAAGGTGATACTTGTCTCTAAATAACTCACTTTCCTGCAGTCTCTTCATCAAGTGTGCTATGATTATGTGGACAAAGGTTCCCTAGTTAATGTGACTCAGAGGACACAGAGTGCACCTGACGCTCCCATCCTCTTATCATACCTTTCTCTGTGCACACAATGCATCTGAAAAATAGACACTAAAGTAAACGTAAGTAAAAAGTAAAAATAAAAGCTCACAAATGAAAAAAAAATGACAAATCAACATGAAAAATTCATTGCTACGGTTTTCTTTCATACATGTATACACACAGGAGTGTTTCATGATATGCAGAAGTTGCAGATATGACATTCTTCTAAGACTTCATGCTAGTTTCTCCCTCTGCAAAATAAAATTGTTAGTGGAGGAAGAATGGTATGAAAGAACTAAGAACTGGGATATCAAGATGGTCAGTATTACTGATGTTTTGCTTTTTATATTTTAATTCAAATTAGCTGAACATATTTCCTAAAAGAATGAACTCAAATTGGATTCAGTTGAGTTACTGAGTGAAAGAATGAATTATTTTCTTAATTTCCCTCAGGAAGGAAAGGTCTCTGCATTACTCGTACGTGCCATCAAACTCAAATGGTGTGAAGAAGTCTCAAGTTGCTCAGCAGTGAAGTGTTGTGAAGTAAATGGGAGGCAATCATTAAAAATCCTCATCTGAGCAGTGAAGGAGAAAATTCCTTTATGATTCACATAGGTGACATCATCCCGGATCAACCTTCCCTTAGGTGTGGGGCTTCTTTGCAGATATTAGATATTCCCCAGGAGAAAACTTCGTATCACTTGCCAACATGGATGTAGATTTGTGTCTTTATTTTCCTAGAAATATGGAATTTTGTAGATTCATTGATTTTCAGTCTAGAATTAAACATTACAATCACGATGTATGTCAGTACTTACAGGTTTGCCACAGACTTTTAAGTTCTTTCTTCAAGCTTGTATTTTCCAGCCAAACTGAAGCATGTCTTCTGTGAGGAAAAAAAAAAAAAAAGAAAAAGAAAAAAAAAAAAAAGTCCAGCCTTGATTTCAAGACATCAGGTGTTAGAAAACTGTCAGACATAATCTGATTTCTGGTGTGAATTGTCTTGTGGTTGTCATGCTGTGGTTCATCAGTCCCTGATTACCTGTGGACTACCTATAACGCAGTCATGAAATGTGATGGAGGATATTAAGTTCTTGGTCTCTACATAGCAATTGACCTGTGTAAAATGTCCTTGAAAGCCTGTCTTTCCACTGAAAGAAGTGGAAGGATATATAAATTTTAAAAATTACTTACCTAGTATCTAAAAATGCCAGCACTAGATCCCTCAGAGAAAGATGCAAGCAAGCCCATATTCTGTAATTATGAAGTGATGTGTCAGAAGGGGATATTATTCCTATCCCAACCTTTTATGAAGCTTGTTTATACCCTGCAGCACAGGTTTATTTCTTTTTTTTTTAAAGACAACTTTTATTCCATCCTGCAACTCAGAGTGGCTTGTTAAAAATATTAGATTAGTGGCCAGCTTTCTAAACCACAGCACAGTATCTGACGTTCCTTTCTTAAGCATTGTTCTTCAATAAACTACTTATTTTAGCCTATTGTCCTGTATAATCCCAAACCACTACATAAATAAATTTTATCATAGATATGTGGGTGCTATGGCTCTCATGAGAAGAAAACAACCAACCAACCAAACCCCCCAGAAAAGAATGAAAAAAGTAGTAAAGTTACTCTACATCAAAAAGCAATAAAAATCAGCCAGTTCACACACTGATATCCCACTCTTACCTGGAGAGGCAAAGATGGGGTGGAAGTTGCATCCTCAGGGACTGAGGAGAATAGGCTGAGTTGTGAGAATTTCATATCCCCCTTGGTGGGACTGGTGTCAGACACTTGTGTGGAGACCTCAGCAGCTTCTCTACACATTCTTTGTCTGAAGTCTGGTCACTTTTGGACTTGAACTACCACACTTTCACTGTTAGACATCAGACATCTCATCCTCCTCATGTCCTTAGTAGTGGTGACACTAAGGGGGATGCTGATGAAGGAGGCACACAGGTCCAGACTTTACCTTTGAGGGACAAAAATTAGAAGTAAAATAGATTTTGAAGTAAGAGGCCCTTTTCCCATGTTGAAGGATTCCAAACTAAGAAGGCATATTGTAGTGATTAGTTGCAGTCAATCTAGAAAATGCTTCAGGCTTTGTAATAAGTCAAACACAATATCCTCTGCTCCATGGAGAAAGTGAGATGTGGGGTTTCTGAGTGGAAGAACAAAAGCATTACAAATGAGATACTTGCAATAATTCCTCCACAGTGGCTATCGACACTACATAATATTTCCTCCTAAAACAAAAATCCACCTTGAATAAATGGAAGAAAACTACATTACGAGATAAGTCATATCTACATACTATATGTAAATCAGAAGTTCATTAGGGGAGTATGCAAAGAAGCTTTTGGAAGGTAATTTTGCTACAAACTAGTTATCACAAGAACTAAGAAAAGCTTTCAAAAGCATGATTGCTTTAAGTAATTCAAATTATCTACTCTACCTGATACTAAATCTCGCCACAGAGATTACAGAGCACTTACATTTTTACCCACTTTGTTACAGAAATCCCTGAGGAAGGTTTCAATCCATTTACAAGCTGTGAGAAGGACAGCAAAGATGCCAGAAGTTTCCAAAACCACTTCCAGCACAGCTAGAGTTAAATGCTTTTTGCAGTATTGCCTCTGCATTATACAGCTCTTTGTTCAGCAATTTACCACTGAGTCACACAAAAAAACCACTCTGGCCTGAAACTTGGCCTACAATAGTTCAGTCAAGAAACAATCTTTCCCGGCACTTTGTCCCCCTCTTTTTTTGAGCACTGAAATTGAAAAAGATGCTAAGTGCCCTACAGTTTCCAGGCACGAATGTGCTCCTATTACTCAGAAAATGACTTTAATTTTCAAATGAAATGGCGCAGGCTTATAGCCGAGACTGCTGATTATGTTTTAAGCATCAGGCAAACTCCACAGCTCTGGTGGCCACAGGCAGCACCAGATGTCCAGCTGTTGCTCAGAGGCATTCACACTCCCCAGGACATCTCTTGCTTTGTAGCAATCCAAAGTCCAGGTTTTATTTAGGCAAAACTCCCTCTGGCAGTCATAGGGTTACATTGCAGGGAGGGTGATTAGGGAAGGTATTGCTCATTGGGGAGGCAGTTTCTGTCCCTGCCCCTTAGCAAGAGTGACCCACATTTTGTAGTGTGGAAACACTCTGTGGGGACACAAAGCTCTTGGACACCTTACGCCTTGGACAGTCCAACAGCAGCAGCGTGGCTGTGTTTTCATCTGGCTTGCCAAGAAGCTACACCAGACTCTGTTGGTTGCAGCAGTTCCCCATAAGATTGCTCCTCAGGGTAGCTGAGAGGGTTATTGATTGGGGCAGGTGAAAATTGGCACAGCTTCAATCCAAAGGATTTGTAGCTAGGGTTTTGTACTCACTGAGCTTGCTTTTGGTGCTGAAGTTTGAGCCGCTCCAAACACGACAACATGAAAAACATAAAGAAGGTGCAAAGGAGAAAGCTGGTGTGGAATAAAAAAGGTCAAGGCCTCCTGAGCACAGAGGAAGCTTTGCCTTTGCCTAGGCTCCCAGACAAGGTTGCAGCTTTGCTGCCTTCCAGGTCCTGCAGCTTGTACATGCCTGCAAAGTTCCTGCAGGTCACAGCAGCTCTGTGAGGGACCTGTGTACATTCTGAGCAGATCATAAAACACCATTGTGGCAAAGAGTCTGTACTATTGTGTTGGGTTGCTTCCTCTCCTAGTTGCATCTTGCTCTCTGCATGAACACATAACTAAATCAAGATTAGCTATGCAACTGATCAATAGCAGACCACCAGAAAAGGTAACATAAAAAGTGTCTCCTGGTGGCCTCTCTCTGAGGCTGATAGCAGCCACCTGGGAGAGAAAATTGCTCACCAGGTTCCCCGGGGCTGGCACATGAAGGAGCCTCCCAGCCTCAAGCATGGCCTCGAGATAGACCTGGAGCTTCTGAAAATGGCTGTGTTGTAATAATTGTGGGATTCCCAAGCTCATGGGACAAACACCTTCAGATATGGCAGCTGTGGGCTCTTACAGAAATAGGGTTGCATCCAGAGACCAAGCAAAACATTTTTAGTTTTCTTCCAGTGTTGCCTCTTGCATTTACTCCAGCACACTATATTTGGTCTGGTTGTTTCTGTAGGAGAGCTGCTCTTTAACAACTGTCATCGAGTAGAAGCAGCAAAGCTCCTGAGAGTTTAAGGCAGTTTTTATTTAGACCCATGCTTTGTTATGATACCAATTTTAGCCTCAGCCATACCGCATATTGCAGTCCCAGTGTCTGGAGCCACTCACAAGATAAAGGTCCAGGTTTCTTTGGTTTCTTTGTATTTCACTGCATCATGACCCAAGCAAAATTCTGCTCTTGTTAATGCAAACCTTCAGCTGCAGTTCAGACGTGTAAACAAGCAGAGGGAGGGTGGTCACAAAGATGGCACAGGGTGTACACTGATGGGGACAAGAAAAACACTGTAGCTGTCAGCACAGAGAAAGGGAGGCTGGTCTTGGAGCAGAAGTGTTTGGGGTGGAAGGCAAGAAGATCACTTTAACTTCTTTGATTTACCAGATCTTGCTGGTAAGGGTTTAAATGCTATTCCTGGCTTCCACTTTGATGTTAATTGCCATGGGTACTCATACTGAGGCAAATACTTTCTCTCACACAAGGTCCCAAATTTTTTTTTAGCTTGGGATGATGTCATCTTTTAAATTACAACACAAATACACACACACACATATGCACCAACTCATACTGTCTGTAGGAGATCTGTGTATGGTACTGTGTCATTTTAGTTTTCCACTACAGCAGCATTTAAATTTTAGATTTGCTTAAAAAAAAGAAAACACAGTATAACTCATCCAACTTGTAAGTACAACACCCCAAGTTGTCCTGTTTGTTCGTCTTCCGTTCAGCAATAAATTGAATCAGACCTTTGATTCTGCCCCCTCAGAAATTCTGACATCTCAGATTATTGTATGCTTTCCATTATTATTATAACATATCTGTTGCACACTCCAAAATTGCTTAAGAAATACTGATTTGATCATACTCCCCCACGTTTTTGTAACTGCCATCTTTTACTGCGAATGTTAATACAATGAGTGGGACAATGGTGGGGTTTCACTGATGCAGAGAACAATTTTTCTCGATGGAAATTCCAAGAATGGCTTCCTTCTGCTGCTCTAGATGTTTCATACAACAAATAATCCTTCCAATAGGAGAATTCGGCTCATCATGCAGATTTGTGGGCTTTATAAGTAGAAAGTAATAGCAGAGATTTCGCTGTGTGTCAATCCTTTTATTCCAATGAAAGCTGATCCTCAAAGTAATGCCCCTCAATATTTATTGAGGAGAAATTCACAAATCGGCCTGCGTAAGAAACCCTACTGCCAGCACAAGTTTTGGGACCAGCACTGTCCCTTCCCATGTAGAGCACTCCTCATGCATGTCTGATGCTGCACAACTTTGGAAGGGGTTGTCCAGAGGCACAAACCTTCCTACAGGCACCTGCAACCCATATCTGTCTCCACGGCAAGGACAGAGGGAGATGATGGCTTCTTGGGAGCAAAGGAGCAGATCCCATTGGTACACTTTTCAGCAGTGATCTCCTCAGCTCTTGCAAATCTGTTTCAGTGCTGCAGGTTAGAGCAAGCCAGGCACAGCTCTAAATCAGAGCAGCAGGATGAATCTGCTGGAACATGGTTGGGGGGTGGTTGTGCAAAGTTGACCATCAAACCTCTCCTTCATGCAAATAAATGAGCATCTGTGCTACACCCCCTTGCAAACACCCCCCCACACATACACACATTCCTTAGGCCTCATAGAACACCAGCCAGCACTTGGATTTTGGCTGCTGGAGACCAATGAGAGTTCTTACTGCTGAGATTAAAAACATGCATGATGTTACAGCTGGAAGAGCTGGTGGGAGAAGCCTGAATGCTCCCAGAATAGCACAGTTTTTCTAACATAGCTACAAGCAACACATCAAGCTCCAAACAGCTTCTTTTTTTTCATGCTTGGATCTAAGGGGGTGGAGTGGGGTGGCAAGCAGTGCCATTCTGACAATGACAAGCAGACATTCATTTGAAGGAAAGGAATAAATCTGCTAAACTCTTAAAGACTTATAGAATGCGGTCTTGGCAATCTCATCACTTTGCCCAAATCACTCCCAGGAACATGATAATGTCAGGATTCTGGTGTCTTCAGGAATAAAGAAACAGCACAATGCTTAAGGTTACAACATGACATTTTGTAACAGCATAATAATAATAAATAAAAAACTATCTGGAAATGTACAAAATAATTTCATTTTCCTTCTTTTCTTTTTGGGGGGCAGGGGGTGAAGGGTTGCAGCTGCCCTCCATAATTATGTACTCCAGCTATGTGGTAGCATATGAAGACCCTAACATCGTGAAAACACCACTAAATTTTGCAGTAATGCCTTTGTATTGTAATTTTAAGAAATGTCCCTAACCATTAGCATCCCATAGCACAGCTTATTGTTTCATATATTCACAGACATTTAATATCTTGGGCTGGTTTTCAGCAAGGATTATTTGGGTTGTTAAGATTTTCACAGCTCTCTGAAGGTTTCAGGGACCTTCCCAAGCTCCAGTGCAGTCTGGTGAGGAGATTTCAGCATGTCCCAGCTCTTCCATAGAAAAGACAGGAAAGATGCTGTGGTTATACTCAGCCATTTTGTTTTCCTTGGAATCAGATCCTCCCCTCCCCACTAGACAGCTTAGTTGTCCAACCCTGGATTTCCCTGCTGTATTGGTCATGTGCAGAAAGTACAATCCAATTACTTCTTCCATGCAGAGAAGATGTAGAGAGTCAGCAGTGATAGATAGATCCCTGAAGGGCAGAAAGACCCATCCTCTGCAAATAATGAACCTTGTAGCAAAAACCCCCATAAAATAAAATAAATTTTTTTTAAAAAGCCCAAACCAACAAAAACCCCACACTTGAAAAAACATAGCTTCACAACTGAAGAGTCCACAACCCCGAGTGAGCTGAAGTTAAAAGTTCAGATAGTTTTGAATCATTGCTTCAGGCTCTCTTCAGAGTCAAAGGGATCTCAGTTTACACGTTGGTTATACATTAATCTTGCGCTGGCGGCTGCAATCAAGCAAAAAAAATTTTACTGTTCAGGAGATTTTTTGACTGAAAACTGATACCACATGTGGAGAGAACGGGTTTCTTCAATTCTACAGGCCCCAAATAATCAGTACCCTGGTGTGAGCTCCCCTTTGTTCAGATGCACTGTAGGCCCAAACTTCTTTCCTCCTCCTGCACTACTGTTCTGGATATTCTTCACAGAGGGGTGAGCACACACATTTCTGAAGCAGGCACTGGCATTATCAATCACAGCAGCCCCCAAGCAAGTGATCTGATTTTCAAAGTGATGAAATGAAAGCTGCTGGTGCTTTTTTACCTCTGAACGTGAGACAGTGTGCTCACAGCCTTCCTTGGATGAAGGCATTTGATATTAGCCACTGTTTTAAAAAGTGTCCCCTCTTATGCACACAAAAACCTCAGCACTGCTATTGTTTCAAATAAGAAGCAATGAACATCCTCGTATCACTGCTGCACCATTATCACATTAGTTAGAAACACAGGTAATTGACTGCCACTGCACTCATTATGTGTTATTACTTATTGTGGATAACAGCTTATTTATGGAAGCAGTGTCATTTGGACATGCATAAAACTGGAGATCTTGCAAAACAGCCCCTCAACTGAAGATTTTTGAAAACCCCTCCTCCCAAAATGCAATTTTGCTAGTTATAGATCTGTGAAATCCAAACATCTTTCCCTATGAGGCAGAGCACAACTTGGAAAACCTTTCCAATGCTATTTGTTCACTCTGCAGTTGTGGAAATGTTCACTTTCTCTGTTACTGAGGAACTGAACTTCACCTCCATATATTAAAAAACCAGATATGTTAGAGTCAAACCCCTGCTTCACATTGTACGTGCAACATGAAGGGTCCTGCACCCGGAGAGGAAGAACCTCAAGTAGCAGAATAGGGGTGAATCTGCAGGAAAGCAGTCTGGAAAAGAAGGACCTAGGGGTCCTGATACATAGTAAATTATCCATGAGGCAGCATTGTGACCTTCTGCCAGGAAGACCAATGGAATTCTAGGCTATATGAAGAAGAGTGTGGCCAGTAGGCTGAAGGAGGTCATTCTCCCCCCTCTACTGTCCTGGTGAGGCCACAGCTTGAATACTGCATCCAGTTCTGGGCTCCCCAGTTTAAGAGAGAGTCCAGTGAAGAGCAACAAAGATGACTGGTGGGCTGGAGCATCTCTCTCATGAGGAAAGGCTGAGAGAACTGGTATTTTTTAGGCTTGAGAAGGCTGAGGGAAGAACTTGTTAATGTCTATAAGTATCAAAGGGCTGAGTGCAAGGAAGATGGGGCTGGACTCTTCTCAGTAGTTCCCAGTGACAGGATGAGGGGAAATGGCATAACAGGATGGAACATAGGAAGTTCCATTTAAACATAAGCAAAAACTTCTTCACTATGAAGGTGACACAGCACTGCAACAGACTGCCCAGGGAGCTTATGGAGTCCCCTTCTCTGGAGATATTCAGAAACTGCCTGGATGCAGTCCTGTGTAATGTGCTCTGCTTTAAGATCCTGCTTTAGTGGGAGAGTTGGAGTAGATGATCTCTTGAGGTTCCTTCCAACTCTGATGATTCTGTGATTCTATGCACTGGCGTAATTCACAAGAGTCAGTGCATACCATGTGCTGCCTGTGTCATCTGCTCAAAGAAAAAAATATCCCCTGATGTGTCATGTAACACCCTCAGCAAAGCCTGGGCTGGGTGACAGTAGCCTTGTTCAGCATGGATGGAGCAGCATCTGAATATAGTTTCAGAGAAACCAGTAGTGGCAGAATCAGGCTCTGTGACTGTAGCCACCTCTTCCCAGGCAACCCACACATCAGAATTTTTTTTTTTTCTGAAGAAACAGGTAAAAAACTTTGAAATACAAGTAGAGAATTTTTTTCAGCTTTCTGATAGCCATTTTAAACGATAGAGGGGAATTTCTGTGGGCTGCAGAACAAGTGGGTGCAATTTGCAAACACCTCTGCCCCTGTTCTGAAGCTTAATAATGGGTGAGTCTATTAGCCTTTCCATTTGTGACCCATAAGCATCTGTTCCAGTCCAGCACAGACTAACTGAATTGCCTCCAAGGCTGCTCGGCCCCCTTATCAAAAGTCTTTGGCAGCACTTCAACAGGATCAAACCTTGGTGTGGAGTTTGTGAAAAGAGCAACCTTCCTTACATACACATCCTTCCTTAGCATACACATCCTTACCCAGCAAAGCAGGATTGCATAAACCTAATTTCTTTGGGAATTCAGCCTCAAAAAATATTTTATTTTTGCACTCTTTATATTATGCATTTCATTCAGCTGTGCTTCAATCACTGTTCACCAGCCTTCCTTGCTTTTGTGAGGCTGCAAGAGTCATAAATATGGCAGGTCCCTTTGAGCGTTAATGCTGGATACTGTCCATGACTGCTGAGCTGCAATATGTGAGCCAATGATACCACAAAGTGAGAGTTTATTTCCCTTTCCTTCCCTATTACACATTTTTAGCATGTAAATCCATAGAGCAGAAAAAAATTTACAGGGGAGTGAGTGGTCACGGGGAAAGTAATCTGCATCTAGAGTAGAGGGAGATACCTCTTTCTGCCTGGGACTCCTCCTGTTGGGAAACTTCAAACCAGGCTGAACAAAGCCTTCAACCACTGTGTTTTTCTGTTGTGCCTGAGTTAAGGGCAAAGAGGGTCACCAACATTGTTTATCCACTACTCATTTAGCAATCACTCACAGGAGCAACTTAATGTCATGTGTTTTTTACTTACATCAATGCAGTGGACTCCTTTCCTCTTCAAGCCTGCCTGCACTGGGGAAATTTTCTAAGTTCTTTTACAAGTGGCATAACTTAAACTGTTTGGAGGCTGCAGCAAAGGATAGGTTATAGACAGCTTGAGGTCAGCTACCAGATTTTACTGATGTAGTTTCAGACTGGAGCGCCAGCTGTATCTACTAAAAACTGAATTATTAAGACTGAATTAATCCAGAAATATTTTGCCTCTGTTTAAATACACAGTATCCATCTCCATTGGAGGGAAAAAAACTTCTATTTCCCAAATTGCTAACCTTGTCTTGAAAAGACTGAATTTCATTGGGAGATTTGAGCTTTTCTTGCATTGTTTTCTTTCTTTAAACTGGGTATTCTAAGTCAATGTATCACTAACAAGCCAGGTGAGATTTTCACTGCAGCCTTTACTAACATAATCAAAATTACATGAAGTATTGAATTTCGAGGGAGTGATGTGTATGCAGCCAAGAAGAGGTAGGTTCTGATCTGGCAGGGTGAAATGCTCCCAGTTAAATCACACCATGTGTGAGGTTCTGTGCATCCAACACATTTGTGCAGTAATAAAACTAGGGCTGGAAAGAGAAAAAAAGAATTTTTGGGTCTAATATGAAGGATATGAGTAACATCACAGCTGAAAATGTAGAGCAGAAAACCGTGGTGGATCCTTTGCTGAAGGAAGGCAGCTGAGAAGGAGGAGGTGCTACACAGAAGGGAACATCCATCATCTGCACTCAGGACCTTCCAGTCCTGACACGAGAAGTATTTGGGTCACTGGATGTGGCAGATTAAAAATTATACCACAGGCACAAAGAGACATTTTCTGAACTCTAGTGAGATTTACTGAATTCCAGCTGGAGTCAGATGAACGTGCTTCATTCCTTTAGACTGTCTCCAAAAAATAGTAGAAGCAAAGTGGGATGTTAAAGCATCAATTGAAGTCCTGGTGCAAGAACGGTCCCCTCAGCATGGGAAGCATTCTGGCCTCAGAATAAGGTACTGGACAGGTAAAGGCAGCACAGATCATGCCCAAAGGGACATGGTCAGTTATATGTGCTCAGCCTGTGTCCCAAGAGCACCAGAAGATCTTGCTTTTCCTGCAGCTCTTGCTTCCCCTCCCTACTGTGCTCCTGGCACAGGAAGGCAGGGGCTGTTCCTTGCAATGTGCCAGGGATGAGGCCACAGAGAAGAAATGGAAGACAGGGAAAACAAGTTGGCTCCCAACCTTTTCCACCCATGATCCTCTGTACACCATTTCCCTCCTGGGAACTGATCCAGGGCTTCCTGTGACATCAGAGGGAATGTGGTCATACGAAGAGGTGCTAGGTCCATTCCAAAGAAGGGAGAGAGCCTCCTTCAAAGCAGAAATGAGCTATATTTCCCCTCAGTGCTCTCCTACCTTCTCAGGTGGGTTGTGGTCTCATATCAGACCACATCTGGAGGGACTATGGCTTCCAGAGTCCTCAGGCCCACGCCACAGCTTTGGGGGATGGTAAGAGGTAGCTGTTCATCTGCCTTTACAAAGAGACTGCTGGTCACCTATTCACTATGTCCTTTCCTTTCCACTGCTAGCTGTCAATACTAAAGGAGTGCTAGTAGTATGTTGGTCAGGCTGTAAACTCTGGTTTAGCGATGATGAGGGCCTTGCTGTGTAGTGGGAGGCACCTGCTTGTTCACACTTCTATATCCTCTATCTGCCCAGAAGAATCCCAGGCTGGAGTTTCTGGCCAGGCAAGTGACCCAGCTCAGGACCCTGCCCGTGGTGCTGTGAAAACCCCCTGGAAGCAAATGCCTCTCTTTCTCCACTGACTCCACAGCCACACCAGCTTTACACCTCAGGCTTAAAGCTTGGTGGCCAAAGTCAGGCCACGCAAAGTTCTCCCTTGAGTTCTGCAATGAATGTGAAAGGTGCCTGAGAGCACACATGACCTTTCCATCATGCCAGAATTAGTTTCTGTGCAAAACAGTTTTGTACTTGAAGAGGTTTTCGTCCCTCCAAGAAGCTGAAATCCTCACAGAAAATCCAGGCTAAGATGTTTTTGGCTGTATAATCAGTAAAGAGCATGCTGAAAGATGAGACAAGACCCTCATGTCTTCTGAGAAATGACTGTATATGGTCCTTGGTGTTAATTGTCCAGACCATCTTTTACCTAATGATCTCTCATCTCTGTCTCTACCAAACATTAACTAAAGCCCAGGCTTTACACATTTGCTTTAGTTTATTCTTACTCCATCTGCACAGTGATGTTGAACTACCTTATTAGTTTTTTCAAGGCACTTCTGATGGCTCTCCAGGTTGCTGTATCACCAACAGTGCAGATTCTCTCAGAGCTGGTGGCTGAAACACACCTCCTGTGCTCTGCCTTGGTTGGATTGGGGCTGGGGCCTGGGGAATTACAGCGTCCACTGACAAGGGCAGCAGGCACAACATCCTTGCAAAACTTCTGCTCAGGTTCAGGTCTCAAGCAAGTTCCCCACATAGTCAGGCAGCCCACGGACACAGAACTTCCCTCAGTTTCCTCCAGGGCAGACAGATGTGTAGGATGGATATTTTTTTTTGTTACTATTTACCTTGCTGATTCACCTGCACAAGGTTTGATGACCTCTACCCTCCAGTATTATTTCCTTTTCTAGTCACAGTGGCTGGTTGTGATGCCCATCTGGCAAGATAAGGAGTAGACCTCCAAAGTGAGGGTGTGCGGAAGCCAAAAGAACCTTGCAGAGAACAAGGAAGCCTGTGCCATGCGTGTTTTCCACTTTTCATATGGCTAGGTGTCCCCTTGGAGAGTCTGTATCTCCCCTGACTACATGTTAAGCAGAAATGTGGGAGTGTGAAACCCTTCCTAGGCTCTGATGGAAGCTGCCTTCTCAGTCTCTTCCCAGCCTGGCTGCAGGGAAGCTCCAGATGCAATCAAAGATCAGGCTTTTCCCAGCATCTGGGTTGTGCTGCAGTGTTGTCAGAGCTATCTCAGCCTCCTGCTATGTCCTGAGTGGAGGTGCAGCCCCAGCTATGGGCTCCTGAGATAAGGGGTGCAGATTTCTCTATAGGCAAAGCAGGCAACAGCAGCAGCATTATCAGTGTTGCCCCCCCAAAAAGAACAGATTCTCCCCAAATGGAAGATAGGCTGCAATGAGCCATAAGCAGGAATCTGAAGCACCCGGTGTTGGTAACTTCACATCAACTACTGATCACTGAAGAGCAAGATTCCTTCCCACAAATGCAAAGTTAATGCTTTCTATCCCATTTATTAGCTATGCTTAATTTACATTCTTTTTCATTTTGCTGTGAAAACAGTGGCCTAAGTGTGAATGCAAACTCCATTTAAATTAAACTTCTTTCCTTTCCAGTGGAAGTTTTGGTGGAAGACAAACACCTCATGGACAGTGTGCATTCACATTGACTACCTGAGGGTTTTGATCTGGTATAAATATAAATTAGTTCATAGCCAGACATTACCTTAATTGTTTACATACTAAATGGGGACAGATAACATATAGCCTTGGCTTTATTTAGCAATTTAAACTTGAAGTTTTACTGAGCAGTTAGTAGACAAAATGTTACATTGTGGGTGATTTTTCCCTTGCCCCATAATATTTTACTTTGATTAAAGCTCTACTGAGGTAAAATTGCACATCTCACGCAAAAAGCAATTTACCTCTGCTCTTATTGAAGTTAACTGTACTTATTTGTCCTAGCATAATGCATTTTTCTAGCTGCATTTTAACTGCAATGCTTTATCATATGAATCAAGTTAGATTTAATCAAATTCAGTTTGTGTTGCAAATTTTAAGACTTGAGTTCAATTAGTTAGAATAAAAGCAGAACATTTGGAAGAAAGATTCAAGCTGAAATATGATGGTGCTGAGCTGGGCATCCAGTGCTCCTTCTACAGCTTTCTCACACCTTGAAATATTTCTCATGCGTGAATAGGCTCCCTGATTTTTATTTCAATATTTTTTCTTGGTTTTTTCTTCTTTCTGTTTCTCAGATTGCTTGTAATGCTCATGGGGAAGATAAGAGTAATTTTATCAGACTGCGACACCTGGGTGCATGTAAGACCTGGCCAGTTTTCCTTCTGCTGTGGCTGTCATGAGATTTTTTGGGGCATTGATAGACAATATAGGCACCACATGCAAGCTGGGACCCTTAATGTAATGAAGACTACTGGGAATTTAAAATGTTGCTCCCCAGTTGCATTCCAGTCTTACCAGTACTCCTCCACTGCTTTCCTATTGCTGTCCTTGTTGCCACCTGGTGGGAAAATAAGCATCACTGAGTTGTATTTGCTTTTGGGACCTGCGTGCACAGCTCAGGAAGGCCAGCACAGGAGCCTGGTCAGCTCCTGACATCCTTTTCCAGCAGGAAAACTATTTTCTCCTCTCAGTCTTTCTATTGCTTCCCCCTAAAATGGCTTATTTACACATATACCAAGTAGTTGGGGGGGTATTAGGATGTTTTCACTGTGTTGCTCTGTGTACTGAATGCAATACCCATAAATTATTATTAGCATGTTACTTTAATTAAGAAAATGTTGATGACTGTTGTTACTATATCTTATGGCTGTAATGTTCCTCATCTGGGAATTCTTGATTAACTTGGCCTAGGTTCACCAACCTGAGTGATTTGAGAAGGCTGTTGTAAAATAACAGAGAGAAATAAAAATGTCTTTGATGCAGTCTGACTCCACTCCCTCAAATGAAAACATAGTGTTTTCACATTTTGAGACAGTTTTCTCAGACAGCCAGACAAGGTGACATTAAACAAATCATGCTAATTACAACACAATTTATGTAGAGAGATTTTACTGGCCTGCTAATACTTGGCAGGAGCTGCCAATTACAAACATTTCAAAAACGAGCATTTCCAGCATTAACTTTTTTGGCTCTTAGGGAAATGGAATGATGAAGCCTGTTGAGCTCCCTTGTTTGTGCCAAGGGAAGCAGAGCCCCATCCAAGTGCAGAAGCAGGGGTCAGAGACTTGCATTTGGGTCATGGGTTTCAGAGAGAGTGGCACACACTGTGTTGCAGCCCTGGGTAGATCACTCCTGACCATGCAAAACAAAATCAGCAAGAACCTGTGTGATCCCTGTAGGCTTTGCACCTCTCTAGCCTCTCTTATCCAACTCCAGGAGTCCTCCTGTGCCTGTGTCATTCTCATAGGTGCAGACAAGACATTGTCTTTCTGACCTGGGGATGTCTTGCATATGGGTACATAATACAACAGAAGGGATGATCCCTCCCTCTGTGCATTAGCTGCCTCACTAACAGAACAAGGATTAAAAACTTACTTTTAAAACTTGCCAACACAAAACTTACTTCCCAAGAGCCTGTAAAGCACTTTGAGCTTAAACCTCAGAGATACATAGGGCTTGGCCTCCTGTTCACCTAGCTTAAGACTCTGATAACTCAAGATGCTGCTTCCCTCCATCCAGCCTCAGTTAGTGGCTGCCTTCACCAACAGAAGACTATAGGGCAGCAGCTCTTCATCCACCTCAGAGCTTACACCACAGTTTAAATACTATGGCTGAGAAGAAACCACCTTATCCTGGGAGGTGTTCCGATGGATTGTCCTGAGTTTGCCTGGTATCAGCAAATGGGTTTGGGGGCAGGGCTAGGGGGAGAAGGCAGAAGTGGAGGAAGGCTGGCAATAGCCTCTCGCTGCTGGGTTTTGCTGGACTCTCCTGATGATGCCATCTGGCCAGAAGTGCACCCTGTGCAGCAGCTACTGACCATAACAGGAATGTAGAGCTCCAGGCTAGACTCCCAATTCAAGGGAGAGAGGTGGAATGGGGAAGGGTCCTCAAAAACCTGCTGCTCAGAGCTAATTGTAATCAGACCATTTCTCTGTTTTCTCTAGGACAGCCAGAAATAGAAGCTTACTCTCTGGAATGGCAGAAATGCCCAGACAAGATTCTCCTCATGCTTAAAGAAGGACAGTACGAATAAATGGAAATTGGAGATTCTTAAATATGCTATTGGGTGGGATGCCTTGCTCTGGAGAAAGGCTCAGATCCTCCTCCAAAGCAAGCTGAAATCAGCTCTCTGAAGTAGTAGCTGAATGCAGGGCTCCCAGCACTCAGCTGGGTTGCCCTGATTTTCCCACAATCATTTGTGCAGCCTGTGCCTGGTTTAAGTATCCCCTGGAAATGGCTATAAGCATGGACATACCTCTGCATAGCTTGGGAATCTTCTTCCTGGACTTCTTACATTTTACTCTGAAGTAGATTTGTTGATAACTCTGCATCTAGGCCCCAGAGGCTTCATTATTGCCAGTGAGAACTGACAATCTCTGGTGAGTCCTGGATATTTATGGGAAATTGCCCAGGAGGTAATTCTGAATTTATTTGAGAGGGTCATAAGTACCCTTAATGGCAGATTTAGCATCACCTGGAGATAGGAAAGTCTTAATGGGCCTTAGTGGAGGTAGCACTTTTTGTATGCATGAAGTAAATGGAAACTCCTGCCCTGCACAATAGCACCATAAAGTCCTGCAGTGCTTGCACATCCATTGGGTACCCCTTTGAAACTGTTGTATTTGGCTCAGAGTGATTTGTGAAAGATTCACATAAAAGATTTGGGGAGCAGGGGAAGGGTATTACAAGGGGTAAAGCTTCCATGAGGAATGAAGCCACCTGGCCTTAGAAGCCACAGGAATTCCTAACACCTGAAGATGATCAGCACCTCGCCTTGGCAACCTCTGGGAGTTACACCTGAGTACTAGCAGAGACTGCCCTGTGGTGGTGACACACAGAGCTAATTTTCCTTTACAGCTGCACCTGATGGCATGTGTGATTGTTGTTTGCCTGTGCTTGACACAAAGTTAGTCCAGAGCCACAGCAAACACTGCCCATGGTTACGTCGAAATTAAGTAGGACTGGGAACACGTATGCCAGGGCAGAGAAATAAGCCAGAAGAGTTTTTTTAAGTAGATGCTCGTGATAGCTGTCAGTAGCAACAGTAAGTTATCAAACCAAAAAATAAATATATATTTTTAATTTTTTTTTATTGTTACTATTTTTTTTTTTCAGAATAAAAACAGCGTCTGCTCCTGAACAGGGTTTGGTGATTGTTGAATGGCTCCACAGGCAAGGGGGGAGCTTTATGGACACAAGATTTTGCATAATGCAGTTGCTGTTTACATCTGAAACTGCTGCACAAATCAAGCCATTGCTCTTTACTGCCAATCCTCCTCTCCTCTGAGCCAAAACAGCTTGTGGAGCTGCATGACAGCCCTCATTGCAATTGTTCCTCACAGGTCTAGCTTCTAACATGTGTTCATCAACTGTTGTCCAGGTCAACCCACATGCTGAGCCCCATTTAATCCAACAAAGCAAAATGTTATGAAAAGCAGAGGGGCTTCAGAAAGGGGAACTTTGGCCTCAAATGGAAAAAGGAAAACATGGAGTTAATTTTCCGCTTTGAATTACCATGAGTGTCAGGGGAGCCCAGGGAGACAGACCACCACAGACCATTTTCTTTGTGCAGCTGCCTCACTTGCCTTCCCTTCCACAGGCCACAATCACAGCCTCAGAGACTGACCTTCAGCTGGATAAAAGCTGGAGCCTAAATTGTGAGATACTATAAAACATTAAGTCTAAAATCCAACCTGCTTCTCCCTCTTTTTCTGTTCCTTTTATACAACCACCACCATGACTTGTTGCTCCCGAATCTTCCTCCTTACTCAGACAGGTCACATAAGGGGCCTTCACCTTGAGAGGGTAAATTTTTGGTGCTGTGACTTTCTGTTATTTGTGTTGCTGCAGCTGCACCCCCCCTGTGACGGCAGCCACTCAACTGTTACAGAAGTGTTGGGGACCCCTGTGACCCTTAGCACCAAAACCACCTTCTGCCAGGTCTATGTTTGACTTACAGGAGACAGCAAGAGCCAGGTTCTCACACTGTCTCCTACACCCCTGAAAGCCACCAGGAGCCTGGGGTAATAAAGTGCCGCTCTGATGGAGGGGACATGAGAAGGGGACCAAGGCACCAGAGCTCTGCTGGTGCTCACTGGATTCTTGAAATGAGTAGGAAGAATATAGGAAGGTGGTGAGGAGGGAGGAAAGTCTGGGAGGGGCAAGAAAGAGCAAAGCTAGGGGCTGGAGTAACTCCAGGAAGAAGGAGATGGAGAAGCAGAAAGATTATGCCAGTCTTAGCAAGGGAAAGAGGTGGTGATGGCAGTAAGAAACCCTGAGCATCATTATCCTGTTCTACATACTTGTAACACAGTGTTGTCACAGCTACACTGTAAAAAAAAATAAAAATCACAGGCTAGATCTCAGAAGAGCTTGAAAGTAACTTAAAAATCTAAAGACTGCTTAAAACAGTAAGTTCAACTCTCCTTTTGCTTCTCATTGCAAAAGCAGGACTCTGGTCACGTCTTCAGGCTTTTTTCTAGAAATTAACATTTTAGAAAAGAATTCTCACCAAGCTGCGTGACTCAAAGAACTGGGCACTGGGGAAAACATCAGACATCACAACCCTTACCACTAAACAGCAAGCACTAGCAGGTGGGGGATTAGGTTTTCTCTGGAGCTGCCCCTTTAAGTTCCTGATAGCGTCTTTTTTTTTTTTTTGCAGCAGTAGCTTTGATTTCAGCAGCATAGTACTGAGGTGGGAGCCACAGACCACATACTCCCTCCTGGATATTTTCCTTTTGTAGTTGTGTGTGACACTGTCACTTAATCGTGGATAGAAATAGGAGCGGATGGTTCCTCTCTGCACAGGGAGCAGGGATGTTTCCCATGCAGGCATTTGCGGTCATCCATCCATTTAAAAAGGGTCCAGTCCCAGCTAGTGTGGCTTCAAGAGACAGGTTCTGAGCAGAGACTGAGCTGGGTCTCATGGCCTGCTGCCTGGACACATGTACAGCAAAAAACCCAACAAGACACAGACCTAAACCCCAGATGTGAAGAGCCACAAGGTATGATGTTGTCCCCATGGTAAGCTTTGTTTAGCACTCTGAAACTCCTGACAAACAGCCAAAGTCTTCAAACTGACTGAACAAAATTTCTGGATGGAAAAAGAACATATTTCTAAGGCAATCTGGATTGTAGACAAACAAAAAAATAAAATAAAATAAAATAAAATAAAATAAAATAAAATAAAATAAATCCAGCTTCTCATTCAGACACCAAGTGATAGGCAGCCCCAGTGTTCAGATTCAAAAATGCAACCTCCAGGTCTTTACATCCCATCTCCAATCCCTCATTTTTGGTCATTTGCTGAAAATTCAGATAAAATCAAGCTGATCTTCATCTTTCATTCAGTAAGACATTTGGTGTATTCGAAAGTTTATTTCCTCTTTTAAAATCACCTGTGTCTCCCTTTTAAAGTTTGAAATCATCACCCCCATAATAACTCTCATTACAGAAGTTCAGCTTCCTGAAATTAAATTAGAATAGGAAGTTGCTGTATAGACACATACACACACACAATAAAACAGGCAGAATGGCTTACAGTGATGTATACTGTCTGTAGGGGAATGTATTGGCAGTCCCCCATAAAAAAAACCCCAACTCTCTAACAGTATGGAGTGCATTAAATTACACTTTTCAATGCATTTTTTTATTCTCCAATATGAAAAAATTATTTTCTGGATATATCAGTCGCCTTAGCCAATATCCAGGGTGTGCAGTATCATCAGTGTCGACACAAATATTTCTGGTAGATTTCTTCCTCCTAGCTGAAGTGATCAAAAGTAACAAATTAGAAATGTTTTAAGTTTATTTCCTCACTTACATGTTTTCTGTTCCCTGAAATATACCTTATAAGCACGATGAATGTGAACTGGAACAAATAATCTTTAAATTCATAAAGATATGCAAAAATAAATTAGTCCTGTATTAGATTAGATTACAGATCTTTTCCTTAAAGGTAAGACACTTTTCCATTTGATTTTTTTTAAAGAGTTATATTTTCTTAGTCATGGGTCACCCAAAGCCACACATACTCAATTCAATTCTCAAGCAAGTCTTCATCATTCTTTGGAATTCTATTTTTTTTCCCAGGGAAAAAACCAAAAAAACTGAAAAAAACCAACCAAACACAACACACAACAACACCCATTATTTTTTGTTACCAATGTTCAGTCAAACTTTAAAGTACTGATTAGTCAAGAGGCTGAAATAGTTAAAACTCTACTACACGTGAAGGAGCTCCTGATGACACCAGGTACCACTGTCTAGAATCATGCTGGCTCCTTTCATCTTTTTCACCCCAGGAAGACAAAAGAAATCCCCCACAGAGATATTGGTCTGCAGTACTGAAAAATTTCCCATCAGACACAGTTATCAGAAACTCAGCAGGGTCTGTTGTGGTCCCCTGTTCAGGAGCACTCTGGGGATTGTGCTGAGGCTCTCTGGGGACCCCTCAAGGCACCCCCATCAACTGGGGGCTCCCTCCCCCTCTGCCCCAGCTCCACCAAGTGACACTGTTTGTTCTCATTTTCTTCCAGCCAGGAGGTATCCGGCATCTTCTGAGAACCTTCTGCTAGGTTTCAGCTGTACATTGACTGGGGATTTGTGGCTGTTTTTGCACAGGTTGCTGGCAGTGCCAGCCCAATTTCTCACTCAGTGTCTCCTTCTGCTTGACCATGGATGGGAAGAGAAGCAAGTCAGCAAGACTTTTCTCTTTCCAGCTGTTTCCCAGTGAAGGAAACATTAGCGCATCCGACTGCCAAACAACACAGCACAGAGATTCCTCCCAGATACTGCTTCTTTTCTTACTTTTTTTCATGTCAAGAGCTAAAGAGGTAGGTGACAGATTTCCAAGGCGGGGTGGAGTTTATGCTGAGCTCTGCTATTGCAACCTCTCTGTCTTCTACACTTGAACTGGAAGGGGCCCTGAAGAGAGGCACTAAAGCCAACAGCTTACCCACAAAGCCCCATGGCTAATTAGTCATTTAAAAAAAAAAAAATGAATCTGTCAAGAGAGGAAAGAGGGGTTTAAATGGATATGCCTTTATAACTACAAATTGCTAAAGAAAAAGAATTGCAGGATAATGTGCAAAGGGTCAATCCAATAAAAGCAGGGAAAGAGATACCTGAGTTTCCTTGAACTCACCAGGGAGGCAGCTACATTCAGTGCACTTGCTGCACATACATGTAGCTGGATAATTGCTAGGTTAGGAACTGAAATAGCAGTGTGTGGGCATGATCCAAAGGAGCAAGCAGACATAGAGGAAAAAAAAAAACACCACTAACCCAGCCTTGGGCAAAGTTTTGCTGCATGCAGAGTATATCAACTATTTATTTCTGAAATTTACACTTTGTAAAGCATAAATAGGCAGGAAGGATCAGTATGTTTCCTCAGCAATGAACATACCCTGTGACAGATATTGTGTTTGGCTGTATCTAATGAGTGCAGCCTCAAAAATGAGTCTACAGCCCTGCAGGAAGGAGTTGCTGCTCTCAAACTGCATTTTTTCTAAAGCAGCTCAATTAATCTGAAGGTTAACTTAATTAAGTAAAGCTCACCTCCTTATCATGCTCTTCTAGGCTTTTAAATCATACTAGGTACTATGGAGCCATTCATTAGGCCTCACGATGTGCCCCTCAGCTCTGTAAATATGTGCTAATCATATTCCACAGAGGGTTTGGACAAAGGCAGAACAGTTTAGCCCAAAGTTTTGAATGTTTGGCCTTCGTCTGGCCTTTGCAAGCTGTGTAGTGACACAAAGGAGAATCTAGGGCAAGGGAAAGAATCCTACAGCACGTAAGGGACCACAAGAGCCAGACAAAGGAGATGGAGATCAGAAATGAACACGCATCTGAAACACCCCCGAGTGTTTGCTAAGCACCAAACTGTGTGCTGCACATTCAGGGTGGGCCACCAAGGCACTGGGGGCTGGGGTTGACTGGAGAAAAACCACAGCCACCTCCATGTCTGTGGCTGGGAGGCCCTGGAAAGCCAAGGGCACTGGGATAGTGTTTCTGATCCTTTTCAGAGTCGTTTTCCTCTTGGAAAAAAGCTGAGCTCACCCCCATCAATGAGTGTTAGCTGCTGAAGGACAGTCACAGAGCATTCCTCATTGGAAAGTGCAAACCCAGCTTAGGGTAATTGCATGCATGCAGTAAGCAAACATGCAGGCAGTAAGCAAACCAAGTCACAGGGTTGTGTTCTGCCATACAGGCTGACATGTTGGTGATTATGCAACATGAATCTGATGCAGGGATGCAGGGATGTGAGTGTTGGAGACTGTCTCGTGTTCTTATATGGTGGAGACGGGAGTTTGTCCTGCTGTCCTATAGTCATGTGTACTCCAGCAAAAGAAACCTAATGGATCTGGGCAAGGTCACCAAGAGAGAGAAAAACAAACCTGAAAGAGGTTTTCAGGATACCCTGCCTTGAATCCACATCCCAGTACCACTCTTTCTGCCAGTCCTTCACTCCAAAGTTATAATTCCTTACCCCTACTTTTCTCCTATAAAAGAACAAGACAAATGTAATGCTTATTGTTGCAAGAAGCATAATTTCATAATCAGGTTAAGAAAACAACTGCCTGAATGCTGAGGTATATTACTGAAAACCTAAATATGGAATGTTCTATTTGCTCATTGTAGACACTCGTCCTGTTTAGAGTGTCACTTCTGTTGTGTTTTTAAAGGCAGACACCTGAGAATGACAGGAGCCTGATGGTCTTGTGGGTGTGTTTCCTGACCTATGAGCATAAATAAAAAGTTTATGTATTTCCCTTATTTGAAGAAGGAGAAAGAGAGAAAAAGAGGAGAAATATAAAGAGAGGAAGGAGCAAGAGATGAAGCATGTGGAGGTGAGAAGAGCTGTATGAACATGAGGAGCACACTGTCCCTGTCTCAGTTAGCATTCTGCCAGTTCTGTACCTGCCTTGAAAACAAGTTCCTTGGTGCTGCTTCATTACTGCATAGTTTCTGAAGTTTCAGAGACAAATACATTTCCCAACAACCTTATTTTCATCTTGTCCTATTCTCAGCATTTTCAAAAATGCACCACCTCCCACCCCAGCCTCAACAAAACACATTAATCTTTTTCTCTTACTTCAGAGCTTCCTCAGCACTTTTTTATACCTAATTTCACAAATCAAAGTGGTTATTTTAAAGGCTGATTTTTTCCCATATGCTGCTACTTTGGAGGTAACAGACTCAGTAGCTGATTAGAATCTTGCCTTTTCCCTATTAAACAAAGTCCATGGTTTCATGGAGCATTTTGCTCACCTTCATGTTTGTATCTATATCACTTTCAACAAGCAAGTATTTATCTTGAAAAAAAATGAAATCTATGGTATCCACAACCTCCCTAGACTTCTCCTGGGGGGACACTGCATGTGCTCTAATGAAGAAGATGAGCAGATAATACCCTGTGGAAGTATCCCCTTCCTGGGAAACCTGAAGAAGTTTTGGGCACACATGGATTTTCAGCTTCAAGAAGGTTTCCAAATCTTAGCCATTTTTGAGGGACTTCAGGTGATCTTCATTTTCATAAGAACAAGTATCTCTTGCTCTTCTGTGCTCAGATTAAATCATGTGTGCTGTGAGCAGCCTCATGAAGTTAGCACAGAATGTGTGGTGTGCTGACCATTTTTCCACACCTTGAACATGTGAGGTCACACTCAGCTAACTACACAGCAGAGGAAAATGCTTAAAAAGTGTCCTCTAAAAAAAGGAAGGACCCATTTTATTGGCAAACCTGCTGCAGCAGGAGATTTTACTAAGACTAAATAATGAAAACATTACAGAAGTGTATGCTTTTTTCCTCTCCTTGGTCCCTTTCTTGTGTTTTCTGGTATAAAACAACCTTTTGTTGTGCACCAGTTACCCCATATATAAAAGACAGAGTCCACTTGAAGTCTGAGAGACTGACTCTGCAGTAAAATGCTGCATAGGTTTTTGCATACATCTCCTGGCTCACTGGCAAACCAAGAGAAATGCTCAGGGTGATGTGCCAGCAAACTGGAACTGAGAAGCACATGCTGAGGTAGTCTTGTAAAGCAATCCAAAACAAAGGAGTAGAACATTGATGATTGGAGGAACATTGTTGAAAGGAGCATAAATGGAAAGTTTCGCCAGGAAGTGTAGGATTGCCAAACTCACAAAAGGTTTGAGTCTGCCTCCCAGTTCATGGTTTGGAAAACCATGTAGAACAAGTATTCTTGTGTAGGAAAGTATTCTGTATTAAAAGCTACACATGCTTCAAAAAGCCCATAGTTCAACCTGAAAGTCAGACTGATTAATTCATGGACAGGCCAGGACTGGGCCAGGACTGGGCCAGGACTCCACCAACATGTTGGGAGCTACAGAATAGAAGTGAGGGAAAGTGAAGGCAATCAAGAGAAAATACACTTTGGAGCTCCGTGGTGGTGGAGGGTGCTATTAGCAGTCAGTGGGACTGATGCTGGGGCATAGCTAGAAAAGACAGCAGATAATGAGAAACAGCATTAAGAACAAATCATGGTGGGAAAAATTTACTGCTGTCTCTACTGATAGCCTGTGGATGGAAAATTTGGAAGGAGATGGTGAAAATACTAAAAGAGACCAAACAAATACCACTAGAACCAGTTTTTTAAAATCATGTCCTTTCATAATCTACTATTTTCATTAATATAACATGCCATTGCATTATTTGGGCATGCAGACAATTGTTGAGTTTCCAACTTCTGCTGCTAGAAAACATGATGACCTGAGGGGAATTTCTGTAGTAAATACCTCAGCATGAATAATAAGATGAGGTTATTAAAGTGACAGCTCCTTGAAAAATTAGCCTAAGTTCCTAATAACTGCACTACACAGCTTAAAGAAATCTAATTTTATCTCTGCCTCCCACACAGTAAATCTCCCTATCACATTCTTTCCCTGCTTCATTGCTATTTCTTTGCTTAATAATCAGCTACTTAAAAGATTTGGGGTAATGTTAATAATGGGCAAATTAGACACACAAAAAAGAAATGTTTTCTGTGCTTTCAGAGGTACCCAGCATGAACGTCATTAAAACAAAATCAGGGCTTGAGGAAGCATCACAGAAACCTGGGCAAGCTGTGGTGGAACAGAGCAAGGACTCTGGGAACTTAGTGTCGAGGAGACAACAGTGTTGCAATGGTAAAATATTTAACAATGGGAGCTCCTCTCCCCCTCAGCATTTTTCTCCTATAAACTAATTAAGCTATAATATTGTGAGTGTTTCCTTCCAGGCTAGGCTTTCCTTTTAGCATGACTACGGGCAAGCTGGGAAAAGCTGGGTTATTGCTATGATGAAAAAACTAGCACTACATTTTGCCTTAGTCTCCTTTATTATTATTATTTTTTTCAAGCTCTGCACAAAGCCAGTCACATGCCCAATGGCTCAATATCACTTCCAATTAAGTAAATGATAAAACTCACATTGACTTAAATGGGAGCAGGTTTGCATCCCAAAGGCTAACAGTCAAAGCTTTTAACAGTCAGACTATTAATAGGGAAAGTTAGAAAGAGTTGGAAAATATCATTGTCTTCTCTTTTCTTAGAAGCAGTAATTCAAAATGAATAGAGTAGGCATGTTTGGTTTGAAATTATTTTCAGGGAGAAAAAATACGTAGTGAGTCTATTTATAATGCAGTGATTCAGCTCTTCTATGTGTGGATGGATCTGTGGCAGAGAAGGAGGCAGCACATAGCACGAATTATTGACTCTCCCTTTTAAATAGTTTTCAAACCCTTTCTTAGCCCTTACTATACTAAGCTTTTACTATATTACCTAGCCTGTGCAGTAGTTTACAGTCTTTTTTTGCTGTAAAAGTGTTTTGGCCAATTAACTTAGTTATATTGGAGTTGACTTGAATAAAGAGCAAAAGACTCAGCACGCTCCAGGTGCTTCCTCAGCACTGGCCTCCTGCTATGGACAGAGTTCATACAAGGCTCAGGAAGAAAACTGACAAAATGAAGCAAAAGGAAGAGGTTAGATTAACAGTGGCTACAGTAATGTTAATTTTTCTCGCATTAATCTATAGTCTTTGTGGGTAGGTAGTCCACAAGTAAAAATACCTGGAGAGGACTTTGGAGACAGCCTGCCAGAGACACCCATGAGGCATTTAAATGCCTCATGAACCCTTGCAAAGGAGCTGCTTCCACACAACCCGGTTCCCCCAGTCTCTGTGTGATTCTTATTCCTCCCACAGAGAACAGGCAACTGCATGGGAGGGGAACCCTTTTGGAGCAGCATTTTGGGTGGTGGCAATAACCAATTTCTCACACACTTCTCCTGGTGGGGAGCAAGCAGGGGGGATATTGGGCCTTGAAATCTACATGCCAGCAACAGGGCCTTGAAATGTACTGCCTTGCAGGGTGGCATCGCTGCAGTGAGCTGGTGCCTGGAGGTTACTTTCTCTCAATTACAGCAGGCATACAGCTGAAGGGCTGCCACAGGAACCCCGCAGTTCCATGACACCCCAGTACATCCAACGGAGTTGTCCCAGGGGGGGCTGGCATCATAGAAAGTGTGAAACCTTCTGCCATCTGGATTTTATGCTTCTTCATGATGTCCATGATAGCCATAGATGTAACTGCACACCACATGTGGTAACAGGGAAGCCTGCTCTGCCCTGCCATAGTGTTGAAAGTATTTTCGATCTGTTGTGGTTATTGCTCCCTCCTCACCTGGTGGATGCATACCTCCTGGAGCTCTGCCTTTTGTCTTAGTGCCTGTTCTACTCTTTGCTTTTTCCCTGCTAGCAGAGTGGAAGGAAATGGGTTTTTCTTTTTGCAGTGTTCAAATGGAATGGTATCAAGTTCAAATGGAGACTGTTGAATTGTAGCAGCACCTAAGTAACCTGGTGTGATACACTGATGCAGAAGAGGGAAGTAAAGGGAACAGCTTTTATGAATTACATTCAAATTCAGCTTGTAGGTTTGCATCTCTTTTGAAAAACTGAAATAGCTCATCCAACAAAACTCGAAGCAAAGTTTCATTATCTGTTTCTTTAAGCAGAAGCTAGGTGGCTTGGCAGAAGTTGAAGGAGTTGCTCTGGACGAACATGAGGGTAACAGGACAGGTAACAGATCCATAGCATCAGTTCCCAAATGTTTGCACCTCTTCTCTCCCCAGTCTGCAATACGAAGAGTACACATGCATGCACCCACACATGTGCTTTCTTCTCTCTTTTACTGCACCATTCCTCTTTGTGAACCTTTTTGGTTGCCATGACTTCAGAATTCAAAACAGTTTCAGCCCATTTCTCTAATGGGTTCATACAAGAGATGATGGCTTTGTATGTCTGCATCAAATGTTGAGGTATGGCTTTTGAAACAATCATAACACACTTCCTTCCTGCTCCAGCCATACCACATGACCTACAGAACTCCCTGTGTACCCTGGAGCTTTTTGGTATGTGATGGCAAGAAAAACATATACCATTTGCATTGCATAGGAAACCCCACCAATCTCCCTGCTGCTGATAGCTCCACCTTATCTTTAGAGAGCAGAAGCAGAGAAGAAAAGCATTAGAAGTGCACTGGGGGCAGAAAGAAGCTCACCAGTGAGGTGAGGGCATCCAGTGACTCCAGTACAGTTTGGTACTGCATGCATAAAGACAAGCAATGGTGCAGTGGTGACAGGATGCAGGCCAGTAGCTCACCACAGGAGAGTTCAGGACAGGGCTTGTACAGCCACCGCAGCCGCTCTGCCTTTAAAAATAGCTACACAACCTTGAAAAATGTAAGCCCACAGCTAGCTTTGCAGGCCAGTGTCAAGAGGGAATAAACCTCCTCTCCGCTTTCCTGCAACCACAGGCACTGCTCTGACTCACTCCATCACTCCCACTGGGATTTTGAGTCGACCCTGTGTCTGAGTTTACAGGATTGCTCTGCCAAATCTTGCCTTGCTGCTTTTCTTTACCCACAGGGAGCAGGGCTGTCCCCCAGCTGGCCTGGCCTGCTCAGCCTGGCCTCATTCAAGGAGTCCTCTAGGGACCCCTGTGCTCACTATGTCTCTTTGGCTTGGCTTAATTTACAAGGACACACTTGGAAGTTGACTCAAAGCTCTTAATGGATGTTTCCACTGCGTTATGACTACTGATAAACATTCCTCATTAAAGCAGTAAATTAATTTTTGTTGAATATTTGTGATGCAGCCTGAAGCCCACCTCTAACTCCATTAACTGCATTGCTCTTGCAGCCAAGAGAAATAAGATTTATTTAAGTCAGTAAAGTGAACAAACACCACCTGTGATCAGCTCAGGAAGCTGACCTGAGCTGGAAGGTGACAATTTTACTGTTCCTTTTTGACTATAAGCAAAGTTAATGGGGCATGGATTATTACGCTTCCAGCACAGCAGTCTTTTTCAGTTGAAAATGAGGTTTTTGTCAATTAAATTCTCATTGAAACAAAGACATGTACACCATACATATACTAATTCAATTAAAAAAGACAACATAGTGAAAGAAAGAAGCTTTAAAGAATGGTGCTATAACTGATAGAGAAGAACATTTTTTGTGACTTGAGTGAATTACCACTTTTGTTCACTTGCTCTACAGAATGATCACAGACTGAATCAGCCTGCAAATATGAAAAGTCCCTTTGCTTTCTAAACAACTCACTGGCTGAAGTAACTTACATAGTGCCACTGTTTTATGGATAAACAAACAGGCTAAGTTGGTTCCTCATCCTATCAATATGAAGCTCTGACAATAAGTTCATGTTTTGAGGAGGGTCAGAGAAACTCTTTCAGTGACCTGTGTGGGACTTTCAAAGCATAAATAAGAGATTAAATTAGGACAAGGATATTTCTTTATGAAATATCTTTTCCCAGTTAATGCAGGTCCTGGAAAGTTCAGAGCCTGTAAGAGTGAAAGCTTTTCCATACATGTTGCAAAGCAGGTTTCCCACAGCAAAGCCAAACAGCATGTGCCGAGCAGGCAATGCCTTCCCACTTTGTCCTTCAAGATGCACTGTGCCTGTTTTCCTGCACATGGCATGACATGTTAAAAAATAGTCAGGAATTACATATTATAGATTGCATTCTACTACGTGCTCTCTGCTGGGACTGTCGGAGGGTTTGGATCTTGATAGGGCGCAATAACTTGAGCACTTGCTCACTCAAAGGAGGCTGAAGGTTCTCAGAGAAGGGAGCAGAAGAGAGGCAGAGAACAGATAAAATTACAAAAGGTTTGGGATAAAATTCTTAGATTCTGTGTCCCACATTCAGTCTCCTTCTCCATCACCATCTGGGAACAAAAGACGAAATCAGAGCCCCTATGAGAACTGTGCTGACTGTTGACTTGTGCTAATCTGTGCAAGAAGCCAGACCAGGTGGGAATCACAGGCTGTGATTCAGGACCCAAAGGACACTTATGCCTTATCTGAAAGAATAGGAGAGAGAAAAGAGCCTTTTAAACTTCTTAAAGGAACACTTTAAGTCTGTTCAGGACTGAGCTTTGATTCATTATTTGAAGCAAATCTTGTGAAGCAGATAAATTATATACAGTAAGACTAATACTATAATAATTACTGTGAAAGGCACCTAACTCCTTCAGATTCCCTTGAAAATTCCTGTAGTGCTGCATGTTGCACTGATGGGGTAGAGTAAGGGCTCTGACTACTATGGGAGGGGAAAGCTCCCAATTTCATGCTTCATCTATAGTTTCCATAGCAGATTTGGCAATATCTCAAACCGTCCTCAGACCTACACCTATTATCAGTTACATTATGTTACAGTGCTGCATTTTAATTGGTGTGATTTCTGAGACAGAGGGAACTGAATCTAAATATATCTCAAGCACTAGCAATGATATTTAGCACAGCTACTGTAATTAAGTATTCAGCCATTGCCAACAAATAAACTTCTCTATTGAGCAAACAGGCTCTCTGAAGAAAATGTGAATATTTGACAAAATTCCATTTTCTGTTATTTTAATATCATTAGGAGGCCTTGGCTTTCTTGATTTGGCAGGGTGTGCATCTAACCCGCCAAGAAATTACCTGGTTTTGATCACAGTTCTTTTCCTTTTATGAATGCAGACACTGACAGCTCTAACAAAGATGCTCAGCTAGGAAGCTTTTTCTCCTTTAAGGGAAATTAAATTCTGCTGAGGTAAAACCACCAATTACACTTTATAATAACAATATTTCCTGGAAAAACAAAACAAAACAAAACCAACCAAATCAAAACAATGATACTTAACTGTTGTGTTGTTTTTCTTTAAACTAGGGGTTTGGCTACAGTCTGATGGCTAATACTTGAAAAATCTGCTCAACTGGTACAGTATAGCTGGTTGATTCCAGGGCAAAAAAAATGCCACTCTCCTGCAGTACAGACATATTTTTCTGTCAAACCATTTGCTTTCTATTTCTAGTGCAGAACTTAATGTATGCAATAGGAAGCAAAGAATTTGAATAAAGATCACTGAAAGCAACCGAAATTGCATCCTTCAATTTGAGTATTTTAGAAAGCTCTTGGAATTTTTGCTTTCCTGTATGAGATATTTTAGAAAGGGGAAAATGCTTAGGCTGGAGTAAACTGGTGCAACTTTTACCCAGACCTTCCCTCTTCTATGCAGTCCATTTGTCCCTTTATTCCCCCAAAGCATTTTCTCCTCCAGGGTCTTCCACTGGGATTGAGGAGTTTTTCTCACTCCCATTTCACTCAGAAAATATCTGAAGATGAGTATTTGAAAACACTGAAAGGTGGAGCTCCTCTAGCAAGCATTTTCAAATTATCAGGTTTTATGCTCTGGGATTAGAAGAGATGCTGAAGGTGGAGACATGCACGCACAGAGATGCAACAGCTGGGCTTTTCAACCCAATGGAAACTGATGGGGCAATGGATAATACTGAAGAAAATGCTTTCTTCTGACTTCCAAAAGAGATCAGCAGGAAAACTGGATACCATAAATGGCATTGAAAACTAACCCAGAAGTCCACTTTCTGAATGAAAGCACTCTCTCTGGTTTAAATGGTAGTTACACAAAATGTGCAGGAAACACTGAGTCTGATCAGAGAAGTGAAGGTGAGAATATTTATTTACTTTTCTTATAACTATCTTTTTAATTATCCCATGGGAAACCACAATCTAAAATAGACTACAAAAAATTATATATATCCAATAAGTGAATCTTCAACAAAATCTGTGTTTTGATGATCCAAGGACTAGCTGCTGCTATTCTTACTCCTGTGACCAAAGCTTTGCTTTGTGTCCATTGCCACTGATATCAATGAATACAGAATGGGGCAAAGTCTGAATGATTACAGACACCCTAGAAGCATATTCTAAATTACTCTGGCCATACCTCAAAATTTAAGAGTTTGTTTTTGGTTTTGGGTTGTTTTTTTTTTAATTGCCACATGAAGGGAAATGTCTTTGTAGCTTTCCTAAAAGATGTCAAAATGGAAATATCAGAACAAGAACATTTTCAGTCACCCACGTTATTTTAACAACTCAAAATACAAATCCAGAGTCCTCATCTGGGTATTTCGGTGACATATATATTTTTTAAATGTAGATATTTAAAACATTATATCCCAATGTACATAATCTATTGCTATATTAAAAAAGAAGATTTCAGTTAATTATACTTTAATATTTTATTAGATGGGCCGTATTGTCTTGCAATGTTTTAAACAAGTGACAAAGTTAAGCCAAAACAAAGAAGCTGTGTTGCAGCCTTTAACTCAAGCTGAGGCTCACCCTGAAGTCAGCTGCTGAAGAAGTGAAAAATTTGTCCCAGTGAGAAACAAATAGTTCACTTCTAATCATTGTTATGTTCTCTGCTTAAAAGATGTAGGCTACTTAATTTTATTTCTACTGAAAACTCACACCTACAACTGCTGAAGTACATAAACAAAACTGCTGAGTTTCAAAAAGGCAGATCATTAAATAGTTGCAAGCTGCTTAGTGTTTAATTCAACGATTCCAGTCAAATCTGCAGCAAGAAACAAAGACCAACGTCAGTGGCATTGCAAGCACAGTAACTTTCACTACCTGATTCAGATCTTTCAATCTGCATTCAAGAACAGGCAGAAATCTGACATCTCTGGATCTAGGAGAAAGCATCAAAGGCTAATGCCAAGGATCACATTCCAGAGTCTGCTTCTCTCAGATGTTCAGTGAAGTCCCATGCCTGCACCTGTCTCTCACTCTCTCTTTACACCTTTCATGTCGGTTTCTTCTACTTTTCTGAGCCTCAGTTGAAAAGATGTGCCCCTCTGGCTGCAACACAAGACACGAGGGTTCAGAAAAGCTCCCATGTCCTGTGTTGTAGCCGGAGGTCTCACAATAGTTTAGAGCAAAGCCTCTGGAGTGCAGGCTCCTTCCGCACAGAGCTCTTTTCCTGCACTTTTGAATTCAACCTGTGTCAATCTGTGAAAGAGAAGTGGAGAAGAATGGCAATCAGGTGCTTGTGGACAGCACGCAGATAACACTGTGTGCTATTACTACTGTCAACACTGCAAATGGAAAAAAGACCCAAGTAGCTGCCTACCTAGGGCAGAAAGGTCAAATTCAGACCTGGAGTTAAAAATCTGTCATTTGGTTGATCTAACAAAGACGTGATAGCTCATGGCAGTCTGAATGAGCCTTACTGCTTTTCCAGCATGATCACCAAAACTTGACAACTCAAAGCATTTCTTTTTGCAACTTGGCCAGCACCCGTTCTTTCAACGGCAGATAAAGCTAAGCAAATAATTAGCAACTAATCATGTATAAACAAATTCTGCCTTTTGTTTATTGTTTGCAAATTGCCTTTACACGGATCACAACATTTCCAAATTTGTTATTCAGACTTCTTTATGAATGCCTTCATAATTAATAATGCCAGGTCTGCAGATCACTCAGAAGGAGTTGTGAACATTTCCAGATCACACTGCATTTCTTAATTATATAAGCCATGTAAAATTTATTCCTGATGAGGTTAGTTGTCTAATTAAATAACTGACACCATGGCTATAAAGCTCAAGAAATCACTTCTGGTAAGCATAAAAACTTTTAAATTTAAAATTTCTGCTAATAAACCTCCATGCCAAATAGCCACACACAATCTCTACAATGGTTTAAAGAGTTAAATTGAAATTCACTGACAAATCCAAGCAGATATACACAAGACAACATGGCTTTTTACTGCTTGCTCAACTCAAGTCATAAATTAATGCTAATTAAAATATTCAGAGCTGTTGCTAAATTTCTTGAGCACAGTATTTACTTGTATGTGTTTTCTTTCCTTGTGGACTTAGAGTTCATTCCCAACTGAAATGCTTTGAGAGGCAGAACTTGAAAATGTTTTATTATTTTTTTTAATAAATGTCAATCCTGTAAAGAACATTGCTGTGCATTACAATAAAGATCAGCAATTTGGAGGCAGGTATACAAGGCAAGATTATCACTATCTCTGTTCAAAATATCTTTGGCAGATTTATTGCTTTTTTGTCCCTGACTATCCACATATCATTTCTATGCTGTTGCTACTTTTGCTTTTCCAAACAAACTCAAAGAAGTAGGAGAGGAAATTAAGTGTACTTAGCTGCTATTTTTATGAAGGTGACCCACTGAATGCCTGTTCAGGCACTCTGATAAGTACTCACATTAACAGAACGTAGTAAATTACGTAAACTGTTTGCTCTAAAATGTCAAACTTCTGTTCAAAAGATTTCTAATTATTTCTAAACTTCCCTATCTACTTCAAATAAAACTCAAAGCCATCAGCTATGTTTATTTTCAGACTTATCTCATATGGAATAAAGTACAGTTCAACAAGTCACAGCTCAGATTAGGCAAATCACAAAGCTATGAATTAAAAGATCTTTCCATTCGAACACATCAAAAAGAATGAGCTCAGTATTTTTGACAATAACATGGCTCTTAAGGTTGTCTGATGAGGAGTGCAACATCAGTTTTCAGCAACTTGGTGGACCCCCAAATCTTTTTGTTTATGTATTCTGAGGGGGTTTTTGTTTGTGTGTGTGAGGGGTTTGTTTATTTGTTTGGTGTGAGGTTGGTTTTTTTGCTATGAATTATATAGTTGATCTAGAAATTAGTTACTTGCAGCCTCTTATTTCAACTGCATAGTAAAAAAAAAAATCCATCCTTTTTTACATTCACTGTAAGAAAAAAAACAACCATGCCAAGTTCCATCTGTTTTACCAATTCCCTAAACTGTGCCTATATGGGCACTAAAAGGAAAGCAAAACACAGAGTACTAGAAACTTGGGACCTAGAATTAATCCACTTTTTACAGAAAAATTATGTTCAGATACAGCTAAAAGATTCACCCCATCCTTATCACAGAACGGAAATTCAAGGTTAGAGCTGAAATCGCATCCTTAAAGATTTGATGATGCCCTGTGGAAAAAGCATGAAAATCATTCGAGTTGGAGAAGATTCTGCTTAATTAGTCTATATTTCCTTCTCTTGTGCCTCCTCATTTTTGTTCACTGAAGGCATTTCCAAGAGAAGTTACTCTGAATTCATAAGCCTCTCTGGGACAGCCTTGTTGCCTTCTCTGTGTGACATCTCAAATAAGAAGCAGGATGCTTTAGCCCTGCAGCCTGCTCTATACAACACATTCTTTTACCTGTTTTACACTACCAACAGGGTTAAGTCAATTTGTGGGTAAATGGGAAGCCTGCTCATTTCTCAGGATTCATCTCCCTAGTCTAACAGTAGAATCACTTTTCGTGCCATGAAAAATTGTGAGTCATGATGAATGCTGATGGGATGGAGGGAGAGAAATTTGTAATTCACCCCTTTCATGATGTTTCACTCCCCTCTCACACAACATGAGTGGTAAGCTGATACACGAAACTGCAATGAATGATCATTGAAATTTGGTCTCTCAGCTGAGCTGGACAGTGACTTGGTGAGTGTCATCCTCATACTGAGTCACTGGAGAACAATCACTGTCAATATTATTAGCCAGATAGCCATAACATTTGTGGTTTGCATAAGAACCAAGAAAGGATAAAATGTGCTCGTATGACTACAGAGATGGCCAAGGGCTCCTTCCCCTTGGTGCAGGCTGCCATTCAAACCAAACCTCTGAACTGGATGTCTGAGGGGAATTCTGACTTCTGCCACCAAACCAACCCTTAAAATTCAGTAGTGTGGCTGGACCCAAAATGGGGAGGGGATTATTTTGCAGTTGCAGAAATACATCACAGGGATACTGAAGCCAAAAATGTGATTTGACCTCAAGCCAGGGTGATTTGTCCTCACCCTCAAGCCATTAAATGCAAAATAGCTCTTTCTTTTGGAGCTGGACACTGCCATCTCTGCCCGCTACAATTATTAGGTAAGGGAGACATTTCTTGCCACTATTGGAATCAATTTTCTTTCACAGCCCCTAAGCATTGTTACAATTTTTGAGTTTGTGACAAATACCCTTTTATTCTTCTAATTAAATTTCACATCTGTTCCATACCAGCTCACCTTATTCTTTGGAGATGACAGGCTTGCTAGGGCACACTAAAAATTTCAGTAATTTTATAGAAAAATAAATGTGTTACAATTTACCCAACCACTGTGAATTAATTTCATGTTTAAGGTGACACTGCACTAATTACATATTAGCACATTAATGTAGCTGCAGGCTGTAATAAATTCCTTTTGAATGAACAGTGCACACTTCCAGCAAAGTCCTCAAGAACTGTTTTGTAATGCAAGAAAGCAATAATCAATTCTCTTGTTGCTGCTACTTAAACATAAAGTAATGAGTTGCTGAACTTTATTATTAAGAACATCAATCTCTGTTTATTAGTAGTAAAATATTTTTGACAAATGTGCATGAACACAACCCTTCCACTCAATAGGTACACACCACCCCACGCACAATTTGGCCCTTGATGACCTTAAGTTCTCCATAATCCCAATACTATTGCAATCTGTATTCACTGTGGGATTTCCCTCATTCCAGATCCCAAAGCCTTATAAACATATAACTTTGACCCAGACTTCTGTGGGACATGTGGCAGTTCTGCTCTGACATGGTCATGCACAAGCATTTATCTGTGGTGACTGTTAAACTTTAATTATCATCATTTGAGAGAGTGAAAGGAAGGAATTTACTTTTAAACATGGAAAGCTTTCTATGATATTTTCTGAATTAAAGACTGCGATTCAAAATAATCTTGTAAATTGAAAATCTATATCTGATGTGTCTGAAGGGGGACTTCTAGACTTAACTGTCTTAAATATAGATTTTAAATCAATATGAATAGTTTTGGAGCATTACTGTTCAAGGATTTTGTGCCACCACCACTAAAGCATTATTAATTCATCTTCTTATCTTTCTCATTTCATAAAGTGTAAGGGGTTTTTTGGCACGTCTATTAATGTAGGAACCATAATCCATCTTTTTCTATTTCTTCTTGGTATTGTCTCCTCAGATAAAAGTTAGATTATGGCACAGAGTGAATTTCATAAATTATTTGGAATGATGTTGCAGAAAAAAAAAAGAAGGAGAAAAATGCAGGTTCAAGTCAGAAGCACATCACATATCATACAATTTACCAAGGAGCAGACAAGACTGCTTGAGATAATCTGCTAAAACTCAGTAATAAAAAGTTTGTTTAATTTCCAAAGATGGCAGATGTCATAAAAAAGGCTGATGCAAAAATTAAACCTTCAGAGTCTGGCAGTTCTGTTCAGGTGTCAATAAAAGATAATGTAACCTGTCAAATTTGCAAGCTTGTTTTACCCAACCATCGTATTCTACCTTCACCACTCAAGCATTACCTTCCAGCAAACATCCGCATCTGCCTGATTATCCTAAAGTAATTCTGATTAAGAGAGCAGGTTGCAAATTAAAACCACCTTTCTCTTCCTACTTTTCTCTCTCTCCACCCTCCTCCCCCTGCACTTTTTAATCCTTCATTTTTTACAGTTTAGCTAATTTTTTCTTGAAAGGTTAAGGAGTTAGCAATTATTTCAATGGCTCTTGCAGCTTTAGGGTAAGTGTCTCATCTGGCCTTTATTTTAAGGAGCTTCTCTTCATGCTTCATACTCAGTGTCTCTTATTGAACACTGAGGTTATTCTAGAGTTGCAACAAAACGGTAACTTGGGAGATACCAAGTCTTATTCCTACAAGAACATAGATACTGTGGCATGGAGATGACCTGCAGTTGCCATGCGTGGGTTGTCATGATTAACACTCTATTGAACTGGTCTTGCACCATCAGACAAAATACTAATGACTATTGTTCATTTTATACTGATTTAGACTTATTCCCCTCTGGAAAGATTTTTTTTTCTTTCCTGTATCCATTATGATTTTTCTGAACTTTTAAATTTGTCTTCTTTTAGGTTAGCCTTCACATTTTTTACCATCAATACATCTCTTGTGACTTTGCTAAGTTTTAGAGGTTGCTTGACTATTTCCACGTTCAGTTCTGGAAAGAGGCCCAAAAAAAGCCCACAGACTCAACAAATCGAGTGTTTATTTTGAGGCTTCTGCTGACAGCCCTCATCACTGAACTGAGAAAGTCTGCATCATATCCCCATGATATCTTTTTGTGTTGTTATGCTTGATGGATTCAATCACCCTGGCCACTGTGTTTCTGAGGATCTGTCCAAATTCTGCATCAGCCTCCAAAGAACGTCTGAATGTCAAAAGCTCAGTTACTTGCTTTCCAGCTATACCACAAACATGCATAAAATACAAGAATCAATCAAGATCACAGCTATTTCGGGATGGGTGGAGCATTGGGTCAAGGGGAAAATGTTTGTGCTAGTGATTCTCCAGCATCAGTATTTAGCAAACGTGTCCCTGTGCAAGCATTCCCTCCTTAGGAAGAGCTGGTTTATGCTGGTCAGAGGGCTGCAGTTCATTATCCAGCAGCTTGTGTAGCACAGAGAAAGCCCATCTCCACAGACAAAAGCAAAACCGAGCTAGGCATTAATTTGGAAACAAAAAGTATCTCTTTCTAAATCAAGGAGAAGAGAAGGAACGCTGGCCCAGCACCTCTACTCAATGCAGAAGAAGTCCCATAAAACTGACACTTTCACCTCATGACCTGCACCCACTTGGGAAAAACACTGTCAACAGAGGTTCTGTCTCATAAGGTAGTGCTGTCCTCCCATGGGCTTGCTTTGCACAGCCATGCCCTCCTCACTGGGAAGGCACTGGTACACGCCAGCACGTGCGCACCCTCCGATGGGGATGCTGTGGCTTACGTGGCTCAGGCTCCTTTGCCTCCCTGTTCCTGTGGGATGAGGAGGTTGTCTTTGTCATCGTGACAGGCCATAATTTTTTTCCATTTCTTATTCGGCTGTGACTTGAGCTGTCCCTCTCCCACAGAAATGTGCTTGTGTAACAGCATCTGTCCTGTTCAAGCGCACTTAACATCATCTTCCCACTGCTATCTGGGTACCAATTTACAAAGCAATGTTAGGCAGTTAGCTATTAAAATTGACCTAATTAATTAAATGAAATAGCACCAGTGGAAGGCATGTGCTATACCTATGGGCTGACATACAAGTCTCATGTACTGGTACTCTGCACCGACACACTGACATCAACATCTCTATGGGCTGGAGACATGCCACTGAAAATTGCTTCCTTGCGAGCCGAGCAGCTGTTACAGACATTTTCTGTCTGGGAGTGCTGCTGCTCACTAGCTTAGCTACGGTTACACAGAAAGTGTAAAGCAGAATCAGCAATGAAAACAAGATTTTAAAGCAAGGACTGAACAGGCATCTGCTGACACACGTAAAAATCCTCTGCAGGTTTTCAGCTGGCATCCAGAGGACACCAGAAAATAGGGTTGGACACAGCATGCCCAGTGTGCCACACTGACATACACAAATGAGCATCCCAGGTGCTGTCAGCCACGATCAGCACTTGCCACATAGCCCCTCCCAGCCAGCCACTGGATCTGAAGAGCAAATAAAGCCTGTAAACCTCACCTCCCCACAAATTAATTTCCATATTCAATGCTAAGCCTCTGTCAGTATTGTCAATAGTCTGTAATTGATACATGGTGAATAATGGAGCCAATGATGGATTTAGAGATGTTCTGTATTTACCTGTCTGTAGGTAGTTTCGTCCACTGCTGCTTCTGTCCAGTACTAAGCAATGCCTATTGCTTCCAGAATTAAAGACTCAATATGAAAAAATTGTTCCCCCAGCACAACGGACAGAAAATTTGAAATTATATAATAATAATAATAATGTGCAGCCCATTTGCTGTCTAATGTATATGTGGGGCTGAATAACTCTTTGCAATACATTCCCTTCTTGCTAAATTACTCTAACTTCAAACTGAATTAAAGTAGTTAGTTGCCACTACACCACTGAACTTTGACATCTGGATCCATTCCAAAACTTGAGACTGCAGTCGCTTTTCTTGCAGAAATTCACAAATAAGTGAAAAAGACAAGATCAGAAAAACATAGAAAAAAGAAACAAAGAAAACCCTTATTGCATTTTCTAAGCTCTCTTCATTCACCAGTCTCAAATGTGTGATTAAGAGTGTGAAATGCCCATCAGCTGGAAATGTCCTGCCAAGGCATGGGCCTGCCGGGTTTGTGTTCCCCATCTCTTCTACTGCAGTAGTACAGCTACATCTCAGACGATGGCTGTGTATTTACCCATGTATCAAGCAATATTATTAAGAACAAACTCCCTGCTGGTAATTTCTGCTTACACAATGCACAGCCCACAATGCTATGGCAAACCCATATGGATACCTGCTACCATATTCAGTACAACAGCTTCTAACCCCATTAGCTCATGTCCCTCTGTTTTCTGTTAGTGCTACCTATGCTGAACTCTGTGGGAACATACCAAATTATGGAATTATAAAATTATACTAAAGTGTTACTTACACAAGTATTGCCTCTAGAATCCTACCCACAGGGCACACGTTAGCTATAGCTTAGTTGCTGCTGTAACTATGATTTTACTCAGACATATCCCTTTACTAAAGTGTCTACACTACAGCTGGCTACAGTATTTGCTTTTGAACAGGTCCCCTTTACTACACTGGCAACAAGGCAAAGTCAGTAAGAAATTTGTTTGCACAGGATATGTTTGGCATGTCTCTGCCCAGCACACAACTGTTTTATTGCATTTGCTTGGCAGTGAAGGATGTAGGCAGATACAGCCTCATGAAATCAGCTATCAGAGAATCATCCTGCTGTATTCTCCATGTCTTTGATTACTCTTTAACTCAGTGAAACTTTGTGCAAAGTACTTCTCACCCCAAATGAGCACAACTATGTCCATTCCTGTTCTTAAGAACATAAAAGACTATCCTGTCCATGGATGCCCTTCTGTGACCCAGCCCTCTTAGAGAACAAAAGCATTCACTTAAAGAAGGAATTACATACAAGGCCTTTTTTGAAGTTGAGACTGCTGAAGTACTGTATTTGAAGACTGCATATACTTCAATGACTATATTTGTAGCTAACTGCAAAAGAAGAACAGACACACAAAAATAGTAAGTAACTAATCTGAGGTCACAGAGACTGTGGCTACAGTGTCTGGCAAGGGCAATGTATGAGCTTCAAAATTCTCAAAACTAAATGTGTCCAATGAACAGAAGAAAACCTGAAAGCTCATCCACTGCTACAGCTGAGAAGTGCCCTCCAGAGTATGTGCCCTAACAAGCTCACCACTGCTTCAGCTTTTGCCAGCACTGTGGTGCAGCAGGGCTAAAACCTACCAGGCACCATTCTCCTGCCAGCTTCAACAGAGGAGTGTGTGCTTAAATAATCTTCAAGGATTTGTGTATAAAATGGTATTACTGCCATCATCTGTCAATCCACACAGGGAAGCCTTCATCTCCAGCTTGGGAAATGATGCCTACAGAAGTGGGAGAAAGTGGCAGGCTGGGAAATTTGTAAAATAATATATTTGTATAAGCAACAAAAAAATTACAATAAAGGGAACACTAGTATTCAGGATATGAGGACTCCTTTCCCTCTTTAAGAGGCCATAGACAGGTAAAATTAGCCCCTGTAGCTGTTCTAGTATTCAGACGTATTACCTTTGTAGTCCCTCATAAAAGAATGCGGGTAAAAGAGAAATTAACTATTGAATAAAAACATTCTCTCACATTCAAATGTTTGAAAATTCTTCCTGCTGTAAATATTGTTTTTCTAGCTCAAACCTAAGTAACAAATAAAAGCAATCTCTGTCACTCGAAATTATGCTGATTTACAAAACATATACAGAAACACACTCTACAACAAATCTCTGTGTCTTGTTATAAGCAGAAAGGCATCAAAATCTATAATAACAGCATTCATAAAAGGAAGATCAATATGGCATCTGGTATTTCAAAGGCAGAAAATGATTCTATTAAATTTCTACTGGTAGAAAATGCACTGGACAAAATGACTAAAACCCATAGCAGGTTTTAGCCTCTCATACTGTGCCACTGAATAAATCACAAGGAAACCATCACAAAATTATTTATAAAAGATGCACTAGAGCCTGCTTCACCCTTTTCTGATTGAAATAACAGCTCTCCGAGACAAGATTATGGGTCAAGATGTCACGGATCAATTCACATCTTAACAGATCATCTCTGTTGTCACTGGGATGTGGGGCAAAGCCTATGGTTTGTTTGGTTGTTTTTTTTTTGCTGGGTGTCAGTGTTTTAATATTGCATGCATGGGTATGTGTCTAAATAATCTAGCTGTGCTACAGGACAAACAAAAAAAGGGGATTAGAGAGCTAAGTACTCTTTTATTCCCTTTTTAGATACATAAAAGCAAAATATAAGAATGGGAGCAGTGGGTAAGACCAAAGGTATGTCCATTCCAGGAGGGCACCCTGTTCTTACAGAAGTAAGAGATGTCTGAACACAGATTTTGCTCATGGAACTCTTGACAATTTCTTATTCTGGTGTTTTGATTAAGAAAAAAAACAAATTACAGTTGTAAGTGCATAGTTATGGAACAGGACAATTATCTATGAAACTTTTTGCAAAGTACTCTCTTCACCTTTAATGATTTTAGCTCAGGACCTTATTTCTCTGAATGTGGGCTTTAAATATCTTGCAATGCTCAGTGGACTTATCTTCCTGAGCTTCAGTCATCCTTTGTAAATTTTTAGTATTTACTGTATCCTTTGGCAAGAAGTTTCACAAGTCATCTACTTGTTGAAAGGATAGAATGAGACAGCTCTTGCCAGGGGGAAGTAATGGTGTCAGTCCACTTGCTGTCAATGTTGTCAAGTACTTTTTTGATAACTCACAAATGGAACTACAGAACAAAATAGTTTAGAAGTGTGGTGATGAAGTAGATGTCAATGGATATTCCCAGAGTGTAGTACCCTAGCACAATTGACATCAGAGGAGTGTCTGTTTGCAAACCTTAGAGACCATGAAAGATGGCCTGAAGACTGGACCAAACCACTGGGTCACCTGCAGGGAGATGGTACCCATGGCTGTTGCACAACTTCTGGGGATGGGTGGCTCTGTGAATGCAGCACTGAAGATGGGCTCAGGAATAGCAGTATAGAGTTAGCCTGTGTATCAAATACAGCACAAGACAGATACTGCTAGGCCAGAAAGAAATTTGGGAAGTTGTATCTTTGTTCCTTATCCTTTATATACATGAAAAAGCATCCTGTCCCTTTATTTCTGCAAGAGGCAGAATGACTATGCATTCAGAAAGGAGGCTAGACCAGTGCAGCAGCTCACTTTTTCCCCTTGAAACCTGTGTGAAAGCCCATTTTGCAGCAATAAGCTGACCCTTCTTACTGTCAGATAGAAATCCAGCTCTTCATGGTACCTGTAAATGGCCTTGTCTTAGAGAAACACTCAGTGCTGAAACCAGTGCTGTTAAATAAATTTAGAGGTGTTTTCACATGCACCTGAGATAAAACATAGGAACTGGTATGTGACCATAGAAATTTGTATGTTGGTAGTAATTAATACCAGTCATTAACCTGAGAGGCACAAGGGCATATGGTGTCTGAAGGCTTCCAGTGGATGCTAATAAAGCCAGGCTTTTATACAAGGAACAGAACAGTTATGGATAAAAGCAGTGGGATAGATGTGACAACCAGCAATTTTAACTTACCACCTTGGAGCGTTATTTTTGAAAGCTTTTACTTCCCACTGATTGCAGGCTTCCAATTTTGTGTTGTCATGTAATAAATTACAAAAATTATGTTCCTCTTTTTTGGCATGGTTCTTCATAGACGAAGTGTCTAAAAGCTTCTTTATTTAACAGAATGAGTTAAGTATTGCTGCCATGGTGATTATAAGAAGAAATCAGCACCAAACAGCAGCCTAGAAATCTAGATACAGATTATAAATTCTCAGTAGACAGGGTATTTGTTTTAAGCTCTTTCTAACAAGAGGGTTTTACTGTGTGTACAAAGGGCGTGAAGCTGGAGCAGAGAGGTCATTTTGAAAAGCAGATATTTAACCCTCTTCCTGAAAGTGAGAGCACTGTCTAACCTACTGATTTGTCTGAAGGAGATCTAAAGGTGATCACTCCTAGAAGGAATGTGAACCTCCTCCTCTCAGAAGTGTGGAGAAGGCATCATCATCATCCCTGAGGTGTCTGTAGAAGTGGCACCCCATGTTGATCCTTTAAAAGCTGTCCAGTTTGACCAGGATCTTCCCTATTTAGTACTAAGATAGTCTTGACTCTTGCATATATCAAGTACAAAGAGTATTTATTAACATTCACTGCCCCATTTACTGTCCACTGAAAGTATATTCTAAATAAGTATTCTAGACCAAGACGTCTTGTTTGTTGACAGTGCACATGCTTGGTTATAACCATTATAAAAAGTCAGCAAGAGATGGAAAGAGAAAACTTACAAGAGCCGTTGTGAAGATAGTAAAAATGTTTTTAATATTTAATTAATTCTCTCCTATGCACCACCCACAACTAGAGGACAAAGATGTTGTGGGATAATTAGAGAACTAAAAGCACAAAGCCATGAAAAAATGCCTTACTCAAAACCTGCAGATACAAACCCAGAAACAGCCTGTCAAGCACTTGACTAAAAGGTAAAGTCTTGGCACCAGAGAAAAGCAGTGGGATCAAAGATGGAAAGTTTCTGCCAATAATGCCCCCCATGGCTGGTGTGAGAAAGGAGCCCGAGACAGCTAAACTTCTCTCTTCCGGGGACATGGAAATATATGTGGTCACTTCAAACTGCTGTTCTATGCCATGCAGGTCATTAAAGATTAGTTGCATTTTACAGTCAGTGACATTAAACTATTTCATAGTGATCCATGTGCTCTAAGTTATAATATATTATTTATAATATTTTAATCACCTAAAGTTCAGGGACCTCAAAGCACATATTAATTAATGCCTGTATTAATTAGCTCTGCCTCAGAGATGAAGAAGACAAAACTCTGCAGCCTTATTATCACTACACTCCAGCACCATAATTAAACCCAGAATATACACATCAGGACTTGAAGCAGTGCAAGGTTGGTCATCACCATGGCAGCCTCCCACACCCGTAACTTTCTTTCCCCTTCCTCCCTGCATCTTCCCGTGATTCCACAAGGGAAAAGGGAAAAGATCTCTGCTCCTCATGGGTCAAACTCAGCTCTGTTCTTGTAGTAACTGCATCATCTTCAACTGAGTTATATTATCCTCCCTTTTACTTGGAAAAGTATACTATTATTATGAGTAAAAATCAGGTATCTTCACATGCAAATTTTTTTCCTCTTTTTGGCTACCAGCCACCGTGGATCTGTCTGCAGGTACAGAAATCTCTATTTTGCTGCCCTCAAGCATTCTGTCTCCTTCTCTGTCTAAGAATCCCTGGAGATATTTGATTTTAAATTTCATAGGTACTGGATTCTGAAAGGAAAAAGAACACTTATTCATATTTTCTTACTCGTCACAATAAATTAACTGTGGGCTGAAGGGGCAGGTCAGTGTACAAAGGTCATACAGGCAGTCAATGGAAAAGCATCAATACAACTCTCACAAGTGGCAATCTCTAGCATCCTTGTCTGCTGAATGACCAAGTTAGAAAATTCTGATCACTGCCATTCAAGCATCTTCTTACATACATTTTAGACATTAGAAATTAACAAAACTCCAATAAATTGAGATGCTGATCTTAAGTCCCTCAAGGTCACCAACAGTTTTCCTGTTGACGTTAAGGTCTTGACTTTAAGAGCTTAATAACGATACCTAGGAAAAAAGTACCTACTTGTCCTGGTACTATCATACACCCTATATATATAGGTATATATATATATATGCGTATATATATATATACATACCATATACCATTAGTTTCAAGGTATTTTTTATTGCTTGCAGCTCTTTAAACTTTACTCAAGGGACTTGATTTTCTTAGTAAAATTCTACAGATGCCTTAGGAGTGCTGCTCACACTCAGAGTATGGAAAGGAAAGGACTTTCATATAAAAAAGCCCAAACTATACCAGTAACTAAATACAGGAAAGTCCCGGTTTCTCTTTCTTATTTCATGCTAATTAGCAAATTCTTTCAACTCTAAGTTCAAGTAGATTTTCCTCAATTCCATTTCCCTTGCACAATTCCTCAGAATTTATCCAAATAAATAATGAAATTGAATAGTTAAGCTCAGAGAAATTGCTATTAGCTTATCAATGCCGGAGGCAAGAAAAGCATTTTTATGCCCTTACATAAAAGAGAAGGAACTGAATAGCTTTTAAGAAATGTGCTACAATTTTTTATGCCCTGGTGACATGCAGAAGCGTATCTACAATGCTGACAAGAGTAGAGATGGAAGAACGGATTGAGAGAGCTCCATTGATAACTCTATCTGAGTTCAAACCACTTTGTTAAACCAAGAAATTTTATATACCCATGCTTCTTTGTAATGAATTTGCTGATATGAGAACAAACAGTGGTGCCTCACTCCAGACACAATACTTGGCCAATAAATTTTGCATCAAAGCCTAAATCATCATTTGAATACTTTCTAAAACGCAAACCAATGTAAAATGTTAATGTTTCGGTATCTTTTACTCCTAAATGTAACATTTTACTTTATTATTTTCTTATTTGCATTTGCTATTATTTCACATTTGCTGTTATTTTTCTTTACTGTATTATAATTTATTTTGCAATTTTAACTCATTTTGTGATGTATTTAAAATGCTTTATTAATTCTTATAGTTTTGTTAACATGACAGCATACTTAGTGGATTATTGCAGGTTTCCTTCCCCCAGTCAGCATCAAGTGACTGCAGAGACATAAATGTATGTCTAAATTAGACCAAGGCAGCAAGTGAGCTTAGATCGGTTTGAAGCTTCAGAGGAGCTCATTAGTGTTGCTCTGCAAAGTATCTATTGTCTTATAATGGAGCCATTATGTGATATCATTATGATACTTTCTTCCCAAGCTCTCAACAACTCCTTGCAAGCAATTGACTTTTTACGTCCTGTTTTTTTCACAGGCAATTTTCAGGTTCTATTGTCACAATTCTTAATTTTTACTGCTTCCATAAAGTAAAGTTTCCTGAAGTCCTCTTTAAGAGTTGATATATTTAGTAGAAGGATCAGGAGGACAAGGGCCAGAGTGTCATTACCCTTATTCATTTCTGTGAATGATGCTTTGCTTCATGAATCACAGAATCATAGAATGGTTTGTGTTCAAAGGGTCCTTAAAGATTACCTAGTTCTACCTCCCATGCACATGCAGGGACACCTCCCACTTGACCAGGTTGCTCAAAGCCCCATCCACCAAGTGAAATAATTCACTTAACTCATAACATAAAGGTACAGGTGTTAACTTGTTACAGTTTAGTCTCATATGGATATAACCAATGTATTCATGAGCCCCTGTGGACTGGGAGAAGATTGCTTGTCTTATGAAGCTGATGAGTAAAAAAAAAAAAAAAAAAACCAGGCAAAATTTCAATAAAACTGCATATCAGGCAAAAAACCCAGGGCTTCAGTATCTGAGCCCCACCCTGAGCACTCAGCTTGAGACAAAAGCTTCTCTCAGAACCCCATGAATTTGGACAGATGCAAAACTGAAGAGGGACATCTCTGAGGAGCGCACACCAGCTTACTAGGGGCAAATGCTACAGCCAAAGTTCGCTGAAAACCGACTTAAATTTTTTACTCAGCTTCTGGTTTCTCATGAATACATATCTATGTATAAATTCTGAAAGCTTAACAGATTTTCAAGAGAAAATACAAAGCAAACAGGTTCAGTCACCTCTACAGAGCATTTGCAAATGCTAGTGGATGCTGGACTGGAATCTTTGAAGTCAAAGAATGGCGGTAAATGGACACAAAGACTGACACAGCAGATTGACTTTCCACAGAAAGCTGAAAGTCATTTTGGAAATACAGAACAAAATAACGTCATTATTTTTCCCTTCTATCCTCAGCTCCTCCCTTCCTTTTAACCCTCAAGGAACTAACTTTTTTAACCATGAACCAAGTGCATTAAGGTAACTTAATTTCAGTAAATTAAGTACCAGCTATTCCTTTTAGAGTATAATTAAAAAAAATATTTATTAGCTAATAAATATTTAGTAATTAAATATACCCCTGCATGTGTGCATACTAAAGTGAAGAATGCTGAGCCTACTTCTCTGGCTCTCAACATTCAGGTGGCAAAGGCTGAAGTGGAAACCAGATGGAACACGGCAGATGGGTATTCTGCTGCTACAAAGAAGTCCCTGGAGCTGTAAAAGGTAATGCAGTCCAGCTTCTGAAAATTACACTTTAGGCAAGATGACTAACTAGAATAATCAAAAAATCAGCAACAGAAAGGAAAAAATAGCTTGCTGCAATAAAACAAGAAAGAGACACAAAGATAGAGACAAAGTAGGAGGTTGACTTTGCAACACCTTGTGGTAATAAGCAGTAAACAAGATTACAATGAAGAGACTCATGCCTGAAAGTTGGCCTGCTTCTTCCAATTATAGCAGATGATCTAATAAAAGCTAATCTCTCCCTTGAAACCTTGCCTCTCTTAGATTTTAATCCATTCTGAATAGAAAAACTGATGCCATTTCATTTTTCATTTGGAGATTTAAAGACCTCTACACCAGTTTACAGATATCACTGTGATTCTTGATATACAAAGTGTGATGAACTATATCCTTGGAAACATAAATATTCCTTGATGCTTTGACACTTTACCATCCATATTCTCACTCAGATACTGATGTGCTATTTGATAGAGTACAGGGACATATGGAAGGGTAACCTGCTGAAACTGGCACAGTGGCACTGCTGGAGATGGAGGCACTCTCTCCGCTCACCCCCCTCCCCAATATAGCTGCTACCTTGAGCTGCAGCTGGGACTTCTCTTCTACAATTCATAACTCTCTCCTTGAAGATGGACACTTAAGCCATCTTTTCCCACAAAATTCAAGTGAGAGGCTCTCCAACCTCCTTGGGGCTCTCGCTTGGGATCTCAAATCCCAGCTTCATATCCTTCCAATTTCTGAAAGTGCTTGGCCCCTTCTCCTCTATCCCTTGGTATAGTCATCCTCTTCCCTAGTCCAATGAGCATTTAATCACTTCCTAGAAGCTGAAAGAGGAAAGGACAATCTTTGCTCCACGTCCCATTACTCTTTCTCAAAGCTTATTTCATAGTCTGGTGTCTAAGCTGCTTCCCCTGTGAGGCAAAAAATGCAAATTCCTATTTGCTCAGGCAGAGGTGGGATTTAAAGTGGTATCACCTCACTACTAGACGAATGCCACTAGACCAGACAAGGGGTGTCAACATTATGCTCAAAAAACATCTATAACATTGTACCCTGCAGGTGAGCCATCCATTTCTAAGTCTAAAACCCTGACAGGTCTGAGATGGAAGGCAGATTCTGCACTACTCAGCAATGCCAAAGCTGAAGACATTCTAGGCATGTATAGGAGCAAGACTTAAGGCACATCAGGAACACCTTAACATAAGACATATAGACTACACCTGATACTCAGAGTATCAGAGACGAGTGATTCTTCACATTTTTGATGGCAAAGGTCTATGTATTTCCTTATCTTGGAAATACGTATCTCAAAGCTTTTAGCATGTCCAAGCACCACCTGCCTACAAATCTAGAACACAGATCAAAAGGCTGCAAACAGAAATCTAGGGTACATTTATTCAGGCTTCGTAAATTGTTAACAGCTCAGTAAGATCCTGGATACTACAGACACATGAAGAACCTGGTCATGGCATGAAGGTGTGTTTGGAGACAGAAAATGAGGAGAAAACTCTGCATACCTGGAGTCAAATTTCCAGGTTGTCTCAGTTGAAGTTATGGGGCTTTTTATATGACAGCTTCTCATGTGTACATTATCTGTGCACCTGAGCACAGTTAGGTATGAACTTGTCTGAATCCATTCCACATGCAGGCATAAACCCTGAAGAGACCATGAATTTTACCATGAATTTTGTACAAATCTCCCCTATAAAAGTAATTTTACACTAATACAAAAGGAAGCTCTTACTATCCTATGGTAAGCAGCTATTGAAATTTCCTGGGTGTATGAGAGAGACACATTTTCTGACCCCTTAACTAATTATTGTGCAATTACTACCCTTGGTGTTTTCTGTATTTTCTGACCCCGGACTATACTTACACGCCTCTCTTCACATGACTTCAGACTGAATAGGACTTCGCTCTCACACCCATTTTCATTTAACTCTGATCTGTCCCTTTTTTGAAATTCTGAGCTGGTTTTCATACAAATCTTATCTACAATAAAAGTTCTGATTCTCTTTAATGTTCTGGGATATGACATTATCTCATGCTATTATTAAAAATGGAAAGCTCTTTCATACAGATGTATTTTTGACCTCTGTTCTACTGCATTGGGAACAAAACCTGCAGTAGCATGGCCAAGAACAGGACTGGAATCACTCACCTCCCATTTCTATACTTTAACTGCTAGATGATGTTTCCTTTGAGTACATAAAATTTCATTTGAATGCAAAAATCCATGTTTGCTTCCACTTATGATGTGTTAATATTATTTTTTACATCCTGCCCCTCCTTTACCCTCCTGGGCTTAGTAGATTTCAAGGTCCATTACAACAGTGGAGGAAATTTTCTGTGACTACTTGTCACTCAGCCTGTAAGTGAAAGGTTCCCATCCAAACAGCTGGGAATTGTTATTACATAGTCAGCCCTATATGAACCAAGCATTCTCTTTAAATACCTCCAGGGATGGGGATTCCACCACCTCCCTGAGCAGCCCATTTCAACACCTAACTACTCTCTAGCAAAGAATTTCTTCCTCATAGTCTTCCTTCCCTTAGATTTAGATTTATATGAAGTAGTGTAAAGACAGGGCCAGTCCCAGCCAATCACCATTACAGTAAATAAAAAGCAACACTGTGGTTCTGGAGATATAGTTACCAGGTAAATGGATCAAGAGTTGTTAGCATATTGTGCTCTGTCAAGAAATTAAGGCTACTAAGAAATTAATAAATAAGTAGAAGTGAATAAAAGGGTCAATAAAAGAGGCTATTGCAAAATCTATTGCAAAAGTTTTTAATAGTAAAACCACAACTTATTTGTGACCATAGCTTATTTCCAACTGTAGGTCATGAAGTTGTTTTCTGAGTACAGAGGGAAGGTAAAACAAACACACTATTTTCTACAAAAGCTTGGGCTCTGTTTAAAAAAAACCTTGTCAACCAGAAAGGGGGAGGAATTTCTGAGTAACAGCAACCGTAAGAACAGTTATTATCTTCTGGAAGAAACAAAGCACCACAGACAGTACATTTGCCCAGCAATATGATCATATATACATGTCATTTTGATCAGGAATGCTAGCCAGCTAAACTCCAAATATGCACAGCACTTCAGTAACCAGTTTTTCATTGAACTAGTAAACAGTTACAGTGAATTAAGTACTCACTGCATTGAGAGCTGGTCAAAATTTCTGTTCTGCAGGAAATCCTGACCCTTCAGAATTTGACTATGCTCTAAATCAGAAAGAATGTCACTAGTTCAGATTTTCTGTGTAAAACAAATGTCTTGAAGAGATCTGGAAATCTAAATCAAAAAGCATTTTGATAATGACAAGACTATTTCTTATATGATTGAACAGTTTTAGTTTGATGCAGTAAGAAGCTTGAAATCGATTGGATCTAAATGCTATCTAAACCACTTTACATTTCAGGTCATCATAATAATATGGTTATCATTAATATACAATGTAAAAGTCAGGACAAAAAAAAGAACTATCATTACTAAAACACAACATTTTTTCAAATCTGAAATTACTTTGACAGCCTCCATGGGTATCTGCATCATATGTTAAAAAATCTTAAAATATTAACTGCTCTTCATTTACTGGTGAAAAAAACAAAAGAACCCTTGCTTTCCCTGCCCAGAAACTATTCCACAGAAAAACATTTTTAGTTCTGGCCTCACTGAGTGGGAGTTTCAGCACTGACATCAGTGAAGTCAGAACTTTATTCCCTGTTTTCAGAATGACTATGTGAGTACTCAAATACATACAAACATATGCTTGTATTGAACTGGAACCTTAAAAACAAAACTTCAAGGAAAATTACCTCCTCTCAATCTCAGCTGAGAGCATAGGGCAAGACTCTTAAGCATAGTGCATAGACACTCAAACATACAAAAGCATTGTCTAGCCTGGTTCTAAAACCATTTTCCATGAATTTACATCATCTGGAACAGCAAAAATAGATTATTTAAAAATCAGTATGACCAATCTATCGATTTTAAAGTATCTTCAACCACAGAAAGACAGTGACACACTATTTTTACCAGACACTTAGAAAAAATCATTACTGCTTTTGCATTATTAAAATCTGCATGTTATAAATAAGGTATTGATTTCTGACATTAAGGAGACACTGTTCTCAACAGTTAATATAAGAAAACTAAACCATATAGTAACATAAACAAAAGGAGAACTCAGCAAACATGGGCAAATATACCTCAGGCACCAGCTGTTATGTGCGCATCTGCCCATAGGGCAGATTGCTATCATCTAGCATTATAAAGATTTCTCTGGAAACAAGTACAAATGCACCAAAAAATTATGATGCTAAATATATGTTTCTCTGTCAGTAAAACATTTCCTAACATTTCTTGCTTATGCCTGAGAAATTACGTTTCTTTTTGTGTGTGTGTGTTTGGAAAAAGAAAGAAAAAAAAAAAAAGAATAGGTTCTCTTCTTCCCTCCTGCCTGATCCCCTGAGCATGTACTTTATTAAAGATTTGAAAAGCCTCATGGGGCCCTTTTGTCATGGAAAAGGCAGGGCTTTATTGTCCTCATATGGGTTCTTTACCCATCTTCACTGCCCAACACTTTTCTTACTGTGCCTTGGAGAGTAAAATTGTTTTGGATGTCCACTGTTCCAGATATAAACATGAAGCTAAAGATCCTTAAGTTATCTTATACCAATACAGTCTGAAGTGACATCTGCACTGCTGCAAATTATAATAAAACTAACAACCCTCTCCATCTAACTCCAAAACCATCAGCCAGTACTAAATAAAATGTCTTAATTATAAACAGTAGAGAACTACATTTTAAAAGAAAGTAGGAAACAGTATTTCAATCACAAATCATAGAACACAAACGACTGCAAAATGCCACCAACATTTCCAGAATGATTATTTAAAAGCTTCTTTGTTTTCTTGAAATGAATGTGTATTTTTTGTACAAGAGGTCAGTATTTTTGGTATCAGTAGGTGGAATGTATTCTGTAATCTACACTCGATATAAGTATTAGCTGGAGCTTTGCAACTACTATCATCCAAACAGATGACTGTATTTAGTACTACAATATAACCTTATTTAGTCTCCAAAATAAATTTGGAAAGGCAGTGGAAGACTCCGAGGATAATTAATGTGATTAGGAGTTTTTTTAATCTTGATGTCATTATCTGAAACAAACCTACTTTAGTCAGTTATATAACATGGGGCACAGAAGAGAACTGGAACCCAGCTTCCTAGGTACAGCAGTACAGTAGGAACCAAAGCCCTGTCAACAAAGCAGACTGTCCAAGCAGGCAGAGCATAAGAAAGAAACTGTCAGCCCTATTATCACTGGCCCCAGCACGACTCACCTACATTCCCAGAGCAAATACATAACAGAGCTGGAAACTGAGCAGGAATCTCCCAAATGCCAAGGTCTTAAGTACAAGGCTCGGCCATCATTATGGAAAAACCTGCACTGACCCCTTGGATCTATATTTGAACTACGGCAGTCGGGTACAAGACAAAATAAGGATGGGGAGCAAGTAAGCATCCACTGAAATAATGGTCTAAGAACAGACTGTGCTGACAGATGTCTTGTACCATTTTGACCATGCAATTCCTCTGAAGCTCTCTAATCACCGTTTAAGTTGCTGGCTATTGTCAGCAAATTCACCACATTTTAAAGATGTATTAATGTGATACAACTTTTATCCTATTTTTATTAATTATCTCTCTGGACAGCAAGGCAAATAAGGTATTTATCAGTGATGAGAATTAATGGCCTGACATAATACACAAAAGTTTCAAAGGAAATTCATGGATAATGACCACAACTCAACACTACCACAAGCACAAAACTAAAGTAATTGATAGGATGATTCCAAGCCAGTTGATGTTCAGTAAATACTCAGCATCAGTGGGTTCCTTCTGATTTTTATTAAGCAAGACTGAAAGGGTTAAGCACATAATTCTGTACCCCTTTTTCTTTAAAAAAAAAAAAACAAAACAATACAGAAGAGTCTCTCTAGAGGTCTCCCAAGTTATGAATCTATTCCTGCATTTCATCACTTTTGGTGTCTTTCCTTATTCTTTGCAGCAATTTTGCCTGAGTGCTCCTGGGACTGGCGTTGCATTACAGATTCATCAATGATTTGCTGCTTACTCTACATTATCCCACAAGTGCTGAGGCAAACAGTTCTTTGCCAGGATCAAATGATGTTCTATATTCGCCTGCAGTTTAAAATCTTGTTAATGTTGACATTTCTGATGAAAGCTTCACAGTGGAGCTGGAATGAGTGAAACCTGCAGGCTTTGGTGACTGCCAAATAAATGGATACTCAGGACAGAAACTTTTTTTCCATGTCCTCTATGTGCCCACAGGGGCATCATCAACTTAGACAACATCTTCACCAGAAACAATGTCAAGTAGAATACCTGACACAACCTGTCTGTGGGTGATGTTGCTGGTGGGTGAGGGGGTGATTGCTGAACCAGTGTGTCTGAGAAAGAACTCTGCTCTAAAGTGAATTAACTTTAATGGAAAGACTCCAAATTACTTCAGTGATCTTTAGACCAAGCTAAATAAGAACTAATTAGGTCCCCGTTCCAAAGGTTAGTTGTCAGAATTATTAATGCATTTTTGTTTGTTTGCTTTTCATATTGGATGAAAGGCTCCTTTAAAAAATTATTTAGAGGGACTAACATCACTTTGACAACCATAAGTTGCAAATACAGATGCCAGTGTTTAAAAAATGAATTTCAAATTATAAGACAAGTAGAGAAATCTTACATGCTGCAAATGGGGTCCACTTCATGGGGACAAAGAAAATATAAAATACAGTTAGGACACCTGTAATTTAGTACTGTGGTATTTATGATACTCCACAGCCTCACATATGTTCAACATGAGTACAGCTGGGTTTACTGATTATAGCTTCCAGTTCTGCCAACAAAATCTAAGACCAGAACTAGACTTTTCTGAACTCACCCCACTCTCCCTTCCTAACACTTCTGATGTAAGATTCTGTGTCTGAAAAACTTACCACGTGAAAGAAGATACTTGAAGAAAAACGGTGATACAGGTTCCTCATGTAAGAATGATACCACAAGAAATGGCTGAGCAGTCTTGGCACTTTCTAAGATTTATTTATTCTCACAGCAGGTCATGACCTGGAAATCAAATTAAAATATCCTCAAAATCTGAAAATCAGAAATTAGACTGTGGTGAATTATATTATTCCATTTATCTGACAATTTTTCTCCTATTTTTTTCTTCCTTATGGATTGTACTAGTAGGACAATTTTGTTTTCTTTGGACTTCCTCAATTACTAAAAATAAATTGCTAATTAATTTCTACATATTGGTTTATAGCTTATAGCTTTTTTAATGGAAGCTTTCCTGGAAATCGCAGGAAATACTTACATTTCAAAGTATAATAAAGATACTAAAATTGTATTCATAGAGTACAAGTCAAGAAACAGAGATGTCATTCTTTTGTATGAATTGGTGAGATAAAATGATTTAGCTTGCAACATAATCCTTTAAAAAAGCCACCCTAAAATCTGCCTTTGGATACAATTCTCTCTGGCCCTAACAAAACGTCAAGTCATATTCTGGCAGAATATGTGCCTTCACCTTTGCTAATGACCTCTGAAAACCTAATTATAGGTGAAGAGAAGGCCATACCTTTGTGGTATAACAGAGGGGATGAGAGGAAAGACATAGCCCATGCCCTCACATGCATATAAAGGTAGAGACCAAAAATCTCTTCCTGTGGTTATGCTCTGTTCTTTCTTTTCTCCCTGATAGAGTCTATTTCCTCTGAAACACAAGGAGGGGAAAGAAAGATGGCTACTCCCCTCTCCTTCTCCTGCCTCCTTTGCACTCACCAAAAGGACAAGCTCAAGTGGATTCTGGCACAGAGTTTTAAAAAGGTTGTCCTCACCTGTCCCCTTGCCAGAGGTCACATCAGCTGAAACATGGATCTGCTCTGTACCCCTTCCAAGACACTGGTCACTCACCATCTTAAAGCAGATGAAGCTCTAGGGTACAAATGGGATGCAATGAAGGTCACCTGATGGACATCATTTGCTACATGTGTGGACACAGGCAAACCCATTTGGCCTGAAGTGTTGGTCTGCAGAGCTAACTCAGAGTTTAAGAGCCTTTTGTGGAGCTATAGGTTAACTGCAGACCTATGGTCTGCCCTGTATAAATCTAAACTTTAGTAGCACTGTCAGTCTGAGATAAAGCCAATGAATATGTGGGCAAATAGCTTTTCTCAAATTAAGTTTCTCAATAGTCTTGTAGTTGAACCAAGTAACTGTTATTCATACTTCTAATTAATAGACAGCCCATATAAAAAGATCTGGGGTTAATAAAAAATGGAAGAACAGAATACCTGTGCTGACCCCAGCCTAAAGGCTTAATTATGATATGTAAGGATCTTTGCACCCTGAGTTAAAAATAATAACAGAACTGACACTAATTTATGTCCAGTCAATCAGAATGATTCATAATGTAAATAATGTAAATTTTGTAGCAAGTTGCTCTACAACAGTTTTGACATATTCTAAAATCATCTAAAATCAGCCCTGTAGAGGGTAATGCTTCTAAGCTTATTGACTCTCCAAAGAGGAGAAAGCATAAAGATTTAGTGACTCAGTAGACATGACTGCATAGACCAGCTTCAAAATTACAAATTAATTGTGAATAGAGGAGCTTTATATTTATATAATTATTTCTTGTTGATGAAGCGATCACAGAGCACTGATTAAGCAGTCCAAGCTCAGAATATTCTATCCAAATTGGAGAGCTTTCAGACCAGCAGTTGGTTTCAACGTTTTGAAATACAACTTCAGCTTGCTGTTCAAGTCTTAAAGATACCTATCCTGGAGCCACAGGCAGTAAGTGATGTAAAGCTGACACTGAAGTTCATAGATGGATTTTAGTTGTCTGTGCCATGCCACATGCACAACACTTGTGTAAAAAATGCTTTTTGTCTCAAATGCTGCAAACGGAGAGAAAGGATTAATAGAGCCACCAACAGAAAACTTCTCTGTACAAATAAGAGTATGGCTGAGGAATACCAATAGCCCAACATGTTCTTCACTCACTATTTCTTCTCTCTTTCTCCTAGCAGATGAAGTCACTTGTATATAAATTCAGCCTGTCTTTCACACGCATCGCTAGCTTTCTGCACAGCTCAAATTCTAAACTCAGTTCCTGTGAACTAATTTTACTGAAGTCACCATATGTATTCAACAGCAAATGAGAACTAGGTGTCTAGAGGTAATTAAAAATACTTGTGTGTTTTTCCCTTGCAGTTGAATTTAATTTTCCAGGGGCACTTTAAACACAAGCTTTTGGCCCTCACAGATATTAAAGTATGAATGACTCATAGTTTCAATCCCTTGTGTAGCTACATTATTAGACTGTATTTCCCCTGATTCATCAGAGAATAGGCTATGTTCACAGCCATAAAACAGAGATAGAGGCATGTCACAGAAGATTAGGTCCAGACAGGAAAAACAGGTCCCTAACTAAAAGAGGAACAAGAAGCATCTAAACTGTAATACTCAGAAGTTATAGTGGAACTTTTTTGTAATGAAAAATAAAATCATTTTGTGGTTAAACACTTGGGCTTTGAGGTGATTTTGAATTTTATTAACATAAGCCTGCAAAAAGAACATGCTTTTCACTGCAAATATCCTAATTTACCAACAGGAAATTGCTGCAATGAAAAATTTTCACCTTAATCGGGTCAGTTTGTTTGGACAGACTGCCACATGTATTTGTATTGTAGCTGTTTCTCCACAGCTAAAAAAAATCAACATAGATATATAAGCCAAGTAAAATATATGCATTATTTTTAACAAATAAGCATTAAAATAAATTATACTTTTGTTTTTCAGCTATTGATCTGTATATTTTACATGACTGAAAATTAAACCAGTTCTTTTTGTCTCTCTGGATTTTAAAACAAAAAATCCCATCACTCTAACAGGCTGTTAACAGAGGGAGAGTCCTTGATTTAGTAGAGCTGTTTTCCTGAAAAGTTAATACAAGAGTACAAATCCTAAGGCTAAGATCCTGTTTTTTTAAGGTATTGCTCAGAAAGCCTGAACATATACTGAAAGGGCAGCTTTCCATTACCATGATTTATCATTCTCTTTTAACATAAAATCATAGAATAATTTGGGTTGGAAGGGACTTCTAGAGGTCATCGAGTCCAAACCCCCTGCAGTAAGCAGGGAAACCCTCAACTAGATCAGGTTGCTCAGAGCCTCATCAAACCTCACCTTGAACATCTCCAGGGATGAGGCTTCAACCACCTCCCTGGGCAACCTGTTCCATTTTTCCACTACCCTCATGGTAAGAGCTTTTTCCTATCATACTATCTAAATCTCCTCTAAGTTAAAACCATTGCCCCTCATCCTATCACTACAGGCCCTTGCAAACAGTCCCTCCCTGGCCTTCCTGTAGGGCCCCTTCAGATACTGGAAGGTCACTATTAGGTGTCCCTGGAGCTTTCTTCCCTCCAGACTGAACAACCTCAGCACCCTCAGCCTGGCTTTGTAGGAGAGATGCTCCAGCCCCCTGACCATTTCTGTGGGCCTCCTCTGGACCTGCTCCATCAGGTCCATGCCCTTCATGTCTTGAGGGCCCCAGAGCTGGACACAGTACTTCAAGTGAGGTCTTACCAGAGCCAAGTGGCAGAATCACCTCTCTCCATCTGCTGGCCATGATTCTTTTGATGCAGCTCAGGATGCAATTTGCCTTCTGAGCTGCAAGTATGCACTGTTGGCTCATGTCCAGCTTTTCATCCACCAGCAAACCCAAGTTCTTTTCTAGCCTCAACTCATAGTGCAGATTGCACCGACCCAGGTGCAGGACCCTGCAGTAGTTTCTAATACTTTCTAATTGTAATTCCCTGAAAAAGTAATTCTAAAAAAATCAGAACAAGAGAACAAAACAAAGATTTGAGTTGTCTACCTTAGAACAGAACTGGGGAAAAAAACATTTCCAAATGTAAAATTATTTGGATTTTTCTTTCCAGATGAATTGTTGGGTAACTGCAACACTAGCGCCAGTGGAAGCTCTCCTGTAGTGCTCTTTACAACACAGTGCTGGTACCCAACAATTCAGTAGGTATTCATAGCCTGACCACCAGTCTGATCAGAATTTCTTTGGAATTCCTTAATATAACATTATGTGAGCACTTCTAGTGAGAGTTGCTGAGTTGTTGGGTTTTTTTGGTAAATGCAATATATAGTTCTGCTGCCAGAGAGAGCACTAATAGCTTGGTATATACATGATACGGCACTCTTCAAAACAAAATTGTTTCCTTTCTTTCCTATGACCCAGGATCCTGCCTTGCTGTGAAGTTGATACAGTGATATATACTGAATTACATACAGATTCTTCACTAATCTCTCCTGAGTCTTTAAGACACACACAGGAGTGACATTCTAACGAAGTTTTATTGGTCAAACTTAGATTCACTGGGAAGCTGCTGAAGTAAATGGATATATTTACACACAGAAGAGATTTGGAGATTGTTGGGTTTTTTTCACTTCCACTTCAAAACATGACACTATTCAAAGTAGCTGTGTTCATTACATTGAAAAAACAAAACAAAACCCATTAACTCATTATTTAAAATATATTTCCCAAGTTATTTGTAGTAGAAAAAGGGTTCATAAGTAGAAAGCGTAGGAGAATCATTATTCAGGTCACACTTACGTAGTTCATCAGCTAATCTGAATTCTAAATGCACTGAGACTTCCTAATATCTTCTCAGAATTGTGTGTAATACTTCTTATGAATAGGCTCAATCTAAAAGGAAGTTTTTATATACCAAAAAATATTTTCTGCACTGTCATCTACTTCTTTGTTCAGCTATGTCATGCCTATTGCTCAAAACTTGTAAATTAACAGCCAAATCAGGTTTTGACCCCTCCACTGCCTTCTCCCTGTCAGTAACAGAGTAATAGCTAATACATACTCTCCTACTGGACTGGGTAAAAAATGCAATTGCACCAATAGAGAATATCAAATTTTGTCTCTTTTTCTTCCCAGTATCCTAAATTAAATTTTCTAAACCTCTTAATGACTGTAAGTGATGAAAATAGGAAAAGTCTTCCTGCAACTGTGGGAGATTGAGAAGTAATAGAGACTGGGTTCAGCTACCAGTTGTGCTCTAGATTACTTATTTTCCAAATTAAACAGAAAAAGTTTTCTTCCTTTGGCCCTACATATATTCTACATATTTCAGTTCCAAGCTCTTTGGAGCAGAGTTTGCTACTGAATATGCTTTTCTAGTGTTAATGCAACATAGCCATAATACATCTTTAGGCCTGACAAAAATCCAAGTAGTAAGTAGTTACCAAGGAACTTTCTCCATGCAACAATTCAGTTCTGTGAAAGACCGAGCACTCAGTACAGTACTTGCACAATTGCAAATCACCAGGGTGCCAAAAGAAAACCTAATAATACTTAAAAAGAAAGACATAAAACCTGAGCCAAGTGTCAAAAATGGTATTAGAGAAATACTGGGCACCTGGACAAATCTCCATATCCTTTGGATTCCAAGCAGTTTCACCTTCCAAAATATTCTGCATGTCTTTTGATATTGCGCAAGTATCTCTTAAACAGCTTTTACAGTTAAGCTAAAAAAGCTGCCACTGTGAGAAAATGCTGCACCTGGTGAAAGTACTTTAAGGAATGTAGACGCTGATCTGCAACCCGTTTCTCACACAAATAATCTTCATAGCTTTGATTTTGACATGAGTAGGATTATTTGCGTAAGAGAGAAGCAAAGTAGGCACAGAAACTTAACAATTGCACAACCATAATAAAGCATTGTAAAATGACAAAAACTGGTATTTAAGCTCTCTCAGGTTATGTCTATTCTGTAGTTCAGAAAAAGGACAGTAAATTGAACAAGTCGGTATTACAACGCTGCAGAATGCCAAAGGTACTGTCCACAAACTAGAAACATCTGAGAGGTCAGGAAGTAAAAAGATTTGAAGTAAAAAGTTTGAACTGCTGAGAACCCAACTGAGTTATATCTTGCAAAGAATATGAAAACAAATAGTAAAAGGTTCCTTGGTAGAATAAGTAAAAAAAGACAAGGAAGAATGCTGTGCCAATGTGGAAGAAGGATAGAGATTAAAGGGAACACAAGGAAAGGCTCTGAATAAGTATTTTTCCATGGTTTTCAGTAAGTTTTAAGTTGAATTCAGAGATAAAGACAGGGTGACTCATGAGAATGTGACTCTGCAAATAGAAACTCAAAGAGCTTATACAAAAGCTCAACTTAAAAATTTAAATGCATCAAGCTTGAAGCCCAGTTAATCACCATCTTGCACTTTTAAAACTTTCTGACATGTAATACTAGCCCAGTGACAAATACTTTTAATAGCACAACCAAGTTGGGAGTGAAACTGAAGAACAGCAAAAATACGGTTTCTTTACTTTAAAAAAATGTGGAGAAAAATAAGATGAGGATGAGTGACACGAGTGAAGGAATGGAGCACCTCCATCCAAAGACACTAACAGAGCTGAGTTGTTTAGCCTGGCAGTAAAAGAGATAAGTGAAGGAATACCTAGAAATGTCTTGAGGAAGACACGTCCAGGTGGTGGAAGTGTTGCTTAAGTTAAAGAACAACAACAGTATGAAGGCCAGGGCTGGTGGGCTTGTAAAGACCCATTACTTGCATTCACTGGTTATAGAATGTCCTGTAGCTCTTCAATGAATAGTGTGGTGGTGATATTTCTACTGCTTTGATCTTACTGTTGTCATTTTGGGGGACATATCCAACTATATTTATCATTACATTTTTCACATCCAGTCTTCGTTTCAAAACCCATGTAAAACCAATTACATAGATAAAGGCTTTTGCGATAATGCAGGTAATTGTACTTGGGAAAAAATAAATAAAAGAAGGAAGGACCCAAGATTATTTGAATAGCTAGGACTCACACAAATTTAATCAACAGAAGCTTTAATTAAGAATAATTAAATCTTTTGTGAAATAATCCAGGGCAAACTGTGGAACTGTTTAAAAATTGCTATTAGCTCCTCAGATGGAGTTTGTCAGATATGGTTTTAGTTCGCTAAAGCTGTGAATTTTAACAGAAATAATACATTGCTGTACTTTCAGAACTTGTGTAGAGATGTCTCCTGAAGAGAGTGAAATTTTGGCATTTTGTATGAACACAGAATATCTGGCCCGAACATTCCTGTTTTGCAGATGATGACTTTACTCTATTATTCACTTTGTCTTGACAAAGTCAATCAACTGAGGAAGTGCAGCGGAAATAACAAAGCCTTTTCTCTATTTGCTGACATTTTTAGCACATTTAAGGAGAAATCCAAAGAAACACAGTAATTTCTGCACCTCGGAAAATGTGTTGAGCAGAGAGAAAAGGACAGAGAGGACATCAGTCCTTGCAAACTACAAAACAAAACCCAGGAAAATGTCTCCAAAAAGGGAATGTGAAAAAACAACTCTTAAAAGACATTATAAGGAAGTATTTGAAAGAACCTTTCCAGGACATAGTGGCCATTTATACCCATTAACTTTACACCTATTTGAACTAAATCAGTGGATTTATACTAGGGATGATCCTTATCAGTGTTGTGTAATCAAAATAATAGGTTCAAGGGATTAGTCAGGATAACAGCATTTTCATCAAATAGAATTCCTTTGTATCCATCCTCACATTATCAGAAATAAAGCTATCTCCTAATTAGCACATCTCCAATTTTAACCTTTTGTCTTGACTGCAATCTTAGATTACTGCTGATGTTTAGCCTCCTCAAAACTTTTTCTTTCATTAATTGACTATTTCCATGGTAACAGCTGTCACTTTCATTCTACAAGCATCAAGAAAATGTTATTTCCTCTATATCAGTGGGTGCACAACTTTGGTCTTTGTAAAGGCTCTTTTCAGACAAAAAATGTTTATTCCAGAAAAGGAAACAAGTGCATGCACAATTCAGAAGGCATTTCTGGGTGATCCATGAAGCAAGATCAGCCATGGTCTGAACAGCCACGGTCTGGACAACCCCCCTGCAGTGCCAGTATGTTCTGCAGCTGCAAAAGGGAAGAACAAGCATATTCAACACCAGCCATCAAACCTAAACTACTATTTTTGTGGGGTTTTTTGTTTGGTTGGTTTTGAGGTTGGTTCGGGTTTTTTTTACGCTTGTTACTTTTTGGGGCTCCAAAAACAGTAGCAAGACATCAGCTTCTTACCTGCACAAGAATAGCTGAGAAACACTTAACATTAATCAAGGGTTCTTATTCAAAGAGCACTGAGCTTAGGCCAAAAAGAACATCAGTTCACTGCTAAGAAGCTGACACAGCTTTATTCATCAATGGCTTCATCCTCAACACTCACACCAAACTATAACTGAAGTCCTAATCTCAGACGAAGTCAATTGCAGAAGTAGCATCAACTTCAGTGGGACCAGCAAAGATGCACTGCAAAGGTACTTTGTGTCCTGCCTGTTATGTGACTTTTTTCTGGAAGCTTATCAAATTGGAGCCTTTTTTCCAGAAAACCCATCTGTTCCATATGAACTCACTCTGACACCTTTGCATTCTTTGAAACTGAAGGGTTCCAAGTCAATCTGTTAAAATGAGGATGGATAAAGTGAGATTCACCTCTACTTCTCCAGCAATCCACTGAAATAATCAAGTTTTCCCTTGACAGAGATGTAAGACTGTGTCAGAAAACAGAGTTGTGATTTCCCAAAGTTAGCACTGCATGCTCAGTTTCTTAAATTGGTCTTTAAAAGATTTTTTAAATTTTTTAATGAATTCTTTAGCACTCATGTAAAGGACTGGCAGATGACAAAGAGACTGAAAAATTAAACATAACTCTCGAAACTTTTTATTTCTGCCTTAATTCCTCATTAACTCTTTCAGCACTAGAGCAGGTGATTGCTCTCCTTTCCTTACATTCTTTTAATTCCAGGTGTGCCACTACCTATTGCTAATTAGACACTTGGAAAACCTGGATTCAATTTGGATCTACTATTTTAAACCAAAATTACCATGAGGACAGAAAAATCATTGATCTGTTCACTTTTCTGAAAGAGAACAGTCAAAGACTGCAGTTGTGCAACCTACATAACCTCTTTCTCTGCCCATTCCAACAGATACTAAAATTATTTAGAAATGGACTAATTTTTGACCCTCATATCTGAGTGTTTATTACACTTCTACATCTGGGGATTTTGTTACCATCATAAGGTACCAAATGCCAATGGTAAAGCCCTCAGCTTCTCAATCTGTAGCTGAAAAGGAAAACTTCACTAGTTAGAAATGAATAGCAGACTGTAAATACACTGCAAGTACTAAGCTATATTTACATGAACATCACAGAACCTGGATGCCATTCAGATTCAAAACCCAATTCTGTTGCATGATTCTAATTCATAAGGGCTGAACTATATCTCACAGTTTTTGGCTCACATTGGCAAAGCCTGGATTTGAGTTTGAGCTCAAAATCCTAAGCTCACATCTATTTTCACTTCAGTTTACAAAAAAATGGTGAATAATCCAGAACTGCTCATCCAAGAAAGATTCCAAAGGCTTGCCAAATTCCAGACAATAGTCCATGAAAAAAAAACCAAGTGCACAGATGTGCTGGCAGAAGATACCTCTGTCCGTGCTCAACTCACATGTGTTCCTAGGGTAGTTCTCAAAAATAAAGCACCCTTGGGAAGGGAAGGATGAGGGACTTAATTGAACAATGTTTGTGAATGCTATGAATACCCTTCAGATTTATTGCAAAGGAGGACAAAAAAATTACTGCAGATAAATGAAAAAGAGGAAATGGTTGGCAGGAAGGGTTGCCTGCATGACTGTCAGCATCACAGCAACAAAGTCATTTTACAGGACAACTCTATTGATTCTGCATTGTAGACATTTGCCATCTGAATAGTAGCAGTCTACATTCTGATGCCACAGCCCAGTTTTGCAATCACGCCACAGGCACCAGGATTGTTAAGGTATTAATTTGATACCCAAAAAATACTAGTATGGTACTATCTGGTACTTTCCTGTGCAGTCTGACATGACTTCTACCTGGGAGAAAGGTGTGACTCTCCCTGCACTGGCTGGAGTCAGGAGAGGCACACAAGGCAAACAGCTCTTATAGTCTACTCTCCTCAAAGACTCTTCTTTCTGCCCTGTAAAACACCGGAGCAGAGTTGCTGTAACTGTACTTGTTATTAGGTTTTGTGGGTTCTAGACAGTACACAGACCAGTTGGCACACAGGTGGAAAGTCACATACTGCAGAAGGATAGAGAGGACAGGATGCCAATTCCAATGCCTTCCAAATGAAATCCTTAAAGGGTAAGTTCTGGCTTCTCTCCCACCACCCCTGTAACAACATCATCTAAGATCTTACAGGAAGCAGGCTAGGGAGAAGACTAATGTCCTGACTCACAACTCCCACAATACTCACCTTTTGCTCAGAAATGTTAACAGGATTGTCGTATTTTGTGTCTTTTTTTTTTTTTTAATCAGTGATATGGGAGATTCAAATAGTGTTGCTCTGTCTTCACACTGCTTCTAATTGTCTCCAGCTTCCAGCAAGCAGTGTATCACAAGTCCTCCCTGCCTCATGCCAAGGAGAAATAAACAGACATGATCCCTACATCATGTCTTGGGTTTTGAGCTTTTCTGCACACTTTTAGTGCATATTAATGGAACTTGGCCCACATCAATTGGTGAGCTAATTGTTGTCAGAGCAGAAGGCAAGAGATAGGCCTTAAAAAAAATATCTGGTACCTTTTTACCATGTGAGGGAAATGTAAGAAGGAAAGGATGTCTTTTCTATTTCCTAAGGGCTGCAAAAAAGGTTAAAGTGAGCTTTTATGATCAGTGGAATTGGAGGAACAATTATCCAGCTCCAACAGATGCATACCTTACATTTGATTCCCTCCACTGTGGTTTAGCTTGCCCTTATGGTTTAGATGTGCCCTGTTGGCCATATCATGTGCTGGGGTTTCATAGCCTGCCAGTAAGCTAGTTCAATCTGCTGCAGGCACCAGTGCTGAGAAAGCAGAATTTCCAAAGAAATTCAAGGTACCAAAACCAAGAGCAAACTCATAAGATACTAATGAAGATGACATAACACTTGTTTCTATACTCTGTGCAGTTATCTTGGGAGTCTGCTACCACAGTAATGCCTTCTGTGAGTAACCATTGCTCAGTGATAACTTTCCAGTGGTGGACACCATAAATATTTAGAGGTATAAACAGCACTGCACTATAAAAAGTAACAACAGAGGTCTGTCTGAGGATCAGACCTCAAGATGTGACACTAGAAAAGATATGCTGAATAGGGGCTACTCAGGCAGAAGGCTTCATGTTTGGAGAAGAAGGAAGAATAGCTTGCCAGTTCACATTCCAACATTTAATTGCTGGCCAGGATGCTCCAAGTTGCATTTCTAATGCCCTAGTTTCACAAAGTTCAGGCTAGCAAACTGGTGGGGAATGAATACACTTGGCTCTTACTCCAAGGCCCCTTCCCTGATTTTAATATTGATGACCATGGAAAAACATCTCAATAGCTGCACAGGAAGGCCACTGCACAAATGGGCTCTACTCACCATACAGAAGAAGTATGAAGTCTTTCAATCCACTCATGGTTTCATGAGAAATCTGTGGATATCAACAACAGACTGAAAAAACTAACATGGGGGGAAAAAGCCTATCATGCTATTTTGTATTGTTAGAGAGGAAAGTCAATGGCAATGTTAGCTCTGTCGAGGAAATGCAGTAGTTGTCTTTGTGTTTCCTTTCAAAAATAATGTTTAAATGATTATGCAGCATGCTGGGTCTGTGGCACTGGTAGTGTCTCTATCACCACGGTACCTGAGCACTCAAGCAAATGATTAACCAGAAGAGCTAATGAAAGAGCAGAGCCAATAGGCACTGTGACAGGCTCTTCACAGACCTGCCAGTACATCTCTATCTGGACCTTTACTTTTCCAGGCCTTCCGTTGTCCTGCCTTTTGCCCACACTCTCATGATAACCAGATCTTTTTTTCCCAAACATTGCTAAGGGATGCAGAGATCTCAGACTGGCTTAGAGGGTTATTAAGGGTGAGGTTAATTAAAAAAACCCAAATGCTGCATATTTTCATCAGGAAAACTTTGCTAAAGGACACAGTGAAGAAAAAAAATATTTTTCACTTGTATAAACTAAGTCAAATAATGAGCTGATGAAATTTGTCTTGGCTGCCATGCCATCAGCTTAGCCATTTTAAAACTACTTTTCTAAAGAGGCAAAACATGCCTTTTTCTCACTGAGGGCCAAAATGACCTTTGAGGAAACTGCAGACCACACATGAACACTTCTGTTAGAATCATCTGATAATAATAATGAAAAGAATACATAAAACACATGGCTATGGGCCTTCTGGAAAAAGTCTAGAGATTACATTAGCCCCTCCCAACATTTCACGTAAGTAGGAAGTCAGCAACAACTTTGATGTTTGTTTAACATATGTGCATACAACTACCCTTAGCTTTTTCTGACTTGCTATGCTTAAGCAGAGAGCTCTGAGGCTTTAAAAAAATAAAAAATAAAATAAAAAAAACAAAAAACCAACCCACTATTGAATAATCTACCCCTTGCTGTTTTGTTTCCCATATAAAATTTCTGAGGGGCAGGGAAAGCAGACTGCATTGCATGCAGACCAACTTCAGAAAGGGTAACTCCATTCAGTATTGGGGGATTATGCAGCTATAATACAAACCTCACTGAAGAAGTTTCTTGTTTTCGATCACTAGTCAGGATAATAATACTGCAGTGTAATTAAATTACTGTCATGTAGAGTTTTTCCTCTTCACTGTAGCTACTTCAGACTTATGAAGTAGTTCCATCCTCTCCATTCTATTTTCTTTAGAAGAGGAATATGTTTTGGGGGCAATGCCACATTACTAGCAACGAAGACTCAAGTGTTATCTTCCCAATGTGGGCAAAGTATGCTGTGCTGCCACTGTGCCTCGGCAGCAGTTTTGAAGCAGATAAGGAGCACTGCACCACCCACTCATACTCAACTGTGAACCTCTGGCTTAAAGTTCTCTCTAAGTCTCAAATCTGTTACCTCTCGTGTCTCAGTTATGTCCATCACTGCCATCTCTAAAGATTCAGATTTTCTGCGTACTCTGTCAGGCGTCATAATCAAAGCTAATGGAAGATTCGTTTTTTTAGCTGTTGTGAATGGCTTTGAAGATCTCAGTCTCAGCAAGGGTGATGAATTAAGAATGTCACCTGGGCAAATAGTTTAATTTTTAATTAATTTAGCAAAAATTGATTACTGAAAAAACTATATGAATCAAGCTCATATTATTTCACATACTTTAGCATTAAATATTCCGCCCCTTCTTGCCATCTGATTCATCAAGCATAAAACTAGAAGAACGAGCAGTGATGCCAGGTTCTCAGACATGAAACCAATGTTGGATATTATAAAAAGGTGTGAGAAGCCACTCTTCATTGCAGCAGGAAGTCAGGCAGTTTAGCCTCCAGCTGACTAAATTTCTGCATAACAGCAATTCTGTGAAGCAGTCTGAATGTAATAGCCAAAGCATTTATGACAAAACCCAGAAACCAACAATGGCAAAGAACTATTCCATGACACAGTTATTTATTGGATGTACCCATTTTTCAGTCTCTCTGATCCATTTTAATATTAGTTAAAACAATAATTTAAAGGGAAAAGAAAATTATGCTAAAATAGTAAATTCTTTTTTCTCTTCCAGGTAATTTGGAATCAGGAAGAATCCAAATAACATGAGTGTTGAATTATAGGGTATGTCTGGAAACCTCTAGAGGTCATCTAGTCCAAAATCATGCTCAAACCAGTGCCACCTTAGAACAGGTCATCCAGAATTAAAAAGAAAGTAATTTAAAGCAAAAAGAAAAAATAAGATTTTGCCTGTGCCTTTTTTGCACCAGAAAAAACAAACAAACAACAACAGCAACAAAGAAAGTATCTTCCTGAAAGCTCTTCTGTGCTGTTCACAAGTAAATATGACCAATATGGAGAATAACCTACACCTGCCTCCTTTGGGTGACCTAGTTCCCTTTCTGTCTTGATGCAGGTAACACTTAGCACAGTGTGTGGCAAACTCCAACTCAGTTGCCAGCACTGCTTTGCCACACTCCAAGCCAGAAAAACCTAGGAATGCGGCACGTTCAGCTCCAGTGACAGAGAAAATGCTCTGATCATTCATTAGCAGTTCCTCTCTGATTTAATTAAGGAATGGAGCCCATAGCTGCTGAAGAGTGTTCCATCCCAACTTTTGGCTACAAAAGCAAGGCTTCTAGGGCAGAGGCTCGACTATACAGCAAGGAAGGACAGAGTCAGTGAACTTTAGGAGATCAGAGTGAAACCCAGATGATTCATCAGAAAGTAAAATGTTCCTGTTTTGGCAAGAGGCTGAAATAGCAGCCCTGGGTTGTGATGCAGTACAGCAATAAATGACCCTGAGCACTTGGGACAAACTCCTGTGCACATTGATATTCCTAACAGGAGGATCTGTTTCACATCTCATTGAGCAAAGAGATTTACATGACAATTAACACATTAATTAGCAGTGTATTTTTCACAGGTAGAAATACAGCTTGAGACTTCAACATTTTTGGACAACAGTTTTGAGAATAAAAATGAAGAAAAGAAGTTTCTTATGACTCAAGGTGACAAGGATTTATATCTGGCATGGCATAGGAGTGTATTTCTCTATGTACTGAAGGACACTACAACCAGATGGCCTTTCCCATTACTTCTGTGCAAGGGGGGCCTCCTTGTACATCTGCAGCCTGACATTCAATGCCTAGCCCTTAGTGTGGGCAAGATGCCAGGCTGGCCATTTCATAAGGTGACCATTAAAAGGCCTAACGTACCACAAAGTCACACAGAGGCAAAGCATAGCCTGGACTCGAACAAGCAGTAGCTGCCATTTCTCACCTTCAGACAGTGACCTGCATGACTCCCCACTACATAAACCCCCCAGTTACTTCTGTGGAGATTATGACCCATGAGAAAACTCTTCAGCTAACAGCAACAACCAACCATGTTAATTTCACTGAAAATAGATACAAGCTCTAAGAGAATGTCTATTGCACTTAGCACTTCCCATTTGAGGTGAAGAGCTAATAATTTCTATCAGAGGCTGCTTTAGAGAAAGTTGGTACACAAGTATAGATTTCCTTAAACTGCAAGTATGTTTCTGTCTGAGGTTTTTGTTCAATACCACCTTTAATTTCTATTATCTTTTGAAAGAATGGATTTGCAGGTATACAAGAAAATCTACACCACTTGAAATGAGAGGAAGAAAAAATTATTAGAGACTGGAACTGGAATTGGCAGCTTTAAAGATCAGGGGGATGTTCTCATATTCATTGCATCCCTTCCCTGTCAGATAGGTGTTGCTAACCCAGGGAAAATAGTGACGTGCTTTATATATGTTATCCTTCACTTCTCTCAGGTAAATACTGCAAGGAAGTTGTGTTCTAAACAATGTATAAACAAAAAATCATATTAATCTTTTACATATTTTAGTACCCAAAGCAAAGATAAATCACTGCACTGTAGCCTTACCTATCATACCACCTACAAAATAAATCCAGGCTCAGGAGGAACACTGGAAAACTTTCTTAATTAGCTTTTCAAAGCTGATGGTATATTTTAGAATATGACTTACTCCTGTTATTTATCAATCTGCTTTATTTTAGATGGGTACTGTCTGACTGACCTCTAGATACCCTTGCACTAGCAAGATATATCCCCAGAATGTCAATGCTTCAATTCTTCATCTGTTATTTCCCAAATGTTTCTTACTGGTCACTTCTGGTACCAGTGGCAGCTGAAGTGGAAGTTTATCCTCTGATAATCTGTAGTGCTTTAATGGTTTCCAGCATCCTGAGGATATTTTCCAAGTGTTACGGTGACACCAGCTGAGACTTTGGCAATAGAAAAGTGTTTAACAAGCTTATTTCCTAACTTAGTCTCTTGGGTTTTTTCATCTTTCCCACCCCCCCTTGTCATCCCCTTAATTTCTGTACCTTAACTCCTTCTTTTATTGCTATATTCTTTGTTATCACTTCTCAGTATCGTTTTGATAATAAAGCCTTTGAAGAATCTGAGAGCATTCTCACCATGCATCCAGAATCTCTTAATTAATTTCTCCAGACCTCCAGGTCACATTTGTCCAAAAAGCTTACCAAAAAACCTCCTCTAAAAAGAACAACAACAGTCACATCTTTATATATTTCTCAGTAAACTAGAGACTAGAAACTGTAGCACGTAAACCTTGTAAAACGATGAGCATGTTTCAAACAGTTCTAATATAAAATATTACACATAAAACAAGTAACCAGTTTTTAGCATGTCTCCAGAATAACGTATGCTTAGAAATGCTTATCATCATAGCATCATTATCCTTCCCCCCCCCCCCAGGATAAAATTAGTCTTGCACCAACATGCCTGGAAAAGCAAAATTCTCATATAATTTCAGTCACTCACTCACTCAGCTCATGACTTCTATGCAGCTGACTGAACACGTATTATCTCACCTGAAAGAGAAGCTGTGAGTTTGCTCACCTCAGTCACCTGCAGAATCTTTGAAATGCCTCCTTTTCTGTTCCTTTTGAAAGAGTGCCTTCCCGCATCTCTCAGTTCCTTCCCGAGTCCACTAAACATGCAGTCATCAGTAAGTTCTGGTTAAGTTATCCTATGTAACTCTGAAGAAAAAAAGGAGAGACTTGCAGATGCTCCAGAAGGGCTTATTTGCTCTCTTTGAACATTTTGTTTCCTTGGTGGTCTGTCACAGTCAGGTCTCCAGTAGTAAACTGAACAACCTATCCTCCTGGCTCTTTTCTTCTTTTTCTTTTCTGTAAACACATAATCAGTGCTTCAAATCCTTTAGGTATCACAAACTGTATTTCTCTATTGCCCTCTACTGACTGCTAGCTACCACCGCCTTCGGGAAAATCCGCAAGCAACAGATACACACCACGCTTTCCTCCACCGCCCTCCCCCAAATCAATAATGATACATGATGACCAAAAGTCAACAGAAATCATATTTTTCCCTTTGTTACAAAACACCAGGCAAGATTTACAGCTTGTTGGTTGGACGTGGTAGCTACAAAACACTAAACATCAGAAACAGGACACAATTGGTAACATGGGTCTGCTAATGTGGTTTGTTTCGGTGTGCTTTTTTGGTGTACAAAAGCCAGGAAAAAGTAAAGAGAAATTAATTCTGCTGTGAAATGCTGGTGAATTCACCCCCCTGACACCATAAACTGTACCAGGGAGCTGAGGGTTATGTGGTTTTAAGGGTCTGTTCCTACCAGCACTGAATGCACAGACATACTGAATTTTGATGGGAGCTCTGCAAAAAAGGAGCTAGCAGGGAGACACAAATTCGAGGATATGGTTTCATGGTAATTTTCACTTTTTCTCTAGTTTTATTCATTTAGCACATCAGAATCCCACTAAACACAAGAAACAGCTTCTGCCCCCTGAGACAGGTAGAGGCACAAGACACGTGACACACTGTCTATGGATGGCACATTGATGGGCGCTGCTGTTCACACTGCTTTTTGGACAATGATCATCTAAAACCCCAAATCAAACCAATGAACTGACATAAAAAAGGTAATGGGACAGCCTAGTTTCAGGAGCAGCGAAAAAAAAAAAATCTGGAAGAGATTGAGGGGGGCAAAATACCAAACCAACAAAGCGGATACAAGAAAAGTGTAAGAGCAGGGTGGGGGAAGGGAAAGAAATAAAAATGAATCCTTGTATTGTATTAGTCACTGCTTCATTAGTACAGCTTGCTACCCAAGTTACTCAGGCACTTGTTCACATAAAAACAATCAGACAAAACCTGTCCCGAGTGCCGTCGCCCACCTGCAGCACTCCAGGGGCAAGGAGGAGCCAGGTCTGAGCTCCGGAGGACAGGGAGCTCCCTTTCGCCAGGCAGGGGGGGACATGAGAACATGGCACTACCTCACCTCACCACCACCTCTGCAGTCCAGTTCCTATGTGGGCAAACAGGCTCACATGGCTAAAACTCCTAAGGCCCATCCCCCAGAAAACCGTGGAAAGTGGTTTTGCTTACTTGTGTTCAAAAAACACTTTCATTTTTTTTTTCCCCACTGCAATTAACGGGAATGATTCATTTGCCAAAAAACTGTTTACTGCTGAACTCGGGTTATTTTTTTAAACAGATGTTGTGTGACATCCCAGCTCTCCCTTTCAGGAAAGGTAAGAGTTCACACAAAACCTATCATCAATGTAATATTGAAAGGTCCACTGAAAAATGTGTTTTGAGTTTAAAAAATAAAGTGAGCAGAGTTACTAATCATAGCTATTATGAACCTTTCATTAAGAAGCTCAGATTTACTGACTGCAGTGTAAAGCTCTGCTATTAAATTAAGCCCAGAAAGCCAGTTCTTCCCATGCTTTTCTACTTCCAAAGCCCTCGGCTACTCTGTTAGAAAATAAAAAATAATTATATTTATTCAAATTCCTTGATAGCGCATGAAGCCTGCTCAGCTGACTACCTCTCCTAAATGAACATCATTACCAACAGATCAAAGAATGTCTAGCAAATGAATGGGGCCGAGGGAATTAATAAAATACACATCAAACGCTAAAACGCCGAGATTTTTTCTTTTCCTTCTTCTTCTTTTTAATAGGAGCACATTTGCAGAATGATAAAGCATAGGATGTAGTTGCCAAAACTCATAAAAAGACATCTAAATAGAGCGGGAGGTAGCTCATGTTCAGCACCCTGGAGCTGCTGGTTGAAATCTTTCACGTGACGACTCTTGACAGAAAAACAATTCTCTTTTTTTTTTTTTTTTTTTCCTTGTTTTCCTGAGGTAAAAGTTTTCTTTCCTACAGAAAACTTGTAGCACGGCGCGGACAACATCGGCTCCAGAACACCGAGACCCTTCCCAGAGCCTTCCTCTCCCTTCTGAACAAACGGCAATGCTAAAGGCGGTGTGGGGGAAGCGGGGGAAGCGGCCGCTCGCTCACCCATCCCCCTCCTCTCCCTCCACCGCCGCCGAACCGCCGCCCGCGCGCCCTCAGAATTGCCCCCGCCAACGGTCTGGCGCAACCGTTGCTGCCGCCCCAACGGCCGCCGACGGCCGCCCCGGGGGAGGCAGCGGCACGGCAGCACGCCGGTAGCGGGAGGCCCCCGCCGGCCCGGCACAAAAACTTGGCCAACGCCGGGGAGGGGACGGGCCTCCGCGGAGCGACTAGGGGTAAAACAAGGACCGCTCCGCCGGTTGCCTCCACCGCGGTTGCCGCGCCCTTTCTCCTTCACCGGCGGAACGGCTCAGGGGAAGCCGCCGCGCGGCGCTGAAGAAGTCGCGGGGGGCCCGTTAGTACCCGGAACCAGGATGCTGCGGCCGCGGGTAATCGCCGTGCCTCGGCGAAACGATGCACATCCACCCCTTCCCCTCCCCGCCCCCGGCCGCCGGACCTGGCTAGCAACGGCTTCCGGCGGGGCGGGCGTTCAGCACCATGGGGAGACAGCGGAGGTTCCTGGCGGCGGCAGCGGAGGAGCTGGCCGGCGCCTGCTCGGGCCAGGCGCGGTTTCTGCTGTAAGCAAGCGCCCCGCGGCGGGACATGCCGGCCCTCAGGGCGGGAGAGGGAGGCGACGGGAAAGGAAGCGGCGAGGGACGGAGCGCGCCGGTTAAAGGGGGCGTGGGGAGGGAGAGACCTCGCTGCTGACGCACGTGGGGAGCTCCGCCCCCTGTCCTCGCGCCTGCCGGGGTGCGCCCCCGCGTGGTCGGGGAGGGTGACGTGACGTGACACTGTGCCCTTTTTCCCCCGCAGGTGGACGCTCCGCAGCTCCCGAGGCGAGTGAAGGGGGCCGAGCGCAGACGGCGGTGCCGGAGCCGCTGCCCCACGTCAAGAGGCGGCAGAGGAGGAGAGTGGCTCCCACTCTCCCTGCCGTCCCCTGGGTGAAGCCGGGACCCCCGTGGTCCTGGCGAGGGTCTTGGGGGGAGGGGAGGGCAGCGCATCGGGGTTGTAGAAGCAGAAGCGTGGCTCTTATGAATAGGAACAGGCTTTTACCCCTTTTGCCCTTCTCCCTCTGCTGCTCCCACAGAAACAGGATTTTCAGGGTGTGCTTCGGGGCTGCTGGCAGAAGTGATATAGTTGAAGGTGCAGGTGTTTCCTCAGAGACATGCTCGAGTCTGGCTCTGGCAGCAGGAATTAATGAGGCTGATGTAGAAGCATGCTTTATATTATTAGGTCTGAAATTTATCTCATAGCATCTCATCATCCCAGGCTGAGATGCTATAATCTCACACATAAAATGGGCAATGAGTTTTATAAGGTATTGGTGTCACTAATCTGGCAAAAGAATGTGCCTACAGGGAGCTCCTTGCAGAATTTTGAGCCTCTGTCATTAAAGATTTTTACGAAGGAATTGTATTTTTTCAGGGGAGTTTACATATTATTTAAACTTTTGCTGTGCAAAAAACTTTAGTATGAATTGTGCTTAAATGAGCACATACTGGTGTTCAGCTTCCTCTCGTGTTGTATCCTCTCAGTTGTATCTGAAACATAAAATAAAACATCTACCTAGAGAATGTTAAAGTAGAAACATGCCATTTTAATGTTGCCTATAAAACAATTATTTAATGTAGGTTTTACTCTTTTGCCTTTATTAATCTGTAGATAAAGAATGTGGATTAGAAAGGATATGTCCTTACTGCTTCCAGTTCCTCAGTCCTGATAGCCACCGGGTACGTCTCAAACCGAAGATGAAAGTGACACCACAGATAGAGAAAGTTCTTAAACAGGAGGCAAGGAACCACAAACTTAATATGAAACAGACAAAGCTTTTGAAAAAATACAGGGAGTCAAGAAGTGTTCTGGTAAGGATATATTATTGGAACTGCCAAATACTGAGTACTTCCCTGAAACCTTCCACTGGCATAAAAAAGAACACGGAAATCTTTCTCCTAGAAGTTGAGGTCACACCTACACATTTCTTTTTTCATGAGCATATAGCTTTTCCTTTCTTTTGGGATATCTTCTGTTCAAATTTTTAAAAACCCTTCACAATAGAGAGATGATGAGTACAATGACAAGAAGTCATAGAGCTTCCCTCTAAAAAAAAGCCCCAAAGCAAGCCCATATGTCAGAGAAGCTGTGCAAACAGCTCTGCCCTTCCTCTAATTTCTTCAGCAGCAGTCTGGGTAGACTGCAAAAAAGATAAGATCTTGCTGAAAAGTAAGTACTTCTTCTTGCCAGGAAGGTCTCCCATTTCCACCATCAGATACTGTATCATTTGCATAGCTTTGCAGAAGTGGCAGGTTTTTTGCCTGTTTTTTTCGTATGAATGTGACGAAGAGGACCAGGCAAACCTACCTTAACACAGCTGTGTAGATCCTGAATTCCATTAGAGTCCTTAGAAATCCAATGCTAATATCCTGGGACTTACCTAAGAAGAAAAGCATGCCAGTGCCTGAAGTCAGGCTAGTTTTATTAGTGTGCTTAGCTTGATGTTCAGTGCCTTTATTTCAGAATTGAGGAAGGGATGGAGTGACAGAGATTGTCAGGTTTTTTTAGTTTTATCAGTTGTCTAAAAGCAGGTATATTTACAACTTAAAAGCTTTACTCATATATCTCAGTAGGCCATCCATAAGATTCTTGTTGCCTTCAGTACAAGTAGAATTTTTTACATTTGTCTGACTATTGCTGTTCATCATAAATCTTTCAATACTGAACCACACAGGTAATTTAAGCAATTGTTGTTGCTCTTGGTACTTCAGTTCTTTCTCCTAAAATTACTCAGGAATATGGGGTATAATTACTGGGTTTTTTTATAATGATTACTGTTACTTGAAGAATATTTGTATACATTTAGTCTAGTGTTGCCAAGGCATGCACTACGATTAACATGGTATATGAATGGATGTTTTAATAAATGAGGGAGCCCAGCAGTTGCTGGCACACTTTTCAGCTGGCATTTTTTCAGATGAGAGTCTGCTGGTTTGAGGAATAAAAATTGCAAAATCAAAACTTACTAAAGAGTCAGCAACAAAAAATTAAGCTGAGGAAATATCACATAGGCTCTCAGCTGTCAGGGCAAAAAAAAAAAGTCATTCCAGAAAGGCACATTTGCTATTACTGTTTTTGGAATTTTAGATGATAGCAGCAAGAGAAAACAGCAAGAGAAAAGGCATCTGAGAAGCCAGAATCTTTGGAGTTTTTCTGCTACAGGATCACAAACTTCTAGTGTACATTAAGAACTGTCTCTGTAGGCAGCCAGGTATTCCTATGGAATTTTGATGGGTTCTCACATTTATTCCATAGCTGGAAAAGTTTGTAGGGTGCATTGTGCATTCGTATCAGTAGTTTCAAATTCATTTTTAATTAGGTCCAGTTTAAAGTCTGGGTAATATTCTAATATTGGAATATAGTTACACTGCCCTTGTAAGTTCTGCTCAATTCTGTTTGCATTTGTGCTGTGATTTAAGTATTTCTGGTCTTACAATACTATCAGGAACTGACAGCTTTCAAAATCAGCAATGTAGATGCCTGCAATCTAATACCTGGGACTTGCAAAGTATGTTGAAAATTCAAGTATGTTGAAAATTAAACCAAGCAATAATATGACAGGTTGTGCATTTGATACCTTTCTTAGCAAGTAGAATTTAATTTAAGAATGCTTCTGCCATGGAAAGGCATATAACATTAGGAACTATTTCAGGGCTTTTAAAATGTTTGGAGTTAAATGTATGTGCAATTCACAGAATGGAAACTAGCTGTGCAGTGCTATAATTAATCCACTAATGCTCTCACTGTAAGGTGTTTACCTCCATTGGTATTTCATGGAGTGGTAAAGTGTTATGTGATGCTGCTTTTCTTTCCCATCTGAATGTCATTTAGAATAATTAAAAGTACATACTTGTGTTAAGTTAATGATCTTTCTCTTTTTTAGTTTGCTAGGCTGACAATGTCTAGAGACATTCAAAACACTTAAACTGAAAATATTTCATTTCTGATTGCTAAGTCTAATTCTTTTAAGCAAATGGAATTTAGGTAAATATACACATTTTGAAGAATGCTCTAATATAGATGTTTTCAAAACTGCTTAGATGTTTTTGTGACATTCCTCGGGTCTGTTTTTTTAACCAGAAACATCACATAACTTTTTCAGTCAGCATAGTAATGTTCCTCAAAAGGTCTGGCTGTATTTCTTTCATGTCTCTTATTAAGAGTAGTTGTCATGGGAGTCAGGGATATTAGGAATATCTGGTAGTCTTTGTGACTGTCTCACATAATCTGTTCTGATTCACCTCTGCAAGATACTGTGCTGCTGGAAGTTCCCTGCAATCTAAAAGTAAGCAGAAGAGAAAATGGCCTTTGTCTACAGCCTCCTCTGTATTAATTTTTTATTTCTTTTTGCACTAATAGCATTTCTTCGCTAAGACTTGCTGTTATTAGTTATGAATTACTATCTCTGACAGTTTGGTAATTTAAATTTTTTATCTCAAGACTCCTGGAAAGTGTGTTAATATAAATTCACCAAAGGTAGAATATGTTCATAAATTTAGATCTCACTTTATGCCATGTATTTTAACGAAATACAAATACTCCTAACATGCACTCAGGATGTCATCCAGTTCAGGTGTTGTTTCATTTATCTGTTCTGACAGGGTGTTTTCCATATTTTACTGTACAATGTTACCTTGAGAATTACTGGTATCCTGAAATTAGTTTCCAGGACACTGATATATCCAATTTCTGGATAAACCTATTGGACAAGTTTGGCTTAAGAAGCCTGAATGACAGTACTAGGTGTAAGGCATATGCTGATTTTCAATAACTCATGTTTCACTTAAGTAAAAGCAGAATTTCTGTCACAATATTTGGAGAATAGTTTGGGTAATTTTTACAATGGCTTTATAACATAAAGATGGAAAGACTGGAAAGAATGATAGATACTTCCTTTCTTCTCTCCACAGCTGGTTACTTGCAACTCATGCAACAAAACTACGAGACATTATGGTGTAAGCAGGGATTTTCTGGCTACCAAGACACACAGTTCTCACACTCCAAATATTAATTCTAGCCTGAAGACACCAGATGTAAAAATCCACTCTGCAAAGACAGTGACACCTGTAAGCTGCAGTAGGTTGGGATCTAAAGGGAAGAGCCCCTCTTCATTTCCCAGGTACCTGTTTCTCTCCTTTTAGAGAGGCACTCTGCTGAGTGCAGTGTATTACATCTTGTTGGGAAAAGATGTCAAGTACTGATCTCAGATCAGTCTCTTAATAAAATTTAAACTGATAACTAGGTATTTTTATGTAGTGGTCCAATTGAGATCAATTTTCACTTTCTGATTTTTAAAATGAAAGATTCTAATGAAAAGTCACTATGTGCAAGTAATGCACAGTTATGTTTTTGTCATTAATGTGAAATGTCTGGTGTAAAATTTGCATATCTGCTCATTTTCACATTAAAACACACTATTCATATTCCAAACTTACACTCAAAATTTATATATATATATATATACAGACATTCATAGTTAATTTATGTTCATTCTGACTCCTCACCTTTAAGACATTTGAGTCTCTTGTTTTTCAGAGCACATGTATCTGGACAGAAGACAAACTCTGCTTCCAAGACACCCCGAAACTCTAAATTCCACTTTTCTAAGCTAAAACGGATGCTTGACCTAGAAGAAAAGGAGAAAAGCCAAAAGGCAGATTTGAAAACCTTCTTGACTTTACTTTAGTTACATGTTATTTCAAAGTAATAAAACTTACAGCAATAAGCATTGTTTCAGTAAATCAACAAAATTAGTGATTTCTTTAAAAATAAAGCTCACAGCAAGTATCCTGTGAAAGCATACACCATATTTTCTAGAAGCAAGGCTGTAGTTCTGAGGGGGCTGATTGTCTGCAGGAGGGAGATGAGCAAATAGTTAAGTGTTGTACACTTGGAAATCTTGAACCTGTGTTGCTCTGTTTGCCCAGGAATAAAGATCAGGATCCATCCTTCAAGTAAGCCAACAATATTGGACCCATCAGTTGGTCCTGCAGAACCAACATAAAGGCTTGCAGAGCTGAATGCTGTCTCGGGCAGTTTGCTCCACCTCACTCACCTGCTGTTTCAAGATAATGCATCTGTCTGTATTTAGCCCATATCCAGAGCTAGACTATAGCAGTTGATGAATGACCCCTCCACAGCTGACAAGGGGAACTGGAGAAAAGGAAACTTGAGAGTTGAAATGAAAATTAATTAAATGAAATAGCAACACAGTGTTAATGCCAACATAAAGGATACAGGGTTATAATCAGCCCAGGCCTCAGGAAAGAGCTCAAGAATAAGACACCCAGGAAGAGGAGCTCCCCATCCTCAGCAAGCCTTTCCCTTTGTAATGAGCCTGATGTTAATGGTACGGGATGCACCTGTTGGTCATCCTGGGGCAGTTGCCCAGTCTTCAGTTTGCAGCTGACTTGAGAACTGTTAATGGCTTCCCTGCCATGGCTGGCTTGTGATTCTGTTCCAGCAAAACCAGGGCAGTGTCACAACAGAATTTAGATTATCTCATCCCTGCTTTGCATATCTGACTAGACCAAAGATGCTTCAACCAGCACTTTCTGCAGGCACAGCATTTTCAAGTATGTAATGCAGTGTTCTCTAGTATTGCTGTAGTATATGCACAAGTATATACTTGTGGTAATTTAAGTACAGGCTTTAACACAGCCATTACAAAGGTTCAAAAATAACTTGCTCCTTAAGACAGCACTCATATAGAAAAATAAAACAGTGTATCACCAGATATAAGTTTTTTCCTTTTCTTAAGAATAGCCTCTGTGATACAGACCACAGACAATATTGCTCCCAGGGTAACACAGACCCTTGTAAGACTGCTCTAGTGCAGGCTGTTCTCAGTGCTGACCAGCAGCTCCAGGCTAGATTACTGTCAGCACCCCAGTTTGGTACTGCTGTGAGAGTGGCAGGCTCATAAAGAGCACAGGGTGCTCCCTTTCTGATTGCTTTGATGCTCACTGATTGCTTTGGTCACTCCTGTCTCATTCAAAATGGCTATGGAGACAATCTGTTTCTTAGAAGTCTTTCAGTTTTGTCTTAAACATAATTTTCAGTTTTTTAGGCATCAAGCTTTAGAGGTGTTTCCTTCCTGGACTTCAGTTTGGAAAAACAGGTTTGCCCTGGACAGCAGTCAACTCTTTACCAGAAGATTTTCATGAATAGACAACTGTCAAAGTTAAAACCATGTGCACAGTCATTCAGGACTGAGTTCATAGCCTATCCTATGTATGGTATGTGGTGACAGTTCTGCAAGTTGTATTTCAGGTTCCCTCTGAATTCTTTGGTTTAAAGGCCTGCAAATTTTTTTTTTTTTTTTTTTTTTTTAATGTATTCTAGTGAATAGTTCCCTTTCAGTGCACTGGAACTCAATGAATACCACTTAACAAAAAGTAAGTTGGCAGACTTGAAAGCAGTCCAGGGTGGGGGAGAATAGTTGCAAATTCTACTCACAGTCTCAGAGATTGACATGTAACCTTTTTATATCTCCTGTACACTCGCATAATAACTTTGAAAGGTTCACTGCCATTTGTTTCTTACATATGTGTAGGATCAAATTAACTTGCTCTTTGATCAAAATACAGACCTTGGAGTTAATGTCTTTTCTACGGCAGAACTTGGCATTAATTCACCTGTTCTTGCTGTATTTATGATCCCATACTATGGAAAAATAGTTCAATGTTGCTGATGGAAAATGCGTATTATAAAGAAGTATTTGGATAACAAGTTTTACAATAAATTTTATATTAAAAATATGCACATTTTGTACTGTACTGCTCTGCTTCCTTTGAAGCTAATACAAAACCAGCATGGACATTTGCTGTTTTAAGGTGCACACATGTTAACATCTTAGATCAAATCAAGAGCATCCTTTTGAAACGTATCTCCCAACTGTCCCTGTCTACTGTGCTTTTTACAAAATACTGAGTGGTCTCAGAGCATGAGTCTCAGAGCATCCCTTTTGGATAAAGCCCCAGATAGTGGATAAAAGCACATAAGACACACCCTGGTGTGCTAGGAACACTAACAGGCCACCTACCCACAGGATCACAGGAGAGCCAGTCTGAAAAACATCTCCAAGAAGTCTTCTGTGGATGCCAGACCCTGAGTGCTGCACTCCAGGTGTGCTGCTATTGCAATGGGCTGTTTATAAACAGTCTGGTGATGCTGTGAACAACATCTTTTCTGTTGTACTCACCAGAGTTGTTGCACTTGGCCAGATGAGTTGCTCTAAGGGCTCACTATTGCAAACTACCAGACTGTACCCTGGAAAAAAAGTTGAAGCATTCAGTACGTGCCACTCTTTGTTTTACAAGTGTGCTTCAGAATGCTTTGCAGAAACAGTGTTGGGGTGTTCTGTCATCTGAAGTTATATCATTCCTATGCCTCAAATACAGCATTTTTTTTTCGATACTAGATTTTCACAAAATCAATGTCCTGAAAAAATAAACACACATACATGTATATTCATATCTGTACAATGTATACAGGTATATACATGCTTATGCATATATCAGATGCATGCATATCTATATATACACACATCTGATGCACTGTTCCCTTCAGAATATATTCCATTCCTGTACTTGGTGAAACACTGAGGGCTAATTGTTGGCTGTAACTATTGTGGAGCCTCCCCACCAACCCTTTGCCATGCAGTGTTACTGGTTTGTGTCTGAAGAGCTGCAAAAGCAGCTCAGTTATTGAGAGGATGCTGCTTTCAGTGAGGGGAGAATTTCACCCAGACTTTGCAAAGCAAGACCAAGAAGGTTCTCTGCTAAGCATACACACCTGCATTCTGGTGTTTAATTATACATTAAGAGTTATTTCCCAGTCTTAAAATTCTACTTGCACAATGGTATGTGTATCCTTGGCAGTAATATTATACCATATATTGAAAAGGTTACAAAATGTGTCTTAATACAACCAGCTCAACTAAAGCATGTTTTACTTTGAAACATCAGTTTGAGCCATTTTCCCATTTTTCCTATTTTTGAGTATTGGCAATTTCAAGCTGTCCCTGAAACGAGTTACAACTGGTTCCTTCACACTCAGCCCCACCTCTGAAAAAACAAACTTTGGCCAAACTAGACGGTGTATCAACAATATTTCTTTTTTAAGAAATCTATGGTTCTAGACATGTGACTGCAGACTTCTTAATGCACTGCTTCCTCACTGAAAATTGTCACACAAAATACAAATAGTAATAAGCTTCAAAGTCAGTATTGGTCCTTTCCCTCAGTTCAGATAGCATTTGGTTGACTCGTAAGTATAGGGAATGGCTTATGTTAAAGCCAGTTTATACCATGAGACTGAGTCAGCAAGCAATAAACAATGATTTCAAAGATGTTTTTACAACGTTTTATTCTATTAAATATGAAAGATCATACATACAGGTGTTATTTTTTAGGACATAAATTACACAAGGATTACACATTTTTCAGAAGAGCACAATAATGAAACACCTTTAAATTGCAAACTTTCTTTGTTAGCTTTTAACAAATGAGTCTATTGCTGCTGCAAACAAGTAATGAGTGCTATTGAACTTTTGCAAATTCCCACAAAAACATCATGCTTAGTAGGATATTTTAAATATTGTAAAGATGAAATTAGAATTAGGTTTCTAAATAACAAGATGGAAGAGATTTACTACTTAATCAAGATAAATGACACACTGAAATAGGAGCGGAGACAAAATTGGTCATTCATTAAAAAAAAAAATATCTACTTCAGACACTACATTTGAATCTGCTTTCTTTACTTGCAGGAATAGTCACTGTGATTATATGCATGAGTAATAAGCAGAACTGTCCCTAAGTATTTATAACTGCAACCATCAAATTTTAGACATGCTAGTTTTCTGGTTCACTATTTTTTCCCACTTAAAAAAACCCCACACCCATGAATCTGTTTGCTTACAGTTCAGAAGGTTGAAATCCAGCTCTTCTGCAGAGGCCCAGTGAAGAATATACAGGACTTGGCCATCCATGGTCATCTGCAGAGGGATCTACTGTATCCTACACAGGCATTTGGGGTGATCGCTGAAGTACCAGACCAAGTTATCAGTGACTCATGAGAGCAGTAAGTCTGTGGAAGTCCTAACTTCAGGAAAATAGGAACGTAATTTTATCAAAATAAATGGTCTCAGTCTGACATTCTGAAGACTACTCAGATCACATAGTAAGCATGTAGCGTGGGTTGTGTTCCTAGGGATTAACTGTTTAAATACATTAATACAAACATTAACTGAGTGAAACAGACAAGGTAATGTTACTGCAGGCTGCAGTTCCATCTTCAAAAGGAGTAATGAAACAATTTCCAAGAATGGTAGTTTTTGTAACTAAGAACTTCCTTTTTTTAAAAAAACAACAACATAGTAGTGGGGTAATGTTCCTGAAATCTCTCAAAACATTCTGCAAAAACACAGCTTGAGCCTGCAAACACCAGAATATACAAGCAGTCCCAGTGACCTCCAAGTTAAGCATTCTCACCTCGCAAAGAGCCGCAGGATTGTCTTTGCTTTTTTCAAAGAATGCTCAATAAAAGTGCAATATAGTGGAAAAAAAATCAGGTTATTATTCTTTTATTATTAGATGAATAATGTTCAGCTATTTTATAAGTGTGCCTTTTGTAAGGTGGGCATTCTGGTTTGAGTAGAACCAGGCTAGGCAGGGTACACCCATGCACCCACTTTCCCAGGGTGTTTCATTGTGTAATCCCATCTTCAGCTACACCACTGTACTGCCCAGAGCTCCACACTGTTACTCCTGTTTCAACAAAACCTGACATTTGTTTTGCTTTCCATGTCCACTCAGGCATTTTCTCCCCCCTAGCTCCTAGGCACCTTTCCTTTCCCCCCCCCCAGCATGTTTTCTTCCTGAGATGTCAGAAGTGCCAATATTAAGCTTCAGATCCTGAGAATTTGGAGGCATTTTTTTGATACTACAGGGCTGCATTTATATTGTACCATATTATCTCCTGCTATACTTCTACAATTACAATATAAATCTTCTACCTAGTTGATACCTGATGCCTTTCCTATTACAAATAAAGAACAATGTACTATTCAGCCACCAATATATGACCCTTCCATAGGAGTGACCTTTACCTTCCACAAGTCCTCTTTTTCAAATAAATGTTGAGGGATCATTTCAAAAAACCTACCTATGAAATATTCCTATGAAATCAATTTCACAGTAAAATAAAGAAAAATATATCTAGAAAATAGCACTCTCTCAAAATTAAAACAGAGACATCAAGAAGTAGTTGTGATTCCTCCTTGTTCTTTTATCAGTTCTACATAATCTAGAGATAAGCAACATTATCACTAACAGTTATGAATAGGAAAAACAAGTCTAATGAAGTAAGCGTTGTATCTTTTTTAATACACTTGAGAGATCAAGAAAATTCCGCGCTCAACTTTGTTATTATAATTATTTTTAATTAAGGTAGCAAAAGACTGTTAAAGCTTAATTCCCTTTGTTTCTGAGAACCCAAGACGTGTACCTTTCAACGCACTCTAAACAAGAAATGCCACTGCAGTTACAATCACTTCTGGGTATAAATTAAGTTTTTCATGGGTGGGATTCAACCATGAATTTACTGTTTACCCTTGTTTCACTATTTGTTTTATAATTCTTAATGGATTATAGTGTTTTAATATTATTAAAGTATTAGAATATTTATTAGAAATTTGGTGCTATTCTTTAGCAAGACAAAACATGCATTGCCACTGCAGTGCATATTAATGCATATCTGAATTTATGAGCTGAGTCTAAGGAACTAGAACAGAGATATTAAAATATCAAACTTGTATCTGAACATTCTTTTTTTAAAAATCAAGATTCTACACAAAAAAGTTGCAAATAAGTGTAATCTGATTTTACATATTAGACTTAAAGAAATACTCCTGGATTCTTTATAGTTGTTCTTTTTTTCCTATGGAGTGAATAAGATAAAAGATATCATTACGCCACTTAAAACTTAAAATCTGTGGACTGCTAGTGAGCTCTGATGAACTGTTTTCAGGAATCTTATGTATCAGTCTGAATTTTTAATGAAAATAATACTCTATACTGGATGCTGTGGAATGCTGTGTCAACAACCTGTGTTTTTAGCTTTGGAGGGTTTTTTTTCCCTACTTAGCAATTCATGGCAGATTTCATGACAAGAGATAGCTGGACTAAGGTGCTTTTTCCAAGGGTATCTTTTAAAATGAAAGATTATTCTCCATTTACATCAAACAAATATTCTAGTGATCAGCCTCGTGAAAGTCAGTAAGTGACAGATCATAATCTTCAATACTTTCACTCCAGGACTATTTTGAATCATCTTGTGTTTTTAAAAGGAAGACTAGATTTTATTTTTTTTTAAATTACTTTAATGTAAGAAGGAGTGTTAAACTTGTAAACTGTGAACTTAGCTGATGAAAAACAATGCCTGACAAGTGTAAACACACAAATAAATGCTACCATTAAATCCTCTGATGATATATCCAACTTAAACCCTTGTAGCTCAAGGTCATCTAAATACATTTTTGCAAACCACATTTCAACAATTACATGCCTGATTCTGACTGACTGAAAAGCATAAACTCCCTGGCTATCTGCTAGATGTGGTATTGTAACAAGGACTCTTCACAAATTCAGCAACCTGTAGACAAATAAATTTGTGCCATGCAAAGGACTTCTTTGAAAAACAGACAGTAGGAAATTATTTTCCACAGTTTAACATATACACAGGCCTGGCCTGTCTCCTCCTGTTTCATGAGAAAGTATGATCAAGATCTAGGAATGTTTGCTGGAGTGAGCACAGGTTGGGGGCTGGAAGCCTCTGCTGGCCTCTAGGGTTTCTCAGTGGATGCATAGCATGGCTCTGTCATCCTATTGCTGGATATATGGATGGTACATAGTACTGTCAAATTTTAATAATTGACATTTAACAGTTGGGACAGAATGATCTTTCAATGTAATTAAAGCTGTAAAATGGCTTCACATTTCTGGGATTAACCTTTTTAGATGAAGACAGATGTTCCAGAAAGGGATTCAAGTACAAATGAATGGTCCCTCAATTTAGAAACTAAGCAGCTGTAAAGACAAAGTTAGAACTTTGAAACCTCATTATGCAGGTTAATTGTATACCTTCTTATGCTGACTTTTAAATGTTACTAAAATATTGTAGCATTTTGAGTAATTTAGGGATCTGCTCAGTGTAACATGATTTATGTTTTCCAATACAAAATTGGTTACTAACACTTACTTCAAAAATATCACCTGACTTGTTTTGGGAGTGGGTAATTTACATGTAATGGACAGTAAGATCACTGTTAGCTTTGCATTAAATTGCACCAGCTTTCTTGCAAATATAAGCTTGTGATTTCCACATTTCACTTCCTCACTAGAAACTGAAATGTCTTGAGTTAAAGTATGGCATTGATTATATGCTGATTTACATTAAATATAGGGTACATAAGAAAAATCTCAGCATGTTTCTTACAGGGCACCCAATTAAAATCTTTACAAAAGATAAGATAATTATCCATTCTTCAATGTAATAGACACAGATGCCACTTTTATAAATGTACCCTTATGTTCACTCGCCAATAAAATAGTAAATAAATCAACTTTTAAACCATTTTTTATAAATTATTAGAGCATTTTTACTGACACTCTCCAACAATATACAAAAATAATACTACAAGAGTACCAATCAGTCTGACCTACCCCTCATTTCACAGAAAAGTAGAGGTTATGGAAGGATGTTCTTTTATCAGTCATCGCTGTAGATGTCTCCTGCAAAGGGTAAGTGTACGTGGCTGCCCGTGACATTGGGAAGTCGAGAGAGATCAGGCAGGCTCTGGATGCGCGACCTGAGTTCTTTCCGCACTTGGGACACTCTGGCGAGCTTGCGCTTGTACTCCTGTAACACGGGAGAGTTCAACATGAGACTCTTTTGCTAATACCATCCCTGCTGTTCACTTCACTTGACATTTTCTAAAGATATGTTTTCCTTCTGTGAGTTAGATGGCTTAATATCCTTTCATAGGTGAGAATCGAGAGAAATGGGTTCAGCTCTCTGAAGGATGAGGAGACATCAGCTCTAGCGTTTTCTCAGCAGCTGACCTCAGAAGCCTGGCCATGGGATTATTTTGCTTTGAAATGAAATAATATAGGTGGTAATCAAGGCAGAAAATCACAGTTAGCACAATTGCACTCGTTTCTTGGTGCAATCATGTTTAGTCTGGAGAAGAAGTGGCTGAGACAAGACCTTATTGCTGTCTAACAACCTCAAGGGAGGTTGGAGTGAGGAGGGAAAAGCCTCTTCTCCTTAGTGAACTGTGACAAGCCCAGAAGGAATGGATGGAAGCTGCTCCAGGGGAGGTTTAGGCTGGATGTTAGGAAACAGTTTTTCACTGAGAGGGTTGTCAGGCATTGGAATGTCCTGCCCAGGACACTGGTGGAGTCACCAACCCCGGAGGCATTTAAAAAGCATTTGGACCTGGTCCTTAAGAACCTGGTGTAGTAGTTAGATTATGGTGTTGGTCAAAGGTTGGACTGGATGATCATGGAGTTCTCTTCCAACCTAAAACATTCTATGATTCTATAATTAGTAGAATGGGATTGGTTTTAGAACCTGTACTAAGGATAATCAATACATTCTCTCCAGTTTCACTCACGGAGTACAGAAGGATAAATTTACTGACGTCAAAAAAGTTACTTTCTGCTCATACTGATGAAAGAATAAACCCCAACCAAATACCACCTAACTAGCCCCACCAAGCTGATCATAGGCATTTTGTATTAACTTCTATAATAAAAACTGTCAGCACATTTATGAACCCAAGTTTTCAGTTTTTTAAACTGGGGACACAGTATTCCACACTGTGTTGGAATACAGGTCAAAACATTCATAATTCATGCATTTAATGATTATGAGGCACAGGAAGCAATATTACAGAAGAGAGAATAACATTGTAAAGCAGTCCAATAGAATATAGTTAATGCTCACCTATTAAGAGTACCTCTCATAATGCAGAATACCAGCTTATATAAAATAAAAACAGTTATTACAAAACGTAGGAAGATTAGTGTACAATTTACAGGAATATTTACATTTCAAAAGCTTGGAAACACATTTCTTTGGAAAGCAAAGAAGACTAAGTATTAACAGGCAAAGAGGCTGATTATTTCCTGGGAATATATGTAATTCACAATACATCAAATGCAGATGATTTCAAGTGTGGCTGCAGGTTTTGCTGCTGCCTGGGGATGGCTGGAAATAACAAGAACTATTTAACCTACAACTTGGATAATAAGCCCATGGAAAACTAGGATCTCATTATTATAATAACTTCTAAATAACAGTCAGAAAAAGATCTACATCATCTTGTAAAAGTGCCAAATACAAACATTTGAAAGTTCCAGCAATTATAATAATGCTGTGGGGAAAAAAAAAAAGAAAAAAAAAAGAAAACAAACATGCTATTTAAAAGGTCTAGACACAAATTTAGTAATTTTTCTATATTGTTAGTAGCATGGAGTAAAAATGAAGGCAAATGAGAAGATCTTTTGGTAGTAGAACCAAATACAGTAGTACAAATGTTAAATACCTGTGGCATGATCAAGATTACTGGACAAGGACCAGAAACAGATAAAAACTATTAGCTGCAGTGTAGCCTTCTTACCAAGGGCAGTAAGAGAACCACAAGAAATCCCGAATTCTAAATGAGAAGGTAATACATAGATTAAAAGAAAAATGTAAATAATTACATATCTACATATATTTTAAATGTCCCTGAATTAGGCTCACCAATTCCTTAACATTGCTTATATTTAAAAATTAAGTATAACATATGGTTCAGAGTCTTATGATATAGTAAACATAGGGAAAATACTACAGATGCCTTGTCAGCAGAACTGTAAGCACTTAGGGACAGTACACAGGGCAAAGTAGAGTTCCTTTTATGATATCAATGACCCAACAGCCTTACAACTGCAAGTTCATTTGAGTCCTCAGAAAACCACCACTTGCTCACACTTGCTGAAAAAATTCTCTTTGGTGCAAGTGCCTTCAGGACATGGCTATGGAAATGAAGGGTTGCATCCTGATTCTGTATCCTGACAGTAATTACCAAAGGCCACAAATACTTTACTGTTTCAAACCGAATATTACAGCAGCATTCATGTGCCTCAGTGAGCTGACTCTGTGAAAGAGTTGTGGTCCTTTACTAGCAGGTAAAAAGCCAATAATGGAATACTTCTTGCCTTTTACACTGTCTGACTTAGTCCAGATTAAAGACATGTACTCCTGACTATCACTTTAGGGAACAGATTTTAATGTCAGAGGTAAAGAACAACAACCAACAACAATTTTGCAATTTCCAGCACATAAATTAGCCAGAATGACTGTTTTTAGAAACAGGATGGCTAGGGATATAGCACTGGGGAACATGGGCTTTTGAATAAGCCTGAAGCTAGGAGACATGGCCTCTACTGTGAGAGAGGTACTGCTGTACAGGAGATGAGTAGAACTTTAAGTAGAATTAAAACACTCAAAAGGCCCAAGATTTGTAAAAGAAATTAACTTTAAAATCATTTCAGCAGTTAATTCTCATCAGCGTAGAATGTGAAGCAGCAAACCAGTATCCCTTCATATACCTGAAGCATGATGCTAGGCAAAGAGGCATAGGTCATACTTAGCAGCTATATTCTCTCAACTCTACTCCAAAACCTAGAATGTGCCTTGAATTAGATTGCCAATTGCTTGACTCCATTAAAATTCCTTTTAGCTCATAATAAATCATTTCCATAGTAACATCACATTTCTGACATCCAGCATTTTCCACATAAATTTCACCTGGGACTTGTTGCCAGGTGAATATCAGTTTGATCAATATCACTGACAGTAGATTCCTTTTTCCCCATGAAGGAAAATGTTCTCATAAATTCTGTCTCGCGTATAATACAATCTTCTTCCTCTTGCCAACTCCTTTAGCATAATGTAAACTCTCAGGGAGTCAAAGCTTGTGCCTTGTTAGAAGTGTAGACGTTTGAGAAAGTTGGCTCAAGTTATTTTACTATAAAACCAGAGTAAGTGAAAAACTACATAATGTTTTATAGTCCATTACATAGCTCATTATTGATGCAATATATTGATGCAGATATAACACAATTTTGATAATCCAAAGCATCATGCAAGACCTTCAGCTACAGGTTAGATACCCATAACAATCCTTCCCAAATAGAAATATTATTCACCTTATCCAAACCACCTCATTTTTCATGACGTTCCCAATACCATTACAGAAATAACTGGAAATGTCTTGTTTTCATAATTGGTGAACAAGCTCCAGAGGGATGATTTTCAACGACAGTAGCTTAGCAGTTTTGAGGTACTTCAAAGGGGCCTGCTTTTCAAAATTTAATTCTATTTAAAATTACCAGTCACTTCAGAAAGGGTTTGCTCATTTATTTTTAAGGCTGCCAATATAGTCCTGGTATTACCTAAGTAGTCCTGGACTATCGGAATACAAGTATCAAGTACTCAGCAGCAGCAGCATTTCTTATAGGTACAGCCCTTATTATTTTCTAACAGGATGCACATATAGTTAGAACCATTTTCCTCAGTATTTACACTGAGAGTGTGACAATTAAAGCAGAATAGTGGAAATGGGGACATGCAGGTGTTATTGCTGATACTGTGTCTCTGTTAGAAATGCTGTATACTACACACCCAAGTAGCAATTTACCCATCTTGCTGACACACCTAACTGCCATCCTCCTCATGGAGAATTTCAATTTCACTTTCATTATGTTGATTTTAAGATATCCTTCAAACTACCCCCATGTAAATGAGGAAAGATTCAAGCTATTTACTTCAAACAGTCAAGGACAGGTAAAAGTATGATGTTTTCCTTAGCTTCACTGAGCATAATTTGCATTGCTTGCTACCTATGGAGAACCTTACTCTTGGGATATAGTGGCAACCTGATGTATGGAATTTAAGTGCCTTCCATTTCTTCAGCAGCCTAAGATAACACTACATTAAAGCAACATTCTTTTGCACTTCAAGTCATAAAAGTAGGTTTATGAGATATTTATAATAACTTATTTTGCTCATTAGAATCCCACTGATTACTACAGTTCCCATTACTTGACAGGGTAGAATATGGATATTTTGTGAAAGCGATGCTAATAGTATATGGATTCCACACCTAGATTAATAGCAACTCTCCATCTAATAAGCACCAGGCAAAAAAGCCAAATAATTTTTAATTAGACACTACAGTCATCATTAATAATAAAAATGTGGGCAGGCCAAACAGGCTGTGCATTGCAAAGGATACTTTCCCTTCAACTAAAATAGATCTTAATATAGACCTTCTGCAATAATGGTACAGAGATGCTACTGCTACAAAAAATTGGAGCTCCATGGATATGCTTTCCCTTTACAGCATCAGTATGACTTTCAAGCCTCACTTGATCACTAAGGCTATGGCATGCCTTAATGGCAAAAAATTGTATAGCAAAGTGAAAGCACTGATTACAAAGCAAGAATAAAAGCTTTGCAGAAAACACAAATATTTAATCTGCACCCTTGCTAGATACAGTAAGGTGGAAATCAATACTCTTGGTGCAGAAAAAACAAATCCCAAAAGGCTTTGGAGGCTTTTAAGGTGCTGAAGGCATATGTATACATAAGCATCCATGGACTGCATGTACATTTTAATTAAAACTGAGATCTCTGACTTTCTAGGTCTGTTCCAACCTTCTAGTTTCAGGTGCAGATGCTGGAGATATGTCAGAGAGTAAAGGCTTCTCTCACATTGTGTGCAACAACACAGAAGCCACTAGAAATCTTCAAAGGTTCAGACAAAGCCATATTTCATGTAATATCCTGGTCTCTAGATTGATTAGCACGGTTAAATCTTGTGCTGCCTGTAAAATTCAGCAGGGCTAATGTCCTTCATCATAAACACTCAGCCTACTTACCACTGTTAAGGATGCATAAAATCCAGAAATAACTTTCACTTGCAGAGAGCCTGAACACATCTATAAGCATTACATACACACAAGGTTCAAAAATCAAGGCCAGTTATGACAAGCTTAGGAGAGGACTGACTTGGCTAACTTTCCATTTCACATTTTCATTTTGCAGATTTTTCAGACGAAAGCCTCAGCTTTCCAGTCTGTTAGAGCTTATTGGTTTTCCATTAGGTCTTACCACATCTAAAGAAAAAAATAAATAGCACTGAAGCAATGAACATCTACCTAGTGACTCCTGTTTATTCTGTATTGTTCTATGTGTTACCCCATACATTACACATTACTCTGTATGCAGATTTACTTACATTCTCATATTTTCTAATGGCATACATTAACATTACAAAATGCAATTTATTCTTCAGTAAACCTCTTTGAACTGATTAATCAAAATTACATGCATCCTCTAATTTTGGATATCCTGCTTTTCTTAGTATTCAAAGTTACCAAGAACTTAATGTAAATTTTCTAAATTAAGCTAAATCATTAGTGATGCCTTAGGTCATCTGCATATGAAGCAAAAGGAAGCAATGAATTCAGAAGTTTGGTACCCAGAAACTAAACTGGTAACAATCTGGGAAAAACCTGATTAAGTGACTTTGTCTACTATGAGTTGTTACACTGTGGGACAGGAATACACTGCAGATCTTCAAACCATAAAATCCTGAGTGCAGAAGTAATAAACAGGATCAATGCATTTTACCAGGATATTTTCCATCTGAAGTGTGATTATCAGAAAAATGAGGTCCTTCTCAATGGTCACAAAGCATTCTTACCATTCCATTCTTGCCGAGATTGTGCTGGCAAAAATGTTGGTCAGCATTTGAGAAAGTTAAAATAAAAAAACCTCAGGGACTCACAAGCTTAATTACCAGGAGTATTACTAGACTTATTTGGTTTATATTTACCTCAATTCAATCATAAAAGGTCTACAGTGATGAATATTTATAAAATAAATTACTATTTAAAGACATTGACTGATAAGAGAATCTCTATGGGACAATGATTTAATTTAAAGCATTTCAGGATGGCAGTTACTGCAGCAAATTGAGGGAAAGATGCCTCAAGTTAAATTTGGTCTCCTTGTGTTTTATTAACTGATGCAACATTTTGATCTGCTTGAAAACATAGCCATTATAATAAATGCAAAGCTACACACTTTCAGAGATGCTTAAATTACACTGAATTACTAAGTTTCAAATTTTAGCTGACAGAAAAGTTTTGGCTAACTTCTGATGACAAGCAATCGGGAACTTCAGAACAATTCTGAATAATTGTGCTCAAACAGATATTCAAGTTGATACAGATGCAAAAGGATCAAGCAGAGCAGTTTTGAAATAAGGAAAAAAATGGCTGCAGGCTAAGACACAGCTTCTTGAAGTTTTGCCTATTCACAAATGATCTGAAAGAAATCCAAATTAAAGTGTATCAGGGTTCCATTTTAAAGGAATCTACGAAGGAAATATTTTGATGGCCTATTAGAAAAAACATGCTTTTAGCCATGCATTTAAGAACAGTTGTGTAAAGTCCTCAGGCTCAGATATTTACTGTACCTAACAGCTCAACTGTAAAAACTGTACATCAGATGCACATTCCTCATTTTATGTGACCCTTGCCTTCAGGTCATTCATATTCCATATGTGCAACTCAGCATTCTAAAGCCAATGCTGGGGGTGTCAAACCACAAAACCATGGACTTTGATGTTAATTATATAATGGAGAAAAATGAACACCTGAAAGTAAGAAAGTTCTGTAAAGCCAAGACTATATGAAACTATTTTGAAGAAGGAAAGTGAATCTGAGGATGAAAGTAACAACGCAGCTCACTAGCTGGTGAAGAGGCAACTGTTTCAGATCATTTTTTTTTGTCCAAGACAGATCAACATGAAGTAGGCATGAAACCTTGTTTAATTGTAGCTAAACTAAAAAATCCAAGCAGCAGAGAGCTTAAGGGAGGCTAAGGCATACATACAGCTTCTGCAACTGCAGTGTAGAGCTACAGTGTTGAGAATATGAGCGAGAAAGATGAATGAGTAGTATTTGAATCAGAAAAGTTTTATTCAACTGAGAGGGGTTTCTGCTACAGGTGAGCCCAGGCTGTTGACCTTGTTAATTTGAGTACTCTATCAGTGCAGGTCTATCTGTGCAAAACTGGCCTTGGACATTTTGAACAAGCTCTTCAAAATGCTTATGGTTTGGTTGGTTGGTTGGTTTTTTTGCTTGTGGCTTTTACTTCTTTGTGGGGGAATGGGGTATTGGGTTTTGTGGGGGTTTTGTTTGTTTGTTTGATTGTTGTTTTGGTTTTGGTTGGGATTTTTCAGTTGTTTTGTTTTTTAAATAAAGTACTAGTTTCTGTCTTTTATTTTGCCAGTTGAAAAATTACTCCAATCCAAAGAAAAAGCTGTGAAGGACAACTACTTTACAATCCCCAAACAGTCTTACTTGAAAAGCATCTGGCTGCTTTAAAAGAACAATTCTCAAAATAAGCCAGGAGGTCACTCAATTCATGTAGTCTAAAGTCTAACTCATCTAATCAGCCAGACAGCTTCATATTACACTTGTCAACTTATTCTCACAGTTCCACTGAGTAGGTTGAAACAATCATTTTAGAGACACGGATTCTAAAGAAGTGGATTTAGTTACAGCTCAGAGATAAGCAGATTAATTTGCTTTGCTTTAATCATAGTTGAAAGTGCTCAGCGTCACTTGAGAACTGCAACTATAGTTTATGTTACTAATGAGAATAATTATCTGTGTAAGACAAACTCTCGCTGTGCTGCATGGTAATTTTGTTTTTCTCTCCTTTTGCGAGTGTGAAATTGATATTGCAAATGCAGTGTTCAGTAACGGGCAAGGGAGTGTGAGAAAGGTGAAGTTGGAAAGGGAGAATTACACAGCAGCAGTAGATATTCTGACTTAGTTCTGGAGGCTGATCCGTGTGTGAGGCAGTTCTCTGGGAATGCCTCCAATGAGAACTCTACCATGCGTGAAGCAAGCAACCAACCACACTCCTACAGCGAACAAGAGAAGAGCAGAATCTTAATTTCCTAACTATGCACATAGATACAAATTCTATAATTAAAAAAAACAGTAATTACCCTTAAGCTGTAGTAAAAAAGCATTATGATGAAAACATTTTGCATATGGGAAGCAATACCAATAGAGAGCACAAAGCAGTTACAGGAAAAAATCACTATGTACAAGTCTCTTATCAAGCAACCGATTTCAGGTAGCCAATTTGGCATGCCCACCCATCTCTGAAATTGTTTACTCAACTTTAAATTGCTCAAATAGTTTTACTTCATAATAAAATTGGTGTAAAAAGAGGTTGTCAGGGCAGAAACTATGAGCAACTGGAGAATAAATTCTAGAGAGAAAGCAGAACAAGTAAACAACATTATAAGAACAAGAAAATACATTAACAGTGTTTTTCTTGAAGTTTTCTTTCCCATTATGAACTATTTTCCTTCCAAAAGCCTACAGCTTTCAGTAACCCCACTAACGCACATCCTTCTATCTATCAATATCTATCTATCAATAAAAGAAAAAGTGTATCAGAAGTTAGCAATCATTTCTGTCTAAATATCTTAGCTTTTTAAAGCATCTACCATTCATTGAAGCCACATGTGTTGCATTAAAAAGGTCTTTAAAATTATTACCCTGATTTATATAGAAGATCTAAGAGAAACCTGTGGGGTTTTCTGTTTTGTACGTCTGTATTTACGTCCCAATGTGTATGAAGTGACCGTATAAGATCAGGTCATGAGGAGACCCTAGTAAAATTGTTACACCAATTTTTTACTAAGATACTTACAAATGAAATAATGAGTAATTCAATAGACATATTAAACAGAAAAAATAAATAAAAAAAATAAAGTAAAAATTCTTTTCTTTCAATTTTCATCCAATTTTTAATAAATGTGTAGCTTTGGAACAGAGAGGAATATAGGAAAGAATCTTTGTTTGCAAAGTACAGCATTTCACTTATTCCTGCGAAAAGATTCTAATGACTGAGATTTCTGACTGTTTGGTATTACCTAAAAAGTTACTCTTGTTCATTGGTTCTTTGACTTTATGTCCTAAGCTAGTCACTTGAGTTTCCACAGTGCTGAAAAAACAGAATTATACAAAGTAGTAAATCACTTAAAATTCCCTCATGCTTCCATATCTCTTGTAAACACAAAGTCTGAAAGAAAAAAGTAAAAATGAACCATGCCTAGCATCTTAAGAGTGGGATTTCCATCAAGGGAAACAAAACCAGCAGGACTGAATCTGCAGCTGAATCTCAAGCAAGAGCTGGATTGACTATCCAGCACTGCAAAACCAGCCTGCCGTGACTTGTTTTAAGATTTCTGGTCTGTTAGACACAATCAATTGCTGGGTGGATTAAGTGTAAACAAGATAAATGCCCCTGGGTATGTGTTTCCAGCCCAGTCTGTGGAAGAGGGCTCAGGTGTTATGCCTGGGTACGCCATTTTGTTTTCACTCTGTGATCATACAAAAGGCAACATCTTCCCCATGTAGGAAGGGAAACAGGATAATGAACAGCACTAAATCCAAGAAATACTTATGTTAAATTATTTACGATTGAACCATGATTTATAACAAAATATAAAGACTTGCACCCAAACTTATGATACCATCTTAAAGAACAACCATAAAAGTCCCCATACATTACAAATTTTTTATTTATTTATTTTTTAAAAGGAACGGCTTGTAAAGCAAAAAGCAATTTCTCTACTGCCACCCTACAAACCACCTCCAAGTGGAACAACTCAAGCTAGCCAGGCACAGCAAGCTGAAGGAGCTTAGCAATCCAAATGAGTTCTTCAGTGCCTCCCAGCCCGCTCTAGCATGTCCTTGGATATCGCAACAAGACAGCAAGAGGAGCCTCTGCTGAGCAAGAGCAAGTAACTGCTAATGGCACAGAGAGAGCAAAACTTTGTTTAATAGAAGCATAAAGTAAAAACCTACAGCTGGGTGTGTACAATTTTTCTGATCACATTGCTTGAAAAGAATATTACTGTTCACTGACTACAGTGGCTGTTACCCACTATGTCTTCAAGGATTTGGAGCTTGGGTATTTGCCAAGTTGTGCATGCCTACATGGAGCACAAGTAGAATAAATTAGATGTTCCTAATAAATCAAATATCAGGAAGCTTCTCTATCTTGAATTGTGAGATTTGGAGAAAATTCTGCTAATAGTAAGTTTGTTTTGCACAAAGATCAAAATCAGTAACTTTCAACTAAGTCCTTTAGGACTTAATGACTAGTACCAAGTCTGAACAGCTCTACCTAAATATGGGTTGGGAATAAAGGAAAATTTTGGTGTTCCATGAAAATGGCTTGGATTCGTCTCTCTGCACAAGGCAGAAGATGCTAACAGGCCAGGAAGTTAAAAAAAAAGTTTCAAGATGCTTCTCTCTAGAAATGCTGAGAACACGCATACCAAACAGCTGCAAAATAAACAGCCTGTTACATTTTTAATGGCATTGGGATGATTTTGCTTGCAGCAAGAAAATACATTGACAAGCCATATAAATTACAGGTGATAAGCTAGTTAGGAAATCAAGAGCAGTGGTTTTACTTTCTGGAAGATAACCTACTCATGTTGTATTTCTTGCTGCTTTGTTCTAATACAGTGCTATGGCACAAGAAGAAACCTAGAAAACCAGAAATGATTAGTTCTTGAGGGGAAGGTTTTGTCTGAAAGAGATCATGTAAGTTCCCCAGAACCAAACCAGTCCATAGGGACCATACTTTCTGCTTTAGATTTTTACCTGCATTATTCTTTGTGCTTTATTCCACAACCGTCCACTTTATTTGCTGAGAAAAAAAATCCCACCTGATTTCTTCCACTGACAGAAATATAAATAGGGAGTTTCCACTCCAGGTAATGCCACAGCTAGGCACAGCAACTGTATTATGGCCAGAAGAACTTATTCATAGATATACACAGAGGTCACATTTAATATCATCTTATGCCAAATGAGGGGTTTCTCTGCTGGGAATGGCACTCAATTCACTACACAGCCTGTGACAGCATCCAGACATACCTGGTTTTCAGGACGGCATGCTAACAGTGTTCAGCAAAATACCACAAAGAAGGTGACAGTGGTACAGCTTCTACATCTAAATTGTTTAAACCTAAATGTTATTTAATTTACCACTTGTTTTAAGAATAGCAGCAGCAACAAAAATCATCACCACTACAAAAAAGTTCTCCTAGGGCAGAAGGCAGAAAATCAGGGAAGAAGAATGCATGATGGCACCCATGTACCATCTGTTGCTTATATTTGTTCATAGAATCATAGAATCATAGAATTGGCTGGGTTGGAAGGGAACTCAGAGATCATCAAGTCCAACCCTTGAACCACTGTTGCGACCATGGCACTGAGTGCCAAATCCAGTCTCTTTTTAAATATCTCCAGGGATGGAGAATCCACTACTTCCCTGGGCAGCCCATTCCAGTGCCTGATCACTCTCTCCATAAAGAAATTCTTTCTAATATCTAACCTAAACTTCCCCTGGCACAACTTAAGACCAGGGAAATCTTAGAATGAAAAGACTAAAAAGATGTACCCAGGAGTTTCTCATAAAATACCAATTTAACTAAACCCCTGACTTTTTTTCTGGATGCCAAATGATTATCAGTATCTGGGAGACCAAGTACTCCACAATAAAGATGGTAAAATGATGGTACAAGTGGATCAATTTATCTGTAAAATATACTGACCTCATAAAGGAGCCACCACCTTCTGAATATGGTTTCCTACAACTGATGGGTGTCAATTAACCCCTTCAAAAAACAGGTAACTTAACATAGGAGCTTTTATGATTTTTCTGGAATTTATCTAGAACTTTACAATGTTTCACCTTGGGACTTTGAACTCTTAGGCAATGAATAGCACCAAATTCAGCTTCTTGAGCTTCTCAATCTTGACATGTAGGACAGCAAAGAGAAGGTGAAGGGAGGGAAGAGGACATTCATTATGAACGTCACATTCTCAGTGTTTTCTTAGTGACCACAGTTTGAGTAGAAAGCAAACTGATAACAGAAAAAAAATAAAGCAATGGATCAGATTAAAAATAGTGAATTAGGATATGATGCAGGAAACAACAGATTTCCTATCTCCTGCCTTCGCAGAATCATTCCTCCTACTAGCAACTTTGAAATAAATAACATTAAAATGTTTGCATTTGAAAGATTGCCAAGTGTAACACTTGGGGGAGTTACACCATCTGCTCAGTCTTCCACATTCTACCGTCTGCACGATCAAAGGGCTCATTTATTGAGCTCAAGACAGCTCTGAGGCTGGATTTTTAAGAAGTTGCAAGGAGTTCAGTGCTTCACATAAAATCTAAAAAAGTGTTTACATGCACTCAGGAAAAAACAAACAATGTTGTCCCTCTACCTCCTCCACTGTCTGATGAGTGAAGTATCTGGGCCAGAGTAAAACAAATGTTATTTTAATGATATTGACCTAAGAGAAAAAAAGGAAGAAAAGAATGGAAAGGGGTAGGAATGGAAAGGGGTAATGAGAACCTAACACTTGAGAACCTAGAACAAAGGAAGTATCTACCTGACCTCTAGGGCCACAGCCAGATGTAAATGTTGCTTCTCCAGCTTTCTTCACATTGTTTTAGTGCTATTTTTCAAGATGTCATTAATGTGCTATTTTCGGAAGCAACTTCAAAACAAAATTACTTGAATGGTGGGACTCAAAGGCTCAGATGCTTATCTCCAACCTTCAATTGTGTTAACTATCTCCCTCTTGTAATGTCATACCTAACAAAGCAGCCACTATACATTTCCTACCCCCCAGCTCTGCATGCAGCAGAGCTTTAAAAGTAAAGCATGTCCTGACAGCAAAACTGAATCTTCATATCTGGTTTATGTCCTTGAACATGGATGGGAGCAGCATACAAAAGTCTGGTTTGGAAGCATGGGGAGGAGGAAAAACTAATAAAAAAAAAACTAATTAAAAAAAACCCCAACTACAAAACACAGAGAAAACCATAAGTTTCAGGCAATCAGAAGCTTAATTTTACAATTATTTCTACCTATTAGTTAACACAGACCTACACTTAAAGACTTGCAGACAACTTTCAAATATTTCAGAGCTCCTGCTAAAGCACAAAATATTGATATTCCAGCCCTCTGGTGCACACCTACTGTAATTTCTGCAATTATTTTAAAAAGTACGTGGTATGTTTCCTACTTCTCAGCTTCCTCTCTCACCTCCACTTGCAAATCATATGTACACTATGGTAAAAAAACCCAATTATGGAAAGAAAACTTATCACTTCACACCAAGAAACCAGTCTTATTCAGGGAGGTAAGGTTGGTGTCAGAGAACATGGTTAACAGTAATGCATCTCCTCAAGAGTCTTCTAATAAAAATCATTCCCATTTCTTAAATTCACCATATTTTCTGCTTAAAAGTTACAGTACACTCCTCTCCTGCCCATGCCCCTCAAAAATACTCATTAGCTCATAAAAAAAAGTGGTTTAGGTTTTTTTTATTTGGTAGTGTAACAGTGTGGAAAAACAAGTAACTGGAATTCGTTTTTAAAACTTAGATAATAAAGTGTTCCAACTATTCCCATTTAAATATGTACCATCCCATTTCAGATACTGAAGCTCTTCAATTTAAAAAGTCGTGACAGCAGATTTTTCTTCATTTTCTTTATGGAGCAGTGTACTTTATTTGATAACTGTGCAAAGGATTTTTGAGTTGGTTTTTTTTTTTTTAAATACATTTGATTTCATAACATATTTCTTAATTATCAAACCACTGAGAAATGAGAAGCTGCTGTGAGGTCAATTTCACAGATGTAGGAAATTAAGAAGAAAGGTGCTTTTGTGAAAAACAAAGTAGAATTTTATCTAATAGTAAACCAGGTAGGAAAACAAAGCAGTTACTGATGCTGGAGACAGCAACAGTGGCTCTTCAGACTAATCCTTTCAGAGAAATAGTGTTTCAATTCTATTATTATACTAATATTTTACACCCTCTGTAAGTACCATTTATTTGAGATGAAGCAGCACAGTTGTAAAAGGGTGTTCAGTGAACTGATTTGATTCCTGTAACCCAGTGTAGCTCCCTCCATATCTCAATATCCCTTGACAACTTCTACATTGCCCAACTACTGTTTGTGGTGAAAAGCCACAAAGGTCACAGGTGATTCCATGTTACAGAGAGAGACTGGATAGTAGACTGAGGGAAGAGCTACTGAAGCATTCCTTTGGATGTCTCTTCTTCACAAATCTGATTTTATCAAACTTTTAAGGAACTGAATTATTTTCAAGATTGTTTCTGTGTCAAGTAAAAGCAGAAATGACAGAATGGCAACGACTGCAATAGTCAAGTCTCCTGAGAAATCAGACTAGCACAATACCTATAAGCCCTACACAACAGCAATTTCTCTATCCTTATGCCAATCACTGTCAGCAATAGCTGAGAAATGCTAGAAAAATGTTTTGCCCTCTCTAATCTAGTTAACTTAATGCACATTTTCTCAGAGATAAATCTTCAAGCTCTATTAGAAGAATGAAGTTCCAAGACAACAGAGGTCATTTACAGGATAACTTACATCATCATCCTGACTTGTTTCCCTTCACTCACTTTCTCCTTATTTCCACCATTTTTAGTCTACAGCATTCCAGGTTTTGGCAGTTGAAAAATTTTACCAACAATTCTAAATGAGACTAATCAGGTATATTATCCTCTCAGTGGAACTAAAACCATCACAACAAAGAAATAAAGGTACTCTGGCAATTCCTTTGGTCTGGAATTAAATTTTAAGGCAAGTGTAAGGAGCACTTTAAAACCTTAACAAACGACAGTGAGCATTTGGGTCGAGGAACTTCTCCCATTTCTGCCTTTCCACAGCTAAGAAACTACTCAGCAAGCTCAATAGATGTGTAATACGTTGTTCCCTCACTGCTGCCGAAACAGCTCTCCTTTTACTTTTCTTTTACTTTCCTTTTACTTTTCCATTGCAGCCCATCCCCTGCCCAAATGACCAATGCACACAGCTTCAAGAGGCAGTCAGTATCAGGCACTGGTATTTTCACCATGTTAACCATGTTTAATTCAGAACCTTCCAGTTGGTTTCCCTTGTAGATATCTGTACCATACCTCACTCAAACAGGAAAATCTAGATATGAAGAAAATAATCCAGCTTCTAAAATGATAAAATAAGGTCCTAGAAAAAGAATAAGTTCACATGTGTAAATATATCACAAATATAAACATATACACCTATGTTCCCAGTTCCAATTAAAGCGATAATGAACACTTCTGCTAGGTAGCTGCCACATCATGCTAGAGCCCTGCAGTTCTATTGACCTCCATTTCCCTCTCAGCATTTTTTTTTAGAGTACACACATTGTGTGTTTTAGTAGAGCAGGAAGCCTTCCAGATAGGCATCTCCAGCGAAAAAGTCTATCACCACTCTTGGAGATTGATTTTCAGAATCAGGCCAGTATTAATTAAACTACAGGTGCTACTGGCTGAAAAGCATCTTCAAAACTCTCCATTTCATTAGTATACTTCAACAGGAAATAAAGACCATTTTCAAGAACTGGACTTTTCAGCAAAAGCCTACCTAAAAGAAGCTTTATTTTCCCTAACAGTTTTCATATTTTCTCAGCTAGGGCCCAGAAGTGGCCTACCGTTCTTTGAGCTTTAGAACAAGGAGTAGCTGATTTTATAAAATGTCTTGATTTTACTTTAATTTCTTGAAGTAAAAATCCCCAAGTTTACTATACTTAAACATTAATATGTAGCGGTTCTGATCTATAAAATCCAGTTTCACTTTGAGTCCTACTGAACAGTATTCCTGTCATCTGTGTTTAACCATAGCTGAAAAGACATGGGAATAGATTTGCTACTTGAGCTGATGTTACTTTAAAAAAACCCCACTAAACATCAAAGAGCTACTGGTCAAACAAAAAGACCTCACTACCTTGATGTGTTAAAACTCTACCTGTTTGTCTAAAACTCTACCTGTTAATGTTTGTCCACTTATTTGTGGACAAATTCTTCTTTATTAAGAACTTCAGATAAGAGAATTTTTAACAGAAAAATTCAGATCATCCATAGCTATTTTAAAGAGTACATAGACCATAAAAGATAGCTGAAATGATCACAATAACACTTGTGACTGGTTTAACAGAACTGCTACATCATTAACTTAAACTAGCAAACAAAGTATGTTTTGGTGCCTGACTTAAGCAGGTCAGGTAATGCTTTGATTTGTACGAATCCAAATAATTTTTATTTGAAAACAAATTATTAAAACTGAAAATGATCCTTTTCTTGGTCATGCATGTGTCATGAATTCTTCAAGATTCTTTGTATTTTAAGCAATATTTTACCCATATGTGATGGACTTGGACTTGGACTTGGCTATAAATTAATTTCAATTCAAGCTCTGGGCTTAAAAAAAAAAAAACAAAACAAAGAAACAACAACATGAAAAGTTCACTGGTCTTACATATCACAAAATAATGAAGTATTTGAAAACAAGAGTATGGGAGTAATGCTTTTTTTTTTTAAATGCAAACAGCTTTTTGCCATTCAGACATGACCTAGACTTAGTAAGTACAAGTTTGCATTAGTTAACATTTCTTCCAATCAGAACTTTGCTTTCTCCTATACTGATATTAAAATACAACTACTAACAAAAGACAATTTCTTACTTTATTAATGGGCTCTGAAAATATTTGCCATCTCTATTGCAAAAGCAAATTATTTTCCCATGAATATGTAAGGACACAGGTAAATACGAGCACTCTGCCAAGATCTGCAGACACAGATTTTCTTTAAATGGTCTCACAAATAGCAAGTGGTTGTCAACTTGCAGATTGTTCCCTTGTTGTGCACTTTGAGATTCTTCAATTAGATACCAGCCCTACCTCAAATTTGTTAGTGCTATGTTCTGTATTAGATTTTATGCGGATCATTTTCTAACATTATGATAGTTTTAAATGGAAACACTGATAAAAGCTTGTACCTAAATGAAATATTTTGCATTGTTTCAGCAAGGCTGAGAGAACAAATGAGCAGATGTTCTCTATCCACTTCTGTCAGAGACTTACAGAAGCGCTTGTCTGTCCCTCCAACCAACCAAAAGATTATCAGAAATGCAAGAAAAAAACCTAACTATTTCTATAGGTCACAGGAAAGAGTTACTTGAGTGTGGTGTTTGCTTTTAACTTCATAGAGAAGCTTGTCAGAAAAAAAAAAGTTAAAAATTTTCCAGGCATAACTTCTGAGTATCATCCTAACAACACACACTTTCATTAGGACCCAATTTAAAGAGAATACTAAAGTTCAAAGCATTTGAGCCAAACACAATTATGCTCTAATACACTTGGGCTTATTTTCCTGTTAAACTGAAGTACTGGAAGACATCAGCTAAAGCAATAAATTTATGTATTTTGTTTATACAAGTCATCTCAAATTGTGGAACGGAGATTTCCAATAGCTTCCCTTTCCATCCACCACATTGAAGTTGGGTTTCTGAAACTAGGTAAATGTTTCCTTCAAACTAACTGAGAAAACCCAAAGCCTTTGCAGTTACATTTTTCAGTGAATTTTCCCCAACACATTTGCCTGTCATTCCAGCAAAGTCATGTTTCTATCTAGAGTTTACAGCTGCTTCAAAAATAACAGTTCCAAAGGTGAGTTTCTAGTTGTGGGAAGCAAGGCGTTCAGTTCAGCTAAATTTCTCTTCACTATAAAGATTTAAAAAACACATTCTCAAAATATGATAGATCTAGCAACACAAACATGAGAATTTTAAAAATCTCTAAACAATAGATTTTAACTATCTATTAAACAGAGCACCAATATTACTCTGGTACATTAAGGCTTGAAACAAAGGTGTAATCTTAAACTGAAAAACTATAGTGCTACTACTGGCATAAAAGAGTGCTACATTTCAATAGTTCTTCCATCCAGTTGTGGGTTTTTACCTTCCGGCAAACATCTGATCAAAGGGAACATCTGATGCAGAAAAGCACAAGATGAAGTCACTTAATGATCTATAAGCTATCCTTCAAAAACTTAATGTGAAGCTCTATCTAGAGCACCAATTGTTCTGTTTTCAATTCCCCATCCTCTCAGATGTTTGTTTGCACAAAACCCAAATCCATTACATACCTGCAGAACTTGTTCTTCTGAGGATGACACAAATAGATCCATTCATTTTTGTTAACAGTATCAAGTTTTTGCACTGCAACAGCCAGGAACGTTCTGTCTAAGTCTCCCCCAAACCAGCAAGTCCTACTTAGATAAGATCAGTATATTTTGGTATTTTTATAACCAGGAATTCAAAAGGTATCTTAAAAGTATTAGATTTATCTGGCATCTTGTACTTCCTTTTTTTTTCCCCACCCTCAAATGAAAAGTAGCAGGTAAGCTGAAGAGTGAAGGCTAAAGAAAACCTACTCTTCACATATAATAAGGGTGTTAATCTTTAGAAGTCTATAAATACAGAAGTTATAGCAGTTTTATTATCCAGTTACAAAAACAGGATCTTCAGTGTGACAAGCAGTTCCTTGAAACATGAACTGAGGCAAAAGGTTATCCTTACACGGATGAGCAAAGTACGATCTCCAACCTCCCTCATCTGTTAGAAAAGCCAGGATTTACACTCAAATAGCTGGTAATTAAATTTAGATGGTGGGAATCTTCAACTATTTCTGTTGCTCTGAATAACACAGTCTAATACTGCTTCAGGTACAGTCTGAAAAACTATGTACCATAACATCTGATGGTGCAGTCATCAAATCACAATATAAAAAAAGGGGATTTTTTTATTGGCCAAGTAAAGGGTTATTACAAGAAATGGAAAAATATCATCATTATTCTCATAAAATAGGAACAGCACAGATGAACTCTTGACTTTGCTTTGTTGTGTTTCACCTAAGGGCTGCAGTTCTCCACTCAGCCTGGCAAATTACTTCAACATAACCTATACAGTTCTATCTACTCCTACTTTTTGGTACTGAAAAAAATGCTCATGGCAACAAAAAAACCCCAGCTACATTTAGAGGATAGGTTAGCATGCTTAGCAAGCCTACTTCTACTGCAGATAAGAGATTCAACCTGTGTCTCAATTTAAATGCCTCCTCCCCATTTTTAATTTCTAATCTAACAAAATTTATGGAAAGATAAGCGTTGAGGTGATTGCTTAATTCTCCCCAGATATCATCAGGTCAATAATGTAAACTACTGAGCTTGCTGAAGTTTGGTTGGGTTTTTGTTTGGCTGTTTTTTTTATGTTTTTGCCTGATTGTTTTTTTTATTTTTCTTTAAAAAGAAATGGAGAAACCCCCGTTTCCTACAGTCACTAAAGGACTTCTACTGTGAAACCCAGCTTTAATATCAACTTCTCAAGTTTCTCAAAAGCTTCTCAAATGGTCAAAGCCAACCTATGGACAAGGGCTTTGAACTCATCTACACAAATGTCTAAGCACACAGGCCTTTTTCTGAATCCTATTCTATTTCTTAAGGGTAGGATAGGAACGATAGATGAAGAGAATCAATCATCCATTAGAGATCCTTAGCCTATATTGCTGTCCTGCTGGTTAAGAGCAACATATATTTCTCTGAAGAAGTTACTTGAAATTGATACACAAAAGAAGGAAAAAAATTTGGTCAAAGGTCTCCTTATTTTTATTTTTTTTTTTTATTATAAAGAGATCAACAATCATGCTATCAGTTCAAGAATGTCTGGCTCAATTCCAGCCTCTTTCAGTAGAAGTCTAATATAGCCTGAATTGGAAGCACCTCAGTTTCCATTTCTGAAGCTGTAACCCTGAAAAGAAATTTACACAATGGCTGTTCATGTCAAAAGCAATCACACAATATGGTCTGCTTGGTGTCACTACCTCCAGGAAGCCTTCTGCTGCCTAGTTTGCATCAGAAGATCTTAAATACTCAAAGCAATCTAGTACAGATGAACCTTATTGCCTGCTTCCTAATATTTCTCAGCCACCAGTTTCTGTAATCATTGTACTTGTAGCAGGAAGTACAGTACTGGTCAGTTCTAATTCAAGATTAACTTTAATTATTTTGCATTGTCACATCTAGGGAGTAGTGGATTACCTACAATGCCACAAACACCCTATAACAAAAAGCAGTATAGGATTCACGCCACTTATCCATCTCCTTCAACCAAAGCTCAGCAAAACACTCGAGCTCCTCAACTGCAAGGATATGAATAAATTAATCCAACTTATTTTAAGCAGACTTAAAAAGTATGAAGCGTGACAATGTATTACCCTGGCACTCAAAGAAAGAAGTCGGAATACAAAAGGTACTAAATTAGTCTATGAAGTCCAAACAAAAAAATCAGCAGGGAAAGGACTACACCCTGTGATAACAGAGAGGCCAATGTGGAGTGAAACAGGAGACAATCGCGTCAATCCAGTCTTGCACTCAGGAACAGAACCTGAAGATAAGAGGCCTGTTCCTAAATTCTCTACTTAACATTCTTGCCACATTTGAAACTATTAAGCTAGAACTGAAAAGAGAGGGAAGGGGGAAAAAAAAGAAAAAAAAGAAAGTATCCTTTTGACCCCAGAGCTACAGACGGCAATGACTGCTTGCTGTTTACTCGTAAAATCTCATGGCAAAATTAAGCTCTTTAGGAAGACAAGTCAAGCTATACTGAGATATAAAGCTCAATCTTGAAACAAAACTGCATTGAAAATATAATATTCTCTCAACATGCTAAGAAAGTACAATTAAAACCAGATGTGAGTGTAAGAATATGAATACTGTTTATACAGTTTTAGAAAATAAACAATGCAAGACAGCAACATCATCAACAGAAGTGTCTTAATTAAATGTAAACTGCTAAAATGCAGAGGACCCCCAGAGTAGCATAAGCTTTGTAAAGACTTGGATTTAGTGACAAGAATGTTCCTTAATTTAAAGTGGCAAGTTGGTAGAAATGCTATGTAAGAAACTGTGTAATCCAGTCCACACTAAGTGTTGTGATGGCAGGTTTTTCTGTAACATCAAAGTGAAGGTGAGCAGAAGCTGTCTTGTTTTTCTACAAAAAGGCCATATGAGCCCACACTCATTAGCAAGTCATGGAAGATTTTGAACTATCAACGCCTTTATTTGAAATTTATTAAAAGTTGATCTACTCTGTTACACATGAGAGTGTGGAAAAGGCAAAGCACTGTGAAATGACAGTAAATTAAGTACTTCTCTCCTGTTCACATCATCCCTGTATTTTTAAGGCTGCCTTAATTCTAGAATACCTACAGGATAGTTTTCACCACAAGGAGATGAGCACACCACCAGACATCAACTTACATACACCTCATTCTCCTTGCATAACAAACTCTTTTCAGTAGCCTTCGGGGAGATCAACAAAGATTTCTGTTCAAAAACTAGGGAACAGGCAAGAAGGTAGGAGAGGGATAAAACAAATTTAAAAAGAGTCAGTCAAAGCAGTAAAAACCAGGAAAATATATTAATTCTCAAAATTCTGAGAAACCAGAGTTCCTGCAAAAAGTTCCATTTTCTCTAACATTTAGAATCACATCTACCTAGAAATTGTATACTAGTTTCCAGAGATAGCTACAGTACACTGAAACTCAAGTACTTATACTACTTTAAAACTTTAAAAAGTAGAGGGAAAATGGTCTTTAGGACAATCCTAAATTTCAGGTGGAGTCTAAAGGAGCATAAGGGCAATTTTAAAATCCATTTGTTACCTATATAAACTGTAAGATATGTGTATGTTAATAAAATGAAAGTTCTTTATTGTGCTTGTGAAGGAAAGGTTCTACACCCAGCACTTCGCATTTCTGATGTTCATGCAAACCCAAGAATTTGAGTGTAAATTAAAAAGCAAAAGTCTGAAAAAAAAGTCTTGTTTTCAAAGCTCTTGTGTTTTGGTAATGGAACCTCCCTGGTAGCAAGTGATACCCAAACTTCTGCACTTGGAATTTTGAATGAATTAACTGAAAGGACTAGCGAGTTTTAGGAACAACTATGTGAATGTTTTAACCTTCAAGAAAAAGGAATGACACTGAATAAATATTTATCTCTCTTGGGCATAAATTCAGTAACTTTTGTGAGAACAGAGATGAAAATAGCAGAGGTTTGCTAAAAGTAGTTACAGAATTCCTCCTCTTCAGTTTTCAAAAACAACAGACAATACAAGATTTTGATTCTTAAATTTATTTTTAGCAGGATGTATGTACTAATGGATGGTGACATCACTAGAAGATAGGTCCATGTCCACCACCTGCAACAGAAGCTAGACAGATGTTAAAGAAAACAATTTAAGAGTTAAAGATGACACTACTTACCCAGAGCAGACTTATAAAAGTCACCTGCTAAGCAGTACAGTTAGCTCTTTATGCAGACACAATAGGTCAAATTATCTGTTATCAATATTTCCTGTCATGATTTAATACATACATTACCTTGATTTTGATAGGATTCATATGCTTCTGTTTAGAAATAACTAAAGAGAAACTCTTATTTTTAAAAAGTACTCATGGAAATATTGGTTTTTTAAAGTTACTTACCTGTAATTTTTCTTCAGAAGATAAAAGGTCTAAAATTAGGTCTAAAGCTCCCATGTAAATTTTAAATTTACCAAGAATTTTCTGGGAGATTCAAGTTCTAACACTATTAAACCAGGTCAACAGCAGGTAATATTTCTAGATTCCACTAAGAATACAACCACTTGGTTATGAGCACACCAGCGTGCTTGACAAAGCAATAAGGTAGGATCTCAGCAATATGCTCACAGACAGGTGATACTAATTCAGCAAGAAATGAAAACTTTGAGTTACAACCCAGAGATTGCGTTACACTCAAAGAACGGATCAATAGCCAGAAGTGTAACAAAGAAAACAAGTTTGTCTAGAACAAATAAATTTCATGAGAAATTAAACTTAAGCAGCAAAATCTAGTGAAAGACAGTCCAGGAAATACATTCTTAAAGAATTAGGTGACAGGCCTCCACTGCCATTTCAAATGAGAATTCAAGAAGCAAGGCTCAATCTGGGGTAAGGTATTTCCCAAGAGTATAAGAAGAGTCATTGCTTTAGAAAACAAATAGATGTGGCTACAGGCATTTGGAATTTACATCAGTGGATAGCAATTTCCTTAAAATAACTGAAAGAAAGAAACCAGAAACTAACTCATAACCAAGCCGATAGACATTATCATGAATAAATCCTAATCTTACATTTCAAAGCCTAAGAATGTTTAACAGGCTGCACTTCCCAAACCAGAAGTCAGTACTGGTATTGAGCATAAAGCCACTTCACTCAAAATAAAAGAAGTTTAGAAGCTTGATTTTAAAGTTCTTGCTCTTTACAATTTCTTAACTCATAGCTCTTTATTAGTACTTTGGGTTGACACCATCTTGGCTCACAGTTCCTTTACTAGTAACCTGATATCACACTAAAAGCATTCTTACAATATACCCCAAAATCCTAGGACTTCATCTGTTTAAAACAGACTCCTTTGATACCAAAGACTGGCTCTCGTTTTCTGAAGAAAAACTTCTGAAATCAGTTTGAAATTGTAATTGTGCTGTATTAGAATGAGATTCTTTAACAGCTTAAATAATTCAGCCAAAGGGCCATGACAACCTAGGAATAAGCAATTTCCTTCTCCTACAGCTGTGAACTCTTCAGTATATTAATACTGGGAAATTAAACTGTTTTGTATTTGTTGAGGACTACCAACAAGAGTGGAATCTGCTCACAGCTGCACTCCCATTTGTAATTTCTGATTAATTGAGATCTTCCATTTTTACTTAAGTATAAATCTGTCTGAAAGACAGTCACTGCCTTTTGAGCAATCTGCTATCCCACTGGTCTAATAGACCTAAAGAGGGTCTAATTGCTGATAACGATCTACAAAAATAAGTGAGTGTCTCAAGGAAATCATTCCCACACTGGTACTGTGGGAAACTGTCCTGCAAACACATCACCCACAGAAAGAATGGTGGGGTAAGTGATTAAAAGCTTACAGATTCCACTGTGCAGCTGGATCAGTTGCTACAGCAATCAGCACTACCATGCATACCACCTTCGGTGAAGAAACTGGTTGATATTCTTCTCACAGGATGAATACAGGGAAGACTATAGGAAGAACCCTCATCTATTTTCTATGAGGCACGGAGAAAAGGAGGGAAGTCAAGATATGAAAGTAGTCCAGGAATGACACAATTAATCTGAATGATCACTTCGTGAACAGCACTTTCCTGAACAAAGACATCACAAAATCTGAAATGAAGTTATGAAGTTATAAAAGAGTAAAGAAACTACAGAGTGAAGGATATGTTCTTAAAGAGCCTGTATGATATGAAACCTGAAGAGCAATTAACTTGTGCACTGTGTAAGGACTAGACACCCATATTGAAACTGTTTAGTTATCTCCTCTTGCAAAAGGGCACAGCGTCAGTTCAAGTACTGTGATAGTCAAGTTAGTGTCAGAGCCTATGTCTCAAAGATGAGAAACAAGGGGGTTGGAATTCCAAAGCAATATGGGAAGCAACAGATATGAAATTATGGACCTATTTAGGATAGGTGAGATGTTTGGCAGGAGACCTGACAGTATTACATGGTAAGAAAAAAAGAGAGATGACTGGTAATAGTTAAGAACAGAGTAACTTAGGGGATCATTTGCTCATTATAAGCTATCCACTTTGCAACCTTCTTTTATGAATGACTTGTCCTAATGGTGCTAGTGCTACAAACACTGCTAACCATCTGCGTAAGAGGCTGCAGAACCTAAAACTACATTTTACTGGGTTTAATGAATGGTGGAGTCAGGTTAAAAAGTCATGATGAAACCAGCAATTAAGTTCTTGCCTTTTAAGTGACTTCACAAACTTACAACTACCAAAAAGATCATTCTATTCACAGGAAGGATATTATTAAACTGTACAATACACAAGTAACACTTACAACAATGACTAGAAAGAACAAGAAAAGATTTACTGTGTGCGGAATTAAGCCTGTACTGTTTCTATCTGCGCTACTAAAACTAAGTCTGTACATGAAGACAGACCAGGCAACAAACCAGAAAGGCAAGCACTAAAGTGATTCAGTCATAACATTACCTAATGTTGAGCTGGTTTAATAGATTTCAAACACTAGAACCCAAAACCAACCTTGGTAAAAATGTGCTGGAAGCAAAGACCTAACAGTAGTGATCAAATATTTACCTTTGGAGAGAAAATTTGTTTAGGCAAACTAAAAGCATTTCAAGAACAAGCTTTAGTGAAGAATGGACTAAAACAAAATATTACGCACTTCCAGCTTATGTTCTTTCTCTGCAAGGAATTCTTTTTGACATCGGAGAAAGTCTGACAACATTCGAGTTAGCTGTTTTCTATCATCTATTTCAGCTGCCAACCTGCCATTGTAATCCGCCAGCAACATACATGCATCATCTACCATTTTGGAAAGCTGCTCTCCGGATTCCTTATCTAAAATGCAAGAAGAAAGAAAACAAGTAAAGCATGATTTCATTACATACTCTGAAGTCCTCAGAATAGCTTTTTGGTTACCGGATCACCAACCCTCACCTGTTATTCTGTCTAACAGGGATACATCTTGGACCTCTAGAGGCAAAGAAGCTATTCTCTGATGAACCGCTGCATCCCCAGAGGCAGCGTTTTCTAGTTCTTGTAATGCTCTAATGAGATCTGTGGTCTGAAAAAAGCATGCAAGATTGAGAACTAGTAAATAACAGATGCTAGTACAAAGCAGTATTTCACAACAATCTGATGGAAAAAATTGATGGTAAATTTAAAAGCACTTATGATTAATGCATTATAGCAACTTTCTATCTACTCTCAGACTGAAAAAAAAAAAAACCCCTAAGCCATTAATTCTCAGAACAAGATTGCAGCGTTCCTAGTTTTAAATGTCACCTTCCTAAAATATCTCATTTCGGTTCTTGGTACAGGAGTACTCATAAATCTCTTCTTTTTGACAGAAGTTATCATTTTATAGCACCTTTCACTTTAATAAACTTTTATGATATTATTTTTCTTGTAGTTTTGCTTTCCTATCACATCAGATTAGATGAGTGCACTTCTTTTGCAAGTAGGACTGATGTTCATAGGAACCCAGATGTATGTTATGGAGAAACATGATAATCTGTTACTATTTGAGGACAGTCATTCCTTGCCATAAAAAACCCCTTTTGAGATAGGAAAGCACCACAATATAAAAACCCTACAAATAATGAAAGCCATAACAATGCAAAGTAGGCAGGAACATTTCCCAACCACCATGACGGCAACACTGAAAAATGTTTTATTAATAAACCAATAAAAATCTTATTCTTAGGTATGTGCTGTGTTACTGGTTACCACCCTGGAAATCAAATGAGAAACTAAAACACTGTAAGCATCTAAAACTAACAGTGAAATCCTTCTGAGGACAAAGCTGGATATGTAGTTCGTACGTTCTGGTTTAGTGTCAAACTGACTGAAGTTACAGCATGCTCAACTTCTGAGATCCACTTGTAGCCTGAAATATTGTTAGGAACGTTTTCAGGAGTAATCACCCTTCCTCAGAAACAGTATGTCATTAAAACAAAAAACCAGAGACCACTCAAAAACAAGCGTATCAAACCATATGCAAATACAGAATTTTATAAACATGCTTTTACCTGTGGAGGGTCAGTGGGAGAACTTCGAGGTGAACAGCTATTTTCATCAACTTTTATCTGTTCATACGTTCGCTTTCTCACCTTTCTGTCTCCATCTAAATGAAAACAAATAGAGAAGTCAGGGAAATAATATTTCAAACGTGAGACTGAGTATTTTTACACACACAAAATACTTACACAAAGCTTGCCTAAGTTGTTCTAATACATCATTTTCATAAACAGACCTTTCTTCCCATATAGAAAGCACTCGACCAAGGTGTTTCTTACAACTCTCATCAGACTCGCTGTTAAAAAAAAAAAAAAAAAATCAGCACTAGGTAAAATGACTGCCATATGATTATATTTCACATAAAGACCTTGACATACTTTGATATTGATAAAATATCAGGAGTCAAATCTCAGAAACATACAAAAATCCCATTTTTAAAAGAAAGCAAAGAGCAGTTCAAGATGTCTTAGCAAGTACATTAAAAAAAAGATAATGCCTAATTCCTGCTGCTTGTTCAACCCATAAATCTGCAGGTTTGTAACCCTATTATGCAAACACTGCAAATCAGTTTTTTGTTGCTTCAGCAGCTGTGTATTGTGAATATAATTCCCTACTGACTCTAACATCCTCATGCATGATATGAATGGCTGCTGGGTAGAAACAAATCATGCCACAGTAGTAATGAAACACATCAAACTCTTGGTAGCACATAAACACAGACTGAAAGGAAGTCTTAGGTTAAGGCATATTTAACAGCTTTCTAAGGCAAAAGAGTGAATGCAGATGAATTTAGTATCCAAGTTCAACCAACAGCATTAAGACTATCCAACATCAAAAGAACATTGAATAAATTCAAATACAGAAACAGCACACAAGAACAAACTGGGTGAGAAAAGAACTAAGGACTTCTCTAAATCCCCCTCATATACACTACAATGAAGGACACTCAAAGTTTACTGTACCTTGAAACATGCTTAAAAGCCTCCACTATTACTGGAGCAAAGTCTTTCGTAAATTCTGGTCCTTTCCTTTTGCTGTTCTGTATGACATCATTGGCCAAGTACAGGAATGTCAGCTTCCTATTTGGTTTTGCTAATAAAAAAATGAACAAGAATAATTAGAAATTTTAGTTCCTCTGAGTAATACCTATTTATCTACGTGTATATCAAACAATAAATAACACAAATGTATTTCTCCTGTTCTCATTACTGCTTACATTTCATGCAAATTTTACATTAAAAACTGTGACAAAACTTTGGTCACCCACTGGCTTCTCTCTCTTCTGCTGTAACTCTTTGCTCAGATTCTTCCTCCTTTGTATGACACAAGTTCCCTCTAGCCCAGTATCCAAAAATAAACAGAAAAAACCATGATATTCCAGTAAATTCTTCAGCGTGCAAGCATTTGCAGGTGTTTTCCTGAGACAGCTTCGGATTTCTTCCCCATACTTCAGCTTCTCTTAGAGCCTGCATAGATTTCATACACCCATGAGGTCCTCTGATATGAAGCCTCACAGGTCCACGATCATTCATATGAAGAACCTCTTCCTTTTGGTTAGAATTTCACTCAGTCTTGCATAACAATCCCTCATTCTTATAGTTGAAAAAATTGAAGAGTCAATCCCTAGTCACCCTCTCCATATCACCAATATTCCCCCCTTCATATCCTAATCAGTAAATCACTTCTGAGTCTGCAGTTGTAATACCAAAAAAAAACTTTCAAAAATCACTTTCAGGCTACTATGGTGTACCTATTCTCCAAGCTTCTTAAGCATATCACCCCATTTCCATGAATGTGCAAGACATTACAAGCTTTCAATTTACAAGCTGCTTTTTAAAATCTATTCTGTTTTCTGAGTGTTCCTAGTTTTTTCATTTACCATGACATTTATCTAATCTTCATTAGCCTTCAGGTTTCTCAGTTCTGCAACTTCTAATACTTCTAACCTTGTGTTAACATCAAAAAAACTCAATAACCATTACCGCCACACAGATTCAGATTGCATGCTTTGACTTTAAAAAGAGAAGACAAGACTCTTGAAAGACAAAACAAGCTTTTTCTGACCTATATTAACACCAATTTAAGATTTCTTAAAACTTGTGCTCAGTTGGCAACATTTTATTTTGTTAATTTACATTCCAATGCCTGAAACATGAAAAACCACAACCCTTGCACACAAATAGAAAATTAAATGTTAATATGTGTCGATATGCTTCTATTCTAACAAAATGGTTTTGAGAATAAATTTTGCACCATAGAAAGACTCCTCTGAAGAATTTCTCCTTGGACTAATCAAACTTTCCCATCCTCTCGGACAGGCATATCCAACATGTTAAGAGAGTTCTGGATTAAGTTGCTTGAAATCAAAGCAAACTAAAAAGTGGCAAAAAAAAGAATTAGTTTAAAAGTGCTGGACACAAGGTGGGTCTATAAAAAGTCTGCTCCAAACAGTGAAGTCACTACATGTAAGTGCCCAGTAAATTCATTTATTTGGGTCAAATACGACTAAACAAAAATGTAGATTTTACAGATTAATGCTACTTAATTTCTGCATTAAAAACCGACCAACACTATAGCAACATACCTTGTACCTTTGTTTCAGGAAAATCATAGTTTGGACACATGGAAAACTGAATTATTAAAAGAGAGAATCTTAGAAAACATGTCTTGTCTCATGGGCTCACAAACATTAACCATCGTTTACAAAAGCTGACCATGAGCCCCACAGTTCTTAAATGAGACCAGAATTATGACCCAAAATCTAATGAAGCAGACTGTTCTGCATAGTACATACTCTGAACTGCACACTGGGATAGGTAACTGTCCATCCACTTCACAGAAAACAACCCCACAAAACAACAACAAAAACAATAAAAAACCAACCACCAAAGTAAATCACTGCGGATTAAAACATGAGGGGTTTTTTATCTTATTTGTGACAGACCTTAACTTTCTTGCCTCCCAACAAGTAACAAAATCAACTGAGCTTGTGAAGACAGGACACATACACAGTGCCATGAAGTTGGGTGATGAGGGTTCTCACAAAGCCTAGATTTATATATTTATTACAGTAAACAGGCCAACATTCTGTACTTGGAAAAAGTATGCTTTCAAACCCAGAAGTCATGTTCAAGCTTATTTCCTCTAGTTATTACCTTTTCAATTTACTACTACAATTCAGAAACAGAACTACTATAAAACAGAAACAAAGCTGCATTTAAACAAAAATTCTCAAAACACTATTAGGCTAGACAACTAATGTTCAACCATAAATTCCTCTTGCTGTAAGAATGCTTTGGGCAAAATTCCAAAGCTAAAAATTATGCTTACTTTCAAGAACTGTTCCCTTCAGCTTTCACAAATCTTCAGGAGTCACATACTGGCCTAATACCACTCTGCCTTATATGAGACTTAAGTGCAACATAACCTTTAGCACCTGAGGCTGACAACTTTGGAAAAATTGGAAAACCCCAAACTGTTCTATTGCTACTATGACTGTAAATTAACTACTTAAGTCTGAAATACAAAATTAAATTCCAGACCAAACAGATCCGAAAAAAGAGTTCTGTTTAAAGCATCTCCAGTTCTGGTAACGCTTATTTTTCAGCCCTGGGCTTTAATATATCTAAGAACACAAAAATGGATCAAAGAACAATTATACTATTTAAACAGAAAAGTGTCCTCAACACTTGTCAAGGCTATGAGCAAAAAGCACTATTACTGTCAGAAGAAAATGAATGGGAAAAGAAAGTTACGATTTTAGGTTAAAGAAGGATCTGAAAGGCACATAATGCCAGTGTATAGTGTTGGAAGCAGCTAGCCCATAGTATCTCTACTATTCTAACAGTAGTCTGCAAGCACAACACTGCTAAGAAAGCATCCATATTGGACTCAGTCATCTTTTCAACAGCTCTGTGCAGTGTTAACAAAACTGTTGTTTCTTTCAGTTAGGCTTATCATATATTCACCAAAGCAGCTCCCTAAAGTGCTGGATTCTGAAATGTGACAGGTCAATGGAGTTGGCTGATAAAAGGGACATACTAAGCAAATTACTCTTGAAGTACCCACAACGAGAGCAAGTTGGAGTGGCGCCTTGCAACTGAAACTGAGTCTATCTTAAAAACATATCCGATGTATTTAAATGTCCATTAATACTCTGTAGGTCTTTCACCTGCCACCAGGAGTCTATGGTGAAGAGACTTAGTCTTAGTTTTTGGAAATCTGTATTTCTCTGTAACACATACTTGTTAGCCTGGCCTTAGTGCTCCTGGTTCTCTACTGGTTCAATATGGAGGCCCTATGGCCGTACACTTGAGTCCATAATACTTTGAGAACTCTAATACTGAAGAGCAACCAATTCTGTGCAAGAAAATCTAGTGTTTCACCTTAGGCGACTGTAAGCATGTTATCTTCAACAAGATGAACTCTGCTAATTAAAGCCATCATAGTACCCTGTATGTATCTTCTCCAGGTTTACCTCCTGGCAATGGAAATTGGCCTCCCATAAAGATTGCTAGAAAAGTGCCCACTAGTGTGGGCACCTCTTCCCTAGAGCTAAGAAGTATTTGCTGTCTAAAGACATACAGGAAGAAACTACAGAGGGGTTTTTTTGGTGGTGTTTTTTTGTTTGGTTTTATACTAAATTTCTCTAATATAGACTTAAATGAAGATTTAGCCTGATTGCTTTTGAATTATGTTACATATATGCAGCAAACTGAGTGTCAGCACTTCTCTCAAGATCCCTGGGACACTCCCTGTGTCATACCATGCTTCATACCTCTGTATGCAAAGTTACGACATCTTTGTAAACATCTGCTAAGTTTTCAAAATTTTCATTACAATACCCTACTGATCTTTTTTAATTCAAGCAGCACTGAAACTTGAGTGCAAGATCACTGACCCTCCACACTAAGAGTTAATCTGAGCTTTTATGAAAGCTGAAGTGCAGCATCATTGGTAACAAGACTGAAAGTGCATCTGCAAAAAAGTTGAGAGGATACCATCAGAAAAGAGAATTCCAAGATAATATAACCCATAAGAGGCACATTGTACTACAAGCACTTATCAATCTTAAAATTCACTTTCTTTTGTGAAAAAAGTTAAACCAAGTGTTCAATATTGCACTTTCCCCTGGTTCAAGAACTGCGGTGTTTCTTATCAAAAAGGGGAATGAAACTGCCCACAGAATGTGTTCGAAGTTTGAGGGTCCAAGTATCTTGACTTTGAGTTTTGAGGCTTGTAGACAAAGGGAACTCAGCATACAGCCATTACTGGGAAAGAGGCCATTGGCATCAGATTACCACAGAGATGTGAGAAAGTTGGTCAGAAACCAAAAGAAACCATTCCAACGTAATTACTCTGCAAAAGCTTTGCATTTCACTTAGTATATCTTGAATTACCTTAATGCTTGAAACAAACTAATTCCTTTCATTGCCTCACCTGGCTGATACAATGCCAAAATGGATATGAATCAACAACAAGTCTTAGGATAAGGAAGATACTGAACTTCAGACCCAGAATGATGGAAGACAGAGAAGTACAGGTAAGATACCACAACAGGAGTGCTAAAGCAATAAACGAATATAGATTTGTACACACTGTATTCCTTCAGGGCTAATACTAGAGTCATTTAGTCAGGCTGGACTACACAGTCCAAACACAACTATTTTACCTGAAAGATTCTGATACTGCTAATCTTGTGCTCCTGACTGCAGATCACTTTGTAAACTATGTATGTAGCAAGTATGTTTTCTCTAACTTGACTAAAAAACCTGACTAAAGTTTGCCTGAAGCTTTGTCTACTCATGTTTGATCTCCAAATATTTTTGCATAGATGAGATTTCATGCAAATAAGCAAGAAGGCACCCACAAGAACCTCTGTCATAAGTATCATACTGGCTTCCTCAAAACCACCTACTAACCAATAAGAAAGGCGAGCCACAGTTTTATTGATTTTATTTAAAGGAAAGCAATATCTAGTCTCTCAATTGACCAATGACACTATACCCACCATTAAGTAAGATAATCTTACAACTACTAGTAGTGAAAGACTCCTTCGTAGAAAAACTACATGGTACAGAAAATACTTGCTTTAAATTAGGAACTTGATTCCAGAATTACACATCTAGAGGGTAATACATTTGATCAACTTTGGGCTGTGGTTCTGGTTCAAAGCAGCTGACTGAGTATCCAGGACAGAGTAAGCCAGGTGTCACAGCTTTCAAATCTGGGTTCAATGTTAATAGGCCTTCTCAATTTGCCTTCTCAATCCCTCTACCTTCCTATTTTCAGCCACAACTGCCACTCCAGCCACTAGTTTCAGAAAACCACATTGCATCAATGCTAATTGCTACAGCAAGAGAGGAACTAAACAAAGCAGAAGCTGCCGACAAACAGCCATAAATAAGCAGAAAACAGTTGCTTCTTATACTGCTGAATGACCTCAACACCCCAGAACAAAAAGTTTAAGCATAATATATTCACATAGCAGATAACCTGGCAGAGTCCAGTGCTAAAAATGTCCCTATGTAGCAGCCCAGATGTACTTACACAGTCATAGCTGTAAAGATAACCAACATAAAATGGCTCTGCTAACCCAGAAACACTGTGCAGCAAAGACAATGATCAGTGTGACAGCAGTGGGGTGATAGAGGATGGACAAAACAAGAAGTCAAGTGATCAAGGGAGGAGAAAAGGGGGGAGCAGTATTCAGCAGCTTCTGAAACTGACTCATATATAGGATGCCATGTCAGGCTCTGAGGAGACAGGTACCTAAATCTGAAATTAGGTTTAAAAATACAACACAACGACTAAAATATCCTTAGGATGTAAAACTAATAAGAGACAAAGCTGGAGCTGGAAAGGCTAATACAAAATGAGACGACAGGAAAAAATATTAAGGACTAACTGAAGCTTGAAATACAAACCCCCAAACTCAAAACACTTAGCAATTTTATTTTATTTTCTTCCTTTTAAAGAAAGCATTTTAAGCCAGAAGTGCATGTATCACACAAAGCCTAGTGAACAATAGCTTACTATTCACCCTTAAAAGCTCATACTTCGAATTATGTAATTGGAATTTTTCATTTCAAAGCAAGAGACACAAACAAATAAACCCTGACAGCTGCAGAGAATCCTGAAATGAGGGAGTGAGGTGCAGTCAACATACCTGATTTGCAAATAACAATCTTCATCTCAGAAGAGCCTCTTCAAGGGGGTTCTCCCAAGGGTTTTCTCAGCAGCCACTCAGTGACTGCAGACTTACACAACAAAGTTCTATGTGTAATGCCACTACCTAGTATGAAAATGAACCTATAGTCAATCCCTTTACAAATGCACAAAATTAAATAGCTTTTACAGGTCCATCGGTTTCATTTTGAGAATGACTGATGCATTCACGTTACAGTTAATTAGTATTACCTAGCTACTTAAATACTTTGTAAGCTTGTAAGTAATTAGCTATTTAACTTTGAGTGTTGCATTTCATAAATATGAAATCTAGCTGAAGCAGGAATAATTTTCCTCAGTGTACACTTTTCAAGCCTTCACAAAATTTCTTAAGCCCCAGTCAAAAGGTCTCTATAAAATAGATTATGCAGCAACATTATCACAACAGTTAATCCACACAAGTTACTTTGAAAAAATCATGAAGCTGCCATAAGTACTGAAGAACAAAAGCCATACTTTTCTAGAATAAAACCTGCATCAAACTCTCCTGTAAGTAATTTACTGCAAAGTAGTGAAAGAGCAGTGCCCATAAATCAACTACAAAATTCAAGATAACACAAATTCACTATCAGGATAAGACAGCACCAACACAGGCTGTGGCCTAAAGGGATTGTACTATCCTCACAGTTTCCTTTGTGCCAGCACCAGCTTTCCATCAGGGAATTCATCTATTTCAAAACAATATTTTGCTGTTTTTTCAGCAGCAGCACAAGATATTGTCAGAAAAAAACAGCAGAAATATTTAAAGACATTTAACCAACACCAGAATGGAAAAAAAAGCTGCTCTGTTGTCATTGCAGACCTCTGTTTATCTGTCAAAACAGTAGAAATATTTGTTATTTCATTATAGTTGGCATTTACATTGAAGTCATTCTATTAATCTTCTTACCATTTTACTCATCAATGAACAAAAGTTCACTAACTACAGAATCTGCTCTCCAGTAATCATAGTAATAGAGGAGAAAAACAAACAACATACACTAAAATGTGGAATGCCTCAAGTGACACAGGAGTGTTTTTTCAGAGATGCAGAATCAGGAATACTTAATACTCCAGGCAGAGGACCAGCCCCACCCTAGTGTCAGTTGATCCATTAGCACATATTTGAGGTCAGTCATTAAAACAACATGTCTCTACACAGTCTCTCGAAACATATAATATGCAACTCCTTATCATAATTTAATCAAACTACTGGTTGTATAAGATGACATCCTTTCTTTAAATAACTGTGACAGTTACTAGTAGTGTCTGTCCAATTCAGAGGTACCAGTACTTCCCCATTACAATCAGTTTTAGAGTACAAAAAACTACGTTGCTCCCATTTTTTTTTTATTTCTAAGAATGACCCTATGAATTTTAAATGCAAGTACTTTAAGAATTACTTATAAAAGGGGAAAAAAACATATGCATACTCATCGGTAATCAGCTACATCAGCTGTCCTATTACAACTTGAGCAACATTGGAGTTCAGCAAGACAAATCCAACGTCATGTTAAGTGCTCCAAGTTATAGCAAAGACATGCAAGTAGTGCCTATTCTTCAAGCTTGCAGAAGAATTCATCAAGAGAATCAATGAAAGCTCAACTGTAGAAAATCTGTAAATTAACGTGTATGGAACCAATGACCAGCAGAGATGTCCTAATACAGGACCTGAACACTATCAATGAATCCAGTGAAACAGAAAGGAACTAAGATTTTATGTCACCTAAATTACATGCACATTTGAAAAGCTGCCTCTTCACCTCTACTACAATGTGATATTAAGAAAACTGACTATTTTAAAAAATTAAAGGAATCAGAACCAAACATTTAGGGACAGAAGAGCTATGATCCTCCCACTTGTTTTCAGGAATAACTAAAAACATTTTCAGAAAGGTTCATAATGCAAGCTGATCTGATGAAAGGAATCTTTTTCCAAAACTGAAGTGTCCAGAAGAAAAACAAAAAACCAAAAAAAGCCCATAGAGCCTGAAAGGGAGCAGGCTAGAAGGAAGGTCTGCAGAAGAAAGTGACAATAAAAAAGGGGCAAAAAGACAGGAGATAAAATTTAGAAAGGCAAGGTTTAATTTTTGGTTCTAGGACACTACTGGCTAGCACAGCAGCAGACAATGCCAGTAATTTCTGTGTTCATATTCCAAAAATGGAGAATTTTCCTCTCAGGTAGGAGGGAAAGCCTGTTTCTTCAGCTTATGGTAAGCATATCTAGTAACTCTACTTAGGCTTCATTGCCTGTGTTATGCTTTGTGATGTTTTATGAAAATCACTTCATGACAGTGTACTGGTTTTCCTTCTCATCAACATGAAGTTGATCCACCCTTTGGGGATTAGGAACTGTCTTACAGTTCTGCACTGCAATTATCAAGAAGTTAGTAGAAGGCAAATGTTAGACAACATCTATGAAGCTCAAGCACTATTATTGGAGATGGAAAATTAAAATACATCCTGTGGATCTTAACTATGCCAACTTCAAATGAAGTGGCAGAGGAATATATCAAATGAAGAGACACTTAAGTCCTAAAAGTCCAGAAGAAAATATTTGGAGAACCTTGAAAGCAACTAACCTATTCCTACCAGAGGTAGGCTATCACATGCTTTCCAGAACCTTGAAGGTTGACTTCCAAAAAGAAGAAAAAACACTAAGTTGAAGTAGCATAAACTGGACTACAACAAACTGTAGATAAAGTCAATTACAGAAGCTATGCTTATCTGAAGGTCCTGAGCTACATTCACAGAACAGGCTGAGAAAAAGCAAAGCAATACCATGAGTTCTTAAGAAGACCATTATTATCCTTGACTCTCAATGTCACCCTTCAAACATGTGGCCTTTATTTCAACCATTTCATTTCTCCAATTAGTCAAACAGCACAACAGCAAAATTATGATACTACTGAAGTTAAGGAATGACCATTAACGCTAAGAGATTTATATGAACTGGCATGACAACTAAGACAAGCAACCAAAATGCAGGCTGTGTGCCAGTTAGCTTAAGATATCTTCTTGATATTGTTCAGAACACCAGACATTCAAGTCTTATGTTTAGAAATCTCAGAAACATGAAGTGTTTCAGATGCAGACAGATCATTTGTTCTCAGAACAAGAAAGCAAGCTCTTATAAGAAGCATAGAGTGAAAACATGTTTATTTTGTAACATGAAATATGCCATCAAGTCTTTCTTTAGGCAAAAAAACCCCAAACAAAACAAAAAACACCTCATGCTTGAATATTCAAAAGATAACACAAAAATGATTTTTAAACAAAACCACAGTAGCCATGGGAAAACATACAGTTTACAGAACTTATTTTCATACTATACTGTAAAATTTAGTATTGCTTGTACTCAAGATTTTTGTTTTAAGGGTGCCTGAATACATTAGCTATGAAGTCATGCCACCTAAACAAGAGGTAGCTGTGATGCAGCCACGCACTCTTCATATCCCATTTACACCTACCTTCTGCAAGCCAACTATTCCTTAGTTGTGCAAAACTACAGGAGTGATTTCTCTTTCCCAAGTCCTGTATTGGCTTAGTGTTATTTTTCCTCTCCACTTGAAACTCTAGCCTTCAACTTTCCCCATTAAAGATCCACATATTAATGAGGCTTCAAAGGAAGCTACTGGAAGACAGGAACAGTTCCTAGAGCAAAGTAAAGTTCTAGCAAGTGACTTTTGTTTTCTTAAATGAGCCACCTTAATATATTTTCTACTCCTGTCTAATAAAGCTTCACATGACATTTCTGTCTTTTGGACACTGATCCTGTGACCATAGCTACAAGTTCTTTCCTGGTAAAAGGAAAGACATAATAATGTAGGTCCGCACACTCATCATCAAATACTCAATACATCTAAATAAATACACATCTTTACTATGTGAACATCGGCGTTAATCGTATGGCAAAATCTGGAAGGAAAAAAAAGCACTTTTAACACATTAAATTGCTCTTCCCTGGAGTACCGCCATCCTCAGTTGCTCTACAAGAATAGTTGCTGGAATAAGTGGACAAAGCCACCGTGTCAGGAAACTGAAAAACAGTATTATAGCTAACTACAAGTAGTATTTTAACTAAAAAATAGGATTTCAGCTAACCCCTGTTATATTCGATGAAAGACTGCCTAAAAAAGGTCGTCTTGGAAAGGCTGTAACTACCAATATTAAAACAAAAAGGCCTAAACCTTGTGCTTGCTACCTTCCTTCTCTTTTTCCCCATTTTCCTCTTCCCTGACACAAAGAAGGGCTACATATAAAACATAAGATGTAACCTCCTCAGAGGCATCTTCCTGAGGAAGGCAGAATGGGGGAAGGAGAAAAGCAAGGGAAGTGGAGAAAAAAGGATGGGGAAAAGCACCTCCTAGCCCACAGACATTAAGAAATCGAAACCCAGGGCTTAACACTTGCCTCACCACCTCCGCTCACAGGTGCTGAACTGGCACCTCCTCCTCCCTCCCTCCTTCCCCGGCTCGACAGGCCCAGGAGCCCTGCCATCCTCCACTCAGCAACAGCACATCCGAGGGCAGCCTCCTCCTACGGCCGGCGGCCACCGCCGCCGCCCCCAGACCCACCGCCCCAGATGAAGGCCCCACCCGGCACCCAAGGACGGGGAAAGGCCCGGCGGCGGCCATACCACCCTCACCTTTTCGCAGCTCCCGCTCCCACACACTGACGATAAGCGCCGAGTGCTTGCGGTGGTGGATGAGCCACAGGCTCAGGGTCTGCACGCTCTGCTGCGAATTGCTCAGCTCCGACAGCTTCCGCTCCAGAGCCGCCTCCGAGAACGCCGACATATCCGGACCCCTCTCAGTGCTGCTGCCGCCGCCGCCCCGACCCCCACCGACCTGTCCCGGCTCGGCCGCGCTCAGTCCCCGCCTCTCCGCCCCAGCGGGGGAGGAGCTGAGCGAACTCCAACCCTTCCCGCCTCGCCGGCAGCTACTTCCGCACGCCGCCGCAGACCGGCGCTAACAAAATGGCGACAGCCGACCCTCCCGAAGAGCCGCCCGGCTCCTCCCCTCTTCTCCTCCTGGCATCACTTCCGGCGGCGGCCAGCGAGAGGCGGAGCGGGGCGGGGACGGGACCCGAGGCGGGGACCCGAGGCGGGGACCCGAGGCGGGGACCCGAGGCGGGGACCCGAGGCGGGGACCCGAGGCGGGGACCCTTACCCCTGCAGCGCGCGCGGGGGTGACCGTTGGGGCCGTTGGCCGGGGCCGTTGGCGGGGGAGCGGTGCAGCGCGGTATTGGGGTTTTCACAGCCCTGTTACCTTAAAGCTCAGTTCAGTCCCCGCTAATTCTGCTGGTTTGGAAATGGTAAATAAAAATGGGTCTTTGGTCATCTTTACGTTCTTCCGGAGCTTTTGGGTTGTGTCATCTCCAGATGTTTTTTTGTTTTCAAGCTGAAGGATCCAAGTCCTTGCGTGGAAGGTGTCCCGCTGCTGAACACAAGTAGTGTTTCTAGTCTCCTTGTCAGCATTTCTAGGCTTCCAGCTACGCTTCTTAAAAACCACCTGGACATCACATTATTTAAACACTAGCATCTAACTGGCATTTTCCTATAGCTTCAACACTTTCCAAGAATTCCTACACATCTATCCAGAATCCTGTTTCCATAGCTAATAATTATAACTGCAGCTAATGTCGTTCGGAGAGAGGATTTTTAAGATACAAAATTACCTCAGAGAATCACAGAATTGTCACGGCTGGAAAAAAATCTCTTGGGTCATGTGTGAATTAATTAGAAAAATATGCATATGGCTTACTCTTGGCAATGCTTACTAAATCCTGGTAGTGGTAAAGTATCCACCCCTGAAACGGTGTATTCCCAGAACCTTTCACAGAGCCAGTTCATCCTCACCAAACAGCAGAAAGATAGTTAATAAATAAATCTGTACTGTCTTTTCTAAACTTTATAAAGTTTTCTCCACATTTCATATCTGACATGCAGAAAAGGTGTCCCAAAAGATGCCCCGTTTTCAGGAAATCATCCTAGTATTAGTTCTTGGTGAAATCTTCCCTTTAAAACATCCATGAGGGCAAGGGGGGAGTGTTAGGCACCTGCAATGAAAAATTTATTGACAAAATCATCTGTAGCATGAGAACTTGGAGAACTAAGAAAGGATTTTGCAAAAATGCTTCAGACAGAAATCTAAATGATCAGCTGCACAGATCCCTACAGAGTTACTTTATCTATCAATTCACTTCACTGTGAAGAGCCTGTAATATACTGCTATTTTTGCTATGCACAGCAGAGGACACTCTGGCATTAAGTAGAACTGGCCAGCGAGGTAAAATTAAGACCAAGCTAACAGATAGATGGAAACATTAGTAAAGTGAAAAAATGAATGGTAATCTAGTAACTAACATTCAGCTGCCTTTTACTGGAGGCACATTCTGATGTTAGTAGAAGAAAAGTCATGGGCAACTATGACAAAAGCAACATCTCTCTCACATTCCCACATACAAGATTAGATTTTAAAGTATCTGGCACATAAGAGTGAAGTGTAGATTTAAAGTTAAAAAAAAAAAAAAGAGAGAGAGAGAGAGAAAAGAGTAGGAAATTGGTAGCAAATTTTAGTAATGATTGTAGAACTGTTTATTATTGCTTCCTCTGCATCTTTCATCCCAGATCAGAACATCTTACAAACAAGAATAAATCCTCTGAGATGGTTATTTACTCTGTTAAGAAATACATTTTAAGAGTGACTTATTGTTTCTACAATTGATTGTTCAACATAGTATACAGCAAAACTGAGGTTTTACTTTCCCCATAACTCTTTATATCGCATTTTAAATTTTTAATTGTAAATGTTCAGATCAGTATTTTTAGAAGCTTTGCTTATCCAGCCAGTGAATACAAATTTACCACAAGCTTTACTCAAAGTGAAGTGTCTCTCAGACAGGAAGTATGCACAATGGAAGGTTCTTTTGCTGCGGAGTTTTGAAAACCCCAGCTTTCATTCAGAAACAATTCACACATTATTCACCTGCATTTAAAAAATTCAACCACGTCCACAGGGGCGGAGTTGCCAACAGATGGCAAATTTCCTTCCACCCGTTCCTGTTTTCAAACAGTAATAACATCTTTCCTCTGATTTCTTAAGAACAAAATTCTGCACCGCTTTCCTTCCCTTTAACAACCATGGGTTAGTAGTTGCCTGCTGTGTTCTCCTCCTGGAGAAAGGAGCCCTGTGAAAGTGTGAAACAATGTCTGTGAATAAATTACTCGGTTGATACTTCTGTAGAACATGGGACTGGGAAGCCAGGGGTAGTTCAAAGATGTAATTACGTTTTCAGACTCCAGTCACTAGGAGACTGTACATTACACTTCATGTGCTGGTCACAGAATTTTTATTTCTCTCTTGCCCTCACCCAGGGACATCCACATAAAATCTTTCCTAAGAGGGAAATTTCAATCTAGTAACAATTTAAAGTTGTAAGTTCTGTTACCTTGAGGGAATCCTAGGAAGTGTTTAAGCACTCAAAGGGGTGATCTGTGTCTATAATAGCAATGCTTATAGTGCATTGTGTGAAAGGTAAAAAAACCCCAAACACATCAGTCCATACCTTTGCTTTTTCATTATTTTCTGGCCAAGTAGCTGAGCATTTCTATTTTCAAGTCTTAGTTCAAAGAGGGGGCTCACTACTACTGATGTATTGGAGCATGTGACATCTTGACTCTACTATGAGTCTCTCTCAAAACATAACTCTTCCAACTCACAAACCTGTATGTACTGCTCTTTCTGTGCCTGAACAGCTCCAGCTGATCAGAAATCGAACTCTGTTTCCTGACCTGCTCTTCAGAAAATCTGTCTGGGCTTCACTTCTGGTATTCTTTGAGTCATGATCAAAATTAAACTGCCACAAGACAGGAATGTGGTTGGTTTCATCACTAAGCACTAAGTTAACAGCAGACAATACAGGTTTAGATATTTTCTCTGAAACTGTAAAGAAAAGGCAAAATTAAAAATCAGAACAGCATTAAGATATACAAGGCAGATTGACTGTTCCAAGTCCCTACCTCTCATCTTTCAGATAGGGCCAAAGCAATGGCAAAGGTGATGATAGTTTCTGTTGGTTAACAGAGTGCCCAGTGAAGCAAAACAGGCAAAGCCCCCATGAAACTGGCCACTGGTTGTGCTCCGGTGGTAGTAGTGTGAATTGGCCACTCTTGCTCTACAGAACAGCACTCTACCTGCCAAATCCAAGAAGTATAAACTATATTAAAAATATACACTCCCTGACTACTTTGCTGTTCACTGAGCCTACGTATCCCATTGCCTCGTGTGTTGATATGAATGTGTCTTAGAGTCAATTTTAACTGTAACTGTTCCTTTCAGGGCACTCCAGCCTGGTACTCCTCCCCAGACAGCTGTCACCTTTAGGAGCTGCTTTCCCTTGAAGCCCAGAGATGTAACTAGGTGATTTATTTATCCTTAGTAATAGTCTGTACTTCTCTGTGAAATTGTTTAGGAACCCTTATCTTACACCACTATGTAGAGAAATCTATGCATATACTGATTTATTAAACATTGCTCATCAGCCATTTGGGATTTGATCTGAAATTCAGCACTTGCCTCAGAACAGACCAGATCTTCCTCTGTATAAGGCTGACCTTTTGTCACTTTTATCTTCGTTTTCTATTTCTTCCTCAAATAGTCCCACCCAAGAGATGTAGTAATATTAAAGGAGAAATGAGATTTCCCAGTCTTGTTTCCTATCTGAGAATTTGTGTTAGCATACCAATTGCTACCTGGATCTCACAAATAAAATCTTGGCATATCAGTTCTCTTTTATTGTTCCAAGTGTCCAGTTCAATCAGTATAACAATTTATGAAATTTCATACTTTAAAATATTTTTCCATCTGTCACAACATGCTGTTGCATCTCATGATTCCATTCTGGGTAAATGATCCTGCTTCCCTAACCCAATAGGGGCATGAAAAATGGAGAAACACAAAGAGAAGACCCTGAAATATAGCTGTAAAATGATTCCTGACTGAGAGAAGATATTCATCTGGGTAATTTCTTCTGAAATGATAAAACCCATTTGTTACATTCTTAAGAGACCACATCTCCCTGGCAGAAAATATAAATAAATAAATAAATGGATATTTGAGCTAAATTTGTGTGAACTTCTGCAAGAAGAGAACAAAAGCAATTTTAAATGAAAGCAAGAAGCCCACTGTGTTAGCTTACAGGAGCTGCATACTGAAGCCAAAAATCTCAGGGTGAATAACTGTTCTTTTACATGAGTTCCTGCCACTAAGCACTTCACTTTTAAATGTAATTCATTAAAGTCAGAAATTATTTGCTACTTAGGAGATTAACGAAAACCACTTACTGAGGTATGATACAGCAAGGCGTTCCCATATTTTATGGAGAAAGACAGATTGTACAGTCTAAACAAAAAAGTCTCTGTAGCATTTCTGTGATTCATTTGGCCCTCTGAGGGTATGTAAAGATGTCTGTAAAAAACCTTCCTTTTTTTCCTGTGTCAGGCATTCAGCCAGACAGCTATGTACATCCGGCTTCTTCATCATTACCCTGTTAAGTGAAGTCATACTATGTAAACATACACTGTGATTAATATATGGATGCAATCAAGTCCCAGTTTTCCTTAGTAGAGAGAGTGCTGTAACTATGCAAAAAAGCACTCCAGGGTATGTATTAACTCAGGTGTGCAGAAAGGCATGAAACATTAGGCTGAGTAATTTTAAACATCTGAGCAATATATTAATGGATCATTAATATGTGCCCTAGAATGCATATATCTCCTAGTCACAGCATAAAAGTAGTAAAGCACATTCTTCTACATAAATAATGTTATCTTCCAAGAAAAAGGAAAACTCTGCAATGTATTGATACATTGTGTGAAGAATCTTCTTGAAATTTCTGAAAATTCAAAATTAATTTTTACTTAAAATTAAAAGAAATGGGCTAATTCACCCTTGTGTTCCATTAAAGGACATGATGTCCCAGAAACCTATCATCAACTGTAGGAAGCAGGCACCATATTAGATTAATGTGTACTTAGCTCATGGTTTTAGAGATGGCTTCCAGCAGACTGTGCTGTACTACCACAAACATAGCCAGAGGGTTAAGGGAAGAGCTTAATCACCTTTACTCAGCACTCATTAAACCACATCTGGAATAGTGTATTCAGTTTTGGTCTTCCCTAGTAGAGGAAAAATATTTATAAGTTTGAGTAAATCCATCAGAAGGCCACCAAGATGGTGAGATGGTTGGAGCCTATAACCCAGAGGGAGAGACAGAGGAAAATGGGCTGGTTTTACCTGGAGAAGTGAAGGCTTTGGGGCAATCAAATGGCAGCTTTCCAATACCAGTGGGGAGTTCATTGAGGAAATGGAGCGATTCATGGACATGCATGATGAGCAGATGAGAAAAAAATGGTGATAAACTGAAACAGAAGGCACCAACTATATATAAAGATTTTTTTTTTTTTTTTCACTACAGGGACAGTCAGGTAATGGAACAGATTGTTCAGAATGTTTTTTCAGTCTCTGTCCTTGAAGATTTCGAAGACTGGGCTGGATAAAGGACTGACCACAACCACCCTGGTCTGACCTCATATGTGACACTGCTTTGAGCAGGAGGATAGTGGAGTAGTGCTCTAGACTACGTCTATACACTATTGAATTTACCGAGCAATATACTTGTAGACCACAGCTTGCTTGGTCTGTGTCACTTGGATCCACATACATTGTCCAGATGCACAATATTTTCCTGTCATGTAGAGCACCTGGAATTAACCTGCGATCCTTCAGTAAGGGAAGTACTTCTTGTCTTCTGGAGTCTGTTTATTCCCAAACTCTTACTGTTAAAAGAGCAGGCAGACTGGGATGGAAATTCTGCTAGTAGGACTGTTACCACACAGCCATCATCTGTATCTTCAATATGCTAGTGGTCAGTTAAGTTGTCACAAACATCACTTACTTCAGTAACCTCAGTTTCCTCAAATCTAGAGAGGGAGGGGAGGAAGAATGTGTGTGTGTTCCTAAATAAAATCCATGTATTTTTTAAATGCATACTAGCTCTTCTTTTTTTCTTATATTGAAAGCACACCAGAGAATTGCCAGAGTGTTGACTTTTCCCAATGCATGTTTGTCTGTTCACCTCAAAACTGTATTTTGGGGCTCTCTTTTTGAGGACAGAACAATAAATGAGGCGTGGGTATACAGAAAGATTGTGCAGGCAGTAGGGGATCTTGGTTTTCTCTTGCAACATTTTCAGGAGGATGACTCGAGAACAGCAATTTTGATAGTGGCTGTTGGTCCTCTGTTGTGCTTTCCTGTGCCATCATTTTGTCATAACTTTCTCAAAACATAGTCAGAGCGGGCTATATATGAGTAGCTGCATCTGGGAGTCATCTGTGAGTGCAAAGGGAAGTCCGTGTTTCATCAGACATCTGCAGTTTCTAAAGTGGTGACCAAACACGTTGTCACTGTCTGCTAGTGATCCATGCCACAATATCCTTTATTACTATGTGATTCACCTATCCTGTCACGTCTGGCCCCAGCTGTTACCTAGTTAAAGGCCCTTCTTTTCTATGGAAGTGGAATTCTTGTTTCTCTTGGGAAGTGGTGAGCAGGGGTCAGGAAAGTTTGGAAGCATGGTAAGGATGCTGTAGCAGAGAGTGCTGTAGCAATGCTGGGAGACTGGCTGCCCATGGGCATTGTCATCTGACATTTTCCCACTTCTGACTGTGGGAACCTGAACGCCATGCAACATATTTCTTCCTTTCTGTCCTCAGCAAACAGAAATTCCAGACCAACATGCTTGCGAGAGATCTGGTTGTGTCCCAAATATGAGAATCTGACCTTTCCCTGGACAGTTCTCCGGGCCTGGAGTGGCTATTTGTTTTGCTTTTGTTTTAACCCGAACTGGGGCCAGTGTGAGGGAAAGAAGTCTTCCCTGGCCATCCCAGTACTCCATTGTTTTTGGGTTGTGGTCTGTAAGCAGAGCAGCTCTTGGTTCCAGACCCTGCTTGTTTCCACCTCTGTATTGCCTGTGAGAGCAGGACTTGCCTGAGAGTAAGCTGCTTCCACTTCCAAGATTTCCTGCCTGAAGAGCCAAATGTTAGCACCCCAAAGGTTGTCTCAATGCACATCAGTAAGTAGAGTGTGTGGACAATCAGGGAGTCAGTCCTTAATGAGAAATGAATGAGTTAGCCTGAGAGGACAAACACAAACATGGAAATGTCTCTAGAAAGTTACAGGGTCAATGCCTTCTACTGAAAGGCCACACCTGCAAGCTCTAAGTCCTTTATAGTAATATAATGCACATGTTTTTATTATGAAGGTTTATTAATTTGGGGTTATGCTATCCAGAATCTTCAAATGACTGAACCTGTAGCATGGTAAATGCAATCTGATACATTTTCCCAAGTTTCAGTGCTAATTTAACTACTGGTATTTTTCTTGGAAACTAGGTGTCACTAGTGGTTTAGAAATAGCAGATACAGTTTCCTTTCTCTCTCCTTTACCCTGCAACTCATTTGTCGCCTCTCAGCCTCTCCCTGTTCGCCGCCAGAAGAGTGCGGAGCTGCCTTTTCTGTACCTGAAGACTGAACTTAGATCCACCTGTAGCCTTCTTTTCATCAAGCCAAATAAATACAGGTCCCTTGTTTCTGTTTGTATGTAATTTGAACCTTCCTGGTGTTCCTTTGTCAGACTTTCCCAGTTTTTTGCTTTTCTCTCTGTACTGAGGAACCCAAAGCCAGACACAGCTGTCCCAGCATGGTCTTGTAAGTGCTCATCAGAGGGAAAGAATCCCTTCCCTCTACCTGGCCATGGTATGATAATACTACACAGTAGGAGATAATTTTCCATCATCACATTCATGATTGTTCCACTTTCTGCTACTAGGGCCTGCAAGTCCTTTCCTGAAGAGCTTCTCCTCAGCCAGCCTGACCCCAGCCCCAGAACTCTGCACTTTTCTCTCTAGAGCTTCATGATGTTTCTGGCAGCCTGTTGAGGCCCACCCAAATGGCTGCTGTGCCCTCCAGTGCCTTGACTGCCTACCTCCACCTCTCTGTGTGCCCACCAAACTGCTTCAAATTTGCTTGAGACACATGCTCTCTCCTTGCCTAGGTCATCAGTTGGCATTAATCAGTGCTGATCCTGGTACTGGTGTTAGTGGGACACACTGTGGGACACACTGAGTGACTGCCCATTAGTTGGAGTTCGTACTACTGATCACCTTGGAGCCTGGTGATCCAGCCATTCTTCACCACCTCATAGTCTGCTTCTCTAGTCTATGTCTCATTGGGTTCCTAGGAAGATACTGTGGAATACTCTGTGATAGGCCTGGATGAGGTTTCTTGGCATATATGCTTCATAAACTTCTTGAAGACTGAGGTCAGGCTGACTAGCCAGTAGCTAGCTCCTCAGTTTACCCCTTCTTATCCATCTTGAAGGGATCTTAATCCCTATCCTTTCATAGTAATCACAGCCAAGATTGTCATTGCGTATCACATTTTCAACCAGTATTTACTTATCCATGAGTAAGGCATCCAGCAGGAGGAATTGTATCTAAATGCCACAAATTTCCTGGATTCTTGCACCCTGCTGTGTTGCCCTTTCATCAGATGCCCAACACTAACAGTACTATACAGTGCTGAAGATAAAACGTTATATAATGCATTCTTATTTTCAAGGTAGGTTATCAAAGATCACTTAAAAGTCAGAATGTAGAAGAAATCCAAGACCTGCATCGTCCTTTTGTCATGTAATCATTATGTACTAAAATTCCTTCACTAAGTTTCATAGTGTAGGGAGAAATCAATTTTTTAACACTCCTCAAAGAAAATGTACAGATTCAATAAAGTGTACACAACAGAGCTGTGGACAGGAATATTCTTCTATATAGTCAAGGGTTGGGTACAAACTAATGATTCACAATTTTAAGATACATATAATCTGTTTTTTCTTTGCAGAAAGGAGCTCCAATTCCATGAAGTGTTTGAAATATAATTCTGTACCTCACAACCTCTGCTGTCACTTGGCTGTAGTGGTACTGCTCTAACTGTGGTCCAATCTGAACATGGAAGAAGGAATGTATCCTCAGGGGAACCTTCTATCAGTAATGTAAGTTTAAGCAGTTCTTTACATTTCAGCTTGCACAGAGTTACAGTACTCATCATTGACAATTCAGAGCTAATTTTTTGATACCTCCCTGACCTAGGAATCACTCAAGGCATTTTAAGGAAAAAGGACAATGAAGCTGTGTTGGACACAGTCCTTGTGGCACAGGTTGATAAGATTTTCTACACATAAATACATATTTTAATAAGATTAAGCAAATTTTTACAATCATATTGGTTTTGAAAAACAATTGATCACGTAAGGCAGGTAATTTCTAAATATTTGTCAGTTTGCTTTTACTTGACAGACTGTCTTGTCGGCATCCCTTCCCTCTCTGGATATTCCAAAAACCTCAAGAAAATCATCTAGGCGTGATGGATTTGAAATGGAGTCAGACGAACTTGGCAGAACAGGGAGGTATTGATTTCTAGAAGTGCCTGTATTATTCCTTTTACAAAGAAGGAGCTCTAGCAGACTTGAGCTGTGTGAGTTCCATTGGTCTGATAAGCTACCAGGACTGTGCCAACAAACTTCATATGATACTGTAAAAAAAAATTAATATATGATTTATACTGAAAATGACCTGAAATCCCACCAGTCCAATGACTGCAAGCCTATTATTTTTGAAATCTGAAGCTTGCTATGTGCACTGAGGGTAACCACACACCACAGGCAATTGTCCTGACTTGACATCTCCTGTATATATATGGTGAGTGCCTCATTTTAACTGGGTAATACCTCTCAGGAGGCTGCCAGATGCATGCATGGCTGCCAGATGTCCTCATCCTGATGTGTCTGTCTTTGCTATCTGCCATCAGGTCATTTGCTCTTTACCATTCTCCACCTGTCAGCTGGACACTGGCATAGCTTCAAGATGTAAAAGGGCCTGCTAAAAGTACAGAAGGGTCATCTCCCATTTAGCAAAAAAAAGACCAGAAAGTTGGTGCTTGCTCTCTGCCCTCAAACTTTGACCTTTTAGAGAGAGAAATTTACTAGCCTAAGACCAATTTGCTGCTTGGAGTAGAAATCACTGAGGCACTGAAACGACTTGCTGGTCTCTTTTCACCCTAACACATAGGAATTAGATTCACAGTCAAAAAAGGGTGGAAATTTGAGAGACCACTGTGATGCACAACCAAATGCTTTCAGTCTTAATATACTTTAAAGGTTAATAAACCACTAAAAACAGTACTTAGCATCACTAGGCCATCAGGCTTGTAGAAGAATGGGGAGGGTCTGCATTATGGGTTGAATTTTAATCCATTCACAGTATGGCAAGGCCAGACTGAAGTCTCCAGTCTTTTTTCCTCTTTTTTTTTTTTTTTTTTTTAACTTGATCTGAGTTTCTTGTTTATTGAAAAGGTGATTCTCATCTTTCTTATACTGGCACCCATGAGGGTATATAACCTCAGTGCCCTCAAAAGAATGCCACCACTCTATAGCAGTTCTACAGCAGTGTTTGGAGTTCACTTCCAGTTTGTAGAGCTCATTCCTCTCCCACTGATAGTCTGCAGTATACCACTGGCAGGTATACAACTTAAATGCATACTCTTGCCCACCAGACTTAAGAAAAAATGTAACTCAGCCAGAGTTGCTGGAGTTTTCCTTATGCTTGAGATAATTATTCTGGTCTAGATGTGGAAAGGCAGGTGATACTGTGAGCAGTGCAGTGAGAGGAACTGCATGTTCAAGCACAATGAGTCCTGCTTTTCCTTGCCAAGAGAGTAGGAACAAGCTATTCAGATGAGCCCTTATTGATTCGAGTTATCATCTTTCCTGTTTTGCAATTGCATTTTGTGTAACCTCAGATATACTTTGGAGAGGTTCAAATTACACAGAAGTAACATTCACTGATTTTTTATGTTTACCTTCACTCTTGATTGCAAACTACTCTCAGCTTAAATATAGCTTTAATATTACAGTATATAAACTGTCATAGTAACATTGCTAGCAATATGTTTTTTTCCAGTATGTTGTAAAAAAATCCACTTAGCTCAATATCCTCTGCTTGGATTGTAAAATTTAGAGTACTAAAAAGCAGAAGGAATAGTAGTCAACATACCACTAATGGTACTGGTGTCACAGAGTGGATTTTAAGCATAAATTTTGGAATTAAAAGTGACATAAGGGTAGCTGCCAGTGAAAGTAGTTCTGAAAAAAAGGACTTTGAAACAAATGAAAAAAAAATTGCACAGAAGTTAGAGCTGGTATTGTCTTAAAAATTAAAAGAAAGAGCAAAATGCAAGCCAGGCAAAACACAATAATGTTTGGAAATTGTTTTCCCAGCTGATAAGAATAAAATCTGCTTTTCTGTTAGGCTTTCAACAGCCTCCAGAATAAATCTTTCCATTTCTACTTTTATTTATTTAACAAATGCTTTTTACTCTGTGTGTGTGTGTGTGTGTGGTAAATTAGAGGTTCTGATGATACACCTCAGATAAATGTGTGCCACCAGGCTCCACTCAGGTGAAAACTCTGCAGCTCCAAGTTAACATTTAATAAATTAGATGTGGCTACTGGATTTTATTTTCATTACAGAGTCCTGGGTGAAAGGTTGATGTCTATAGCAAGGCTGGTTGGTATTTCACTTTGTTCTGCAAATACTGGTTTATAGATTGTATGTTTTTAAATCAACTATTTACTTTTTTTCCATTAATAAAACAGATCTTTTCCAGGTTGTCACTGCTTTTCTATTCTACTGAGCAAAACAACATTGAAGAAAAAGCTGCTTCCTTTATTCTCTCACAGAAGAGTGTAAGCAACCAAGAAGCCTGAGATGATATCAATCTCAAACTTTCACCAGTAAATTCCAGACCCTATCACAGCCACCCCAAAGCTTCTGCAGATCTTGCAGCATGCCTAGAAAGTCAGTCCTGGATACCTGTCTGGTCCAAGAGGAAAACAGGTGCCAAAACAAAGCAACCACTTCAAAGAAGCAGAGATGTAAGTAGTTCCCTTTTAAGTGTAGGGAGAAAGACCACTTCTGCTTCCTGCAGCTACCTGCACTTACAGGTTGCTATGGTTACAGCCTTACCATTGATAACATCCTCTGAGTTGAGTATTTGCTTGAACCTTCTGTACAGCTGTGCTTTGTTTCCTCCATCCCATACAAGATGTAGTTGCCAACCACAACTGGTATGGATTGGGTGTTACTTCTGTGATCACACCTTAGACACTCTTTTAACCTTTTGTGTCTTGGGCCCAGCAATGCAAAACTATGCTTTAAAAAAAAAAAAAAAAAAAAAAAAAGCAAGCTATTCCAGGTGTCCCTGCCCATGCAGGGGGGGTGAAACTAAATGAGCTTTATGGTACCTTCCAACCCAAACCATTCTATGATTCTATATGCAAAGCATAACCATTGAGTAGAAAGCTTAAATTATTAACTAACTGTTCATTAGCTTCCTTTCAGAATATTTTAGTGCTTTCTGTGTTAACACTTCTTCACTGGAATTACACCTTGTGGTGGTGGTAGCTCTAAGAGCTTGGCTAGCAAAGGGTAAAAATGGCTCCCAATTTGAGTTTTGTGTGGTAGGGCTCTTAATATATTCTCCCCCAAAAACCACAGAATGTCTTTGGTTGGAAGAAAACTTCAAGATCATCCAGTCCACCCTTTGACCAACACAGTAAGTTCACCACTAAACCATGTCCCTAAGGACCAGGTCCACGTTTAAATACCTTCAGGGTTTGTGATTCCACCACTGGCCTGGGCAGACTATTCCAATGTTTGACAACCCTTTCAATGAAAAAATGCTCCTAATATTTGAGCGCAAACCTCCCCTGGTGTAGCTTCCATTTCCTCTGGTCCTGAAAGTTGATTTTCTGCCATAAACACCAGCTGTTAACAGACTTGGTGGTTCTTGAATGCCAAAAAACCAGCAAAAATGTGATATTTTTTGATGTTTCTGGTTTGGGGGAAGGGTAAATGTAAATATAAAGCTAAGCCTTTCTCCCAACCCTGGGGCAGTAAACCAAACTTTGCCTCTAACTAGCACTGCAGCAAGGCTGTAGATTGGTGGTTTGGTAACAGAGGAGTAGAGTCATGGATCAACCCTCAAGGCTCCATTGTCAGAAGCTATAAGTTCTATAAGTTCTCAAACAAAACAAAAGGACTTCCTGACAAAGAACTATGCCTAGCCTATGGAAATAACAGCTTGCATTTGGACACTGTGTTAGAGATAATGACCATATCATATGATAAAGACTAGATAGAGATATCATATGATAGAGAAAGGGATGGAGAAGTGGAGAGGGTGGAGGTTCACTCCAGTTCCTCAGCATGGCTATGTCTCAGCCATGCTTACTCACCATTGCCAAACAATGGAAACAGGCCTATAAAACGAGGAGGTGTGATGGTGGGCTTTGGAATCTTCACTGACACCAACCCTCCCCTGTTGGCAGAACCAACACTGGATTTAGGACTTCTGATTTTCTGTTATCTCTCTCTCTAACTTTTCTTCTATTCTCTCTCACACAGTCTCTTTCTCTCTCTTTTTTTCTTTCCTAATACCATTGGAAGTCCTACCACAGCTTTTTTCCCAGCTTGAACATATGTACATTGGGACATATGTACATGGTATTAGGAAATATCAGCCTCTATGATTGTACAGCCTGAGCATATATAATAATTTAAGTATCAGTATTCCTTCTATAGTCCTAATAAAAGTTACCATGGAAATAGAGGCCCTGAGTGTTGTTTTGCCTTAATATGTTCAAGGTTTATCTGATGGCTGAGCATTTCCTCAAGCTGTAACATTTTAATTACTCTCCCTGGAAGGGCCAGGTCTGAGGCAAAGATTGGCTTCAGTGGAACCTTGGCTCCTCTCTGAGAAGGAGTTTAGAAAGCAAAGGGGTCAGTCCAGTCTGAATCCCCTTGGGTTGCCCAGTACAGGTTGTGACAGGTTGTGTGAAGTTCTTTGCTCTTTCACTTCTCTACTCCTTAAGAAAAGCTCCAAGTGGCAAAGTTGGCTACAGCATTGATATTTAGTTCCAGACGGACCCTTCTCAAACACAACCTCTGCAACCATTTTGCTCAGAGTTACTTCTCTCTTTCTGCAGGACAAGCTTCCTTGCTTAGATCAGTCTGGTCTGGATAAATGGTTTACCAGGAATTTTAATATTAAAATATTTTTAGAAGAAGAGCCATGTGCCATATGCCAAGAGAATAATTAAGGAATCATTGTTAGACTGCAGCTGAGTTTGGTGCTATAAACATGGAGTGAAGTTGTTTTTACATGTCTGCAGAACATCATTAATCAGGGTCTTTCTGGCTCCTACAGCCCTGATCTTGTCATGTTCCTCCTCTGCCTCTTCTGAGCAATCTGTTTACCAATGACAAACTACAGTGCTAGAGGTTTAGAGGCTGAGATCAGGACCCAGTCAGGTCACAGACTTTTATCATCTTTTCTGGGGATTCTTTTGACTGTGTCTGTCTCTCCTCTCCTTCTCTGTCAACAACTGATTGAGTTATGATTTTAGGCACTCCTCTTCCAACTAGTTAGGAACGATCCACTAGGACTTTCCTCTGACATCAGTACCATTGTATTTCTTTTCCACTGTGATTTTCTTCAGTTTTCTATCAGAAAGCCTCCACCCCTGTTTTCTCAGCTTGTGGTAGCTTTTAGCCAGTTACAAATTTTCAGGAAAAAAAAACCAAATTGCCCTCAAAACACCCCCCAAAACCCTAAACCAAATCAAAAGTGAGAAAACAGGGAATCAAACAAAAGAAAGAATAAGAAACATTCTTCTCTTTACATTCAGCAGCAAAAATGAAAAAAAGAAGGAAAAAAAATCCACTCACAAAAGGCAATTTAAAAAATATATTCTGTTGGATATTAAAAAGGGTGATCAGCACAAATCTATGATATGAAAATATCTATATACAGTGAAAAGCAATTTTGAGAACAGCTATAATCTAGTCACATAAGAATATTTTTTCTTTTTTAAAAAAAGTGCATACAAATAACATTTCACTAACAAAATATTTCCTTTCTGAAGTTTTATCCTTGAGTTTGATGAATTTTCTTTGAATTTTTCAAATTCCTTTCTAAATCCAAGTTTACTTTTATGTCCACAATTATCCTATACCAATGGATTCCAGAGTTTAATTTTATTTTCTGTTGAAACATACTTCCTTTGTGTTTTTTTAAGATGCCGATAACCTAATTCTCCCTATTTTTTTTATTGCAAGGAACCATAAATAATAACTTCCTACTCATTTTCTCTCCACTGATGCTCACAGACTTCTGTTATCACCATTCTGTCATCACTTTTCCAGGCTGGCAAATCCTGCCCTAATGCGTCTGGTACAGCAGTTTTTGTCATAAAAAGCAAAAATTTTACTAAACCTCTGTAACCTAAATATCTCATGTTGCACAAACCACCTGGAAGACTAATTCCAACTAATTAGACCTAACTAAGACCTGAAATTATTTAAAATAACTCACTCCTTTTAACAGCTGCAGTTATTTAACACCTTCAAATATGACCTCTTCAGCTTAAAAAATTTCTAATTCCAACATTATTCAATGCCTGCCGTTCATTTTCAAACAAAGGCATCATTTTAGATGCTCACACTTGCTCCTGGGTTTCTACTGCCAGTACTCAAGTTTTGTGCACTGTATTGTGGAATCACAGAATCTTCATGGTTGGAAAAGATCTCTGAGATCACTGAGTCCAACCATCCACTCAACAGAAGGAAAAAACCCAACAAAGCCAATCAAAAAAACCCAAACAGCAACAACAACAAAACAAACAAAAAACCAAACCAAACTAAGAACAACACAAAAAAATCCCCAGAAACCGCCATGCCCACTAGAGCATGTCCTGAAGTGCCATATCTGTGTATTTTTTAAATATCTTCAGGGATGGTGACTCCCCCACATCCCTGGGCAGCCCATTCCGGTGCCTGACCACTCTTTCAGTAAATAAATTCTTCCTGATACCCAGGCTAAGACTCCCCTGGTACAATGTCAGGCCATTACCTCTTGTCTTGTCACTATTCACCTGAGAGAAGAGGACAACACTTACCTCAGTACAAACTCCTTTCATGTTGTTGTAGAGAGAAATGAGTTCTCCCCTCAGCCTCCTCTTCATCAAAACTAAAGAATCCCGATTGCCTCATCCTCTCCTCATAAGACTTGTTCTCCAGACCCTTCACAAGCTTGGTTGTCCTTCTCTGGATTTGCTGCAGCAACTCAATGTTCTTCTTGTGGTGAGGGTCCTAGAATTGAACACAGTACTTGAGGTGGGGTTTCACCAGTGCAAAGTACAGTATACAAGATTTATCCTGTCCTCAATCATAAGACTTACATACCTGAGTGGATAACAGGGTGACACAAAGGACTTTTGCAGGATTACCATCACAAGGGAAGCCCCCTTATTCTTGGTTAACAAATTCTGCATTAATTCTCAGATGAAAATACATAATATGGTAATGATGTGATGAGTAATCGTTATTTTAAATATCCTTAGCTGGACTTTTCTCTAGAAAAATAAGAAGAAAACAACAAGGAAACATCACAATTATAGATGAAGAAGGGACACAAACCCCCACCTCTCAAACTAAATGTAACATACTTTAAAAATAGTGAATGCTTTAAATTAAATATTGCATTTTGACTAGGCAAGTTAATCCTTTCCTCTCTCATCAGATATTTCTCCCTGTGATGCTGTGGTCAAAATATTCTATCATTTGCTTATGTAAAATTTCCATCAGAATCAATGCATCTATGTAGAAGTGAAAAAAACAACCTTTTATGAAGGGAATTTTCTATTATAACCTCTTCTTTCAGTGAACACATGCCATCTTTGTCAAAAATAGGTGTATTCATAGGGTAATCGTAGAATGTATTTTGCTGAACCACACTACTGACATATGAATTTGGTTTTACATGTAAAGAAAATTGTGTGCCAGATCCTGCTAAGGTTACTACTGGTACTATTGATTTCGTGTCTAGCTGTAAAAGGAAACCTAGATTTAACTCACTGTATTTTAATACACAAAGGAAATCATATTGCTCCACTCCCTACTAGTTCTATTTCGATGTAAGAAAACATACCCAAAAATTAAATAATTTCTGTGACTGTGAAAGAGCTAGATTGATGTAGCTATATTTTGCAGCCAGCAGCAAACAAGAAGAATGAGAAGAATAACAAGAAGACCAAGAAAAAGACCAAAGAAGAAATAATTTTCATTCCCCAGTACAGCACTACCTGGTTCTCCCACACATACGTAAACCACTGGAGAGTGCATTACCAGTGCTTTTAGGTAAGACCCTATGTAGAAACTCTCTATGCTTTCTTATTTTTCCAGTGCAAACCAGAAATACCTTATCAGCTAGAGTTGGGCAGACACCACCCAAGCCTCCTTTAACCTTAGCAGTGCTTTTGAGTAGAGGCCTGGCAGGGACACAGCTGCACACTAACACACTGGCCAGGTCAGGGTCCTGTGGTGGGCTGCTTACAACAGCCACTGTTCTATACAGTGTTAATACTGGTTGTTAGCTCATATATTGAGCTGGGTAGGTAGGATGAATCATTGTGTTCCCGAAAAATGCTCTGGCACAACATGTGTTGTCACAAAATGTTGGTAAATGGACTCTCAGACAGGTTGAAGATGTCTGCCAGGTTCACTGGCTCTGACTGATTTCAAAACATCACATTGATTAGCATTTACAAAGTAATTTGCAGAAGGCATTACTCAAACAGGATTGTGTCAAAATCACTGAGACGTGTAATGCTTTTTATATATTATACCATTTAAAAATCATAGAATCATAGAATCATAGAATTGGCTGGGTTGGAAGGGACCTCAGAGATCATCAAGTCCAACCCTTGAACCACCGTTGCGGTTGCTAGACCATGGCACTGAGTGCCACATCCAGTCTTTTTTTAAATATCTCCAGGGACGGAGAATCCACCACTTCAGTGGGCAGCCCATTCCAATGACGGATCACTCTTTCCGTAAAGAAATTCTTTCTAATATCTAACCTAAACTTCCCCTGGCACAACTTAAGTCCATGCCCTCTTGTCTTGTTGAAAGTCGTTTGGTAAAAGAGCCCAACCCCCACCTGGCTACACCCTCCTTTCAGGTAGTTGTAGAGAGCGATGAGGTCTCCCCTGAGCCGCCTCTTCTTTAGGCTGAACAACCCCAGTTCTCTCAGCCTCTCCTCGTAGGGTCTATGCTCGAGTCCCTTCACCAGCCTGGTTGCCCTCCTTTGGACCTGCTCCAGGACCTCGATGCTTTCAGCTTCTCTGCCTTCCAATAGCCCCAAAGTATTATAATTACTCTTGGATGGTTTATTGCGGGAATTTGGACTATAAACCAGATAGGACATTTTAAACAACTTTTCTCCCTAAAAAAAATACCATTATTTTCATGCCTTGGCATGATTTCTTGCATAGTGACTGAGCCAGGTATTTCCAGTATAAAGATCCAACTGATGAGCTGACAGAGTATTATCATGTCTTCTTGGAGTCACACATGGCTTGCTGTTAAAGCTCTGTATCAACAGGAATCCAAATCCTACAAGTGTTAGAAATACTCTTATTATTTACAAGACAGAAAGAAGACTACAAAGTTATTTGCACCAATGGCCAGTATGAGTTTGTTTGGATTTCTAGACTGTTCTTTCTGCATTTTTCCATGGATTTTTTGTGTATCCATTGTAATCAAAATTAGTTTGTTGTGAATTCCTCACAGGAACAGTGATAAATAACTGGTAACATATTATTATAATTCAGTGTATGAGTTTTCAGTTTGCCCTAATGGGATACTACTGCCTGATGACCCTTCTGAAATGGCAGAACTCCAAAATACTTTTGGCAAAGAAAATGCCTGATTACAGGCATTCCTGCCATCACCCATACACACAGCCTTCTGAAATTTAGCTTGATTTAATCCTGGTGTTCACTCACCTAGAAAGGCCTGGGTGTAACAGATGAAGACTACACACATTTTCTTTGGACTTTATTGACACAGTTAAGAGGACCTTTCATTATTCATCTATTTCTCTGATTTTAGACCAATTCACAGTCATTCAGTTTATATTTTTGCATAAGTTTAATACAGTGAAGCTCCCTAATTCCAAGTGCATGTAAGAGTGAAATTCTTTTTCCGTTTGAGCACATAATAAAACTTCTACTGATTTCTGTAACCTGTGTTTATTTTGTTAGGCTTGAACACTGTAATTCAGATCTGGATCTGGATTTCAAACACTAAAAAAATTTGAGGAAATCTAAATCCCAGATTTGCAAATTGCAGATCTTGCATGAAACTGTACTCATTAAAAAATAACATTTTGGAACTGAACACACGTGGTAGTATTTTTTCATTAATATCTGCTTCACCAGGTTTTTTCCCTTGGATAGGAACTATTCATCTTACCACTGTATCTCTGTGATTTAAAGTAAGTATTTTAACACATCATCCAAATTCTTAAATCTTGCTGGCAAGCCACACAAAAGATATTGTACCAGTTCCCTGTCAATTGCCCCAGCATCCTATTAACTTCTCTTCACATAATAAGGTATAAATCACAATATGATTCATACAAGTTCTCTAACCATTAAAAATTACTATAGCGGTTGATGTGAGTTTTGTCCAGAAGTGAACTGACTTGGTTCAAGTAATGGAAAAATAATTTGCAAAATTTATTGCCATTTTGAATTCTCTTGAAGTATGAAGGCTGAAGAGTAGAGACTTCAGTTTTTCCACCCACATGTTTGTGACCTTTTAGAAAAGAATACTCAACTAGTTATTTTCCCTGTTTCTACTTTTTTTCCACTGAGTGTAAAAAATGAACAAAATCCAAGGTTTATTTTGGGTTGTGATGGTGGTTTTTGTTTGGTTTTTGTTTTTTGTTTTTTTTCCCCAATTACTTTTCTTCTTTGTTATTCTATACCTATTCAAAGTTGCTCCAATTCTGACACAGTTATCAGATCTGCATTCAGCTATTTTTACAAAGGTATGAAAGTGTTGAAAAATTCCCAGAAGAGTAACAAAATGTGTATAAAAATATAAGAACAGATGGAAGATGGTAAGCAACAATTTCTTATATGAGGAGGCAAAAAAAGGTCAAAAGAGAGGAGAAAAATCTGTTATGACATTCAAATCAAATCTATTTCCATGAAAATTAAAAAATATCAATCAAATAAAATAAATTAAAAAAAAAAACAACCCAAACAACAAAACAGTAATGAAAATTTGATAGGTTTGCTCTTGAGGATGACTGTAAGGACTTGGTCTCACTAGAGAGAGCTACCAGAACCCAAACCAAGCTTTCCATCAGCTATCTTAGCTAATTTGAATAAAACAAAACAAATTGTAGTAGTTTAAACCTGGGATAAAGACTTTTTTACTAAAAAAAGACAAAAATTTGCACCTGCTGGATGGTAAAGCATCCAGAAATTATTACCTTGTTAGGAAACAGAATACATCTGACCACACCTTCTCTCCAGGATTCCTTGTCCTCTGAGGGAAAGATGGAGCTAAGAGGGTGATCCTCACTTGCTTCCTGGAGGCACCTGTTATTCTGCTTTGATTGCCACAATGGGGACTTGAGAACACACAGGACATTTCAATATTTATTGCTTGTACTGGGAATCAGAAAAACTAACATTACTTTTGGCTACAAATTGACATCTCTGTATCTTGATTTCACTTACAATAACTCAAGTTCAATAGCACTTACTTGTGGTTATACCTATTATTGTACTAAAACAAATCCAGAAAGCTCAAAATTACATTGTTATTATTTTTCCAGCATGAATATATGTCATTAATAATAACAAATTTCACAGCATTATTGTTCAAATATTTTACACATTCTTATCAGATTGCATTAGAAGGATTAGGCAATGTTTAGGCATTCCTCACACCTCTCTGCATAACCCCTTTCCAGGTGTACCTACCTCTCTGTAACCTTTTCCAGATCCACCTGGAGACAGCAAGGAAATTCAGCTTCAGAACATCATCTTGGAGATGAGTCATCTATCAATTAGACAATGATCAAAATGAATGATTTATGATTCTCACTCAGCAGCAGTGAAGTTAGTCAAGAGTAATGTGTGGGTTGCCATACCAGCTGAATAAACCTATTAACTGCCTAGGATAACTGCATAATACTCCAGTCACTGTATTGCTTAATTACACATTTATCATAGAAGCTGTCCCAGATGTTTGTGTCTTTAAAACTATGCTCAAATATCAGATTTAAAAGGTATTGTGTTTTTGTAATTCAGGGATAAAAGAAAGCAATAGGTGAATGTAGTAGCTTAAATTTAGCATGTGCCCATCGAGGATAAATAACTTCAATAAATCAATGGGACAAGGCTCATTGCAGAGTTGCTCTCACTCTGGAACAGCACGGGTGCATCTGGCAACAATGTCATCAGAATTTAGAAAGGAGGAGGGATGTAACAAATAATACCAAAGTATAAACCTGCTGTAACACTACCCACTACTTGGGATGATGTATATCAATGAACACTAGGCAAGCTGTCTTGCTGAGTAAACAAAGTAATCTGTTTGCAAGCACATAGAAATCCAATTAAGACAGTTTATTGTCTCAAATGCCCTCCAGACTACAATGTGAGACATTAATTTGTTTTTGTTGCACACTAATGATAGTCTTGCACTACAGATACGAATGACAGGACATTGATGTATCTTGCTCAGGCTGCTTCAGAGCCCCTAAAGGAAAGAACAGAATGGGAGATTGCTAAGGCTGTTTGTTAAATTCTTCTGTGTTCATCCTTCACAATTGGACTCCTCTGAAATCCCTTTAAATAAAAAAGTAAACTCTTTCCCTAAATTCAGAAACTAGACTCTACAGGGATCACCCTGCTTCCCAAAAACTAGCAGTAAATTACTCTCCTAATTATAGTCTGAACAAGACCATACTCAGGCTGTTCCTGAGGTGTTTAAGCAGAGAGTTCAGTTATACATTTATTTTTTCAGAGATGGTCTTGAGTCACATAATTCAGATTCTTTTCAGCTGACCCCAGATTCTGGCTGTGCATGTGACATTTCTGCTGCAAAGCCATGACACCAGCCAAAAAGGGCATTAGAAGGGCTTTCAAACAAAAAAAGTAAAGGAGCAAAAGGTAAAATCAGATATCAGCCTTGGAGAAATAAAAGTCACAACAGTATCTGGATTCTGCATCTGCCCAGCATATGTAATTTCTGGCAATGAGTAACTACTATTGGAGAAGTAAATAAAGCAGGATGACAAAAGAATCAAGCTCAACACCATGGCTGTAAAAAGCAGGCAGGGCCAAGTTAATAATGAAATAACACTGATGGGCAAAGAGTTTTTTTGACTCTTCCTGTTTTTTAGAACAAGTTTCAGTCCTGCACATGTCGCACACAGGGAAACACCGATATGCCACAGTTTAAAAGCAAAATTGTATTTTTGTCTACCAGAGCTAATTTACAGATGTGTCAAAATAGCCCAGGTAATAATCTCTTTCACTCTGCATATCAAGTTGACATTTTAGGTTGTTCTTTTCATTCTGCAAAAGGAAAAATAATGCTCTCTAGACTAAGAGGCATATGGAGGCCAGACAGTGCCAGAGATGTGTTTGAATTTAACATGGAGATGCAGTTCTTTGTCATGGATGGATAGTAAACATGCAGTTCAAAAAGGAATGGCATAAATGCTGTCCTCGTGATTTATTTTCTTATAAAATCCTTCTAAGGTTCATCTCATTTTTCAGAGTATGTCTTCTATTCTTTCAAGGCCCGGAAAGAGTGTTATGAGATACTAAAGACAAGTCACATCATCTTATTCTAATGGCAAAGGGTCACACTGGCCAGTTGATACAAAGTCTTGCTTTGGAAGGAAGGAGAATTGCTTCAACACAGTGGAACAGCACCTGCTACAGGGCCCATCCCTAACTGAGACAGCAAGAAGAGTGCTCCAGTCTTTTTTAGGACAATTTCCAAGTGTCCCAAATGACATCCTTTCTGAAATAAAATCAAATTAAAAGAGTGAAGATGTTACAGTCTAGATTATAATGGCATATTTTTATTCTTTCTGGGAATAAGCACTTCAGGACTTACTTTCTAGTGTATATCACCAGACAAATTACTTTATAATTCCAGGGAAACACAACTATCTTGAAAACTGAAAGTCATACTCTACATCTCAAGTGACAGATTGCATTAAGTTTTTAGGACAGATATCTTAAATATGAGCCTGTTACACTGGGGGCTTCATGTGGGAAAAAGCAGTAATATGGTATTTTCTAAGCAACCTGTTCTGCTAGCAAGTCGGCTGCCATATCTCGTATAGTGTATGGGTCTTCCTGAGTTTTATGGCTTCATACCATGAATCATTAGAGCTAGTTCTGACCCCCAATAGGTGATGATGCAATATCTGGCTCTTTTGTAAATTACCACCATTATCTTTTGTAAATTAGCACCATTATTTTTGCCTCTCCACAAGACATATTTCCATAAGATACATAAAGGAGCCCAGCAGGTCAAAAGTCTGTACAACAACTTAATCTAAGGACCAGTGCTTGATATAGATGAGATTTTTAATGAGAAAAATCCCTCTCTTTACCATCATCATCCATTAGATTTACTTCAATAGCCATAGAGTATGCCACAAGGCAATGCTTCTCATATTTGAAGCAAAAAAGATGCTGAGTGGTAGATCTTGCCACCACTGGGCCTGCTTTGCCCCTCCTGATTGATGGCTGGAGGTGAGGCACAGTCAGTGCCTCTACCTGCTTTGGTGTGACTCTCTGCTCCCAGCTCAGAGCCATTTACCTCACAGAGCAGGCATGAAATTAGAACCAGCTTCTGCCAGTTGTCTGGATCACCAAGCAAGAGATGGAGCAAGTCAATAGCAAGACAGAAAGCCAAGCCAGGGGGTAAGGATCAGGGCCAGAATCAGGTAGGTACAAGAGCAGGCACAGGTGAAACAGCAAGGAGGCTCAGGCAGAGAGCAAAAGCCTGAGTCCTTGAGCAGACACCACCTGAAGGAGGTTAAGGCCCCCACTGTAGCTTCTCACAACACTGGTTTAAGGCTGAACACTTCTGTTATCAAAATTGGCCCTGAGATTAAGGGTGTCAAGCACCCAGGAAGGAGATGTCCTCTGGTATGTATGTGACAGTACAACTACTGAAAGTCTGAAAGCATCAACTCTTGCAAAGTTGAAAAAAAATGGATGCTAACATTCATTTCAGGTCATCTTAGGCTGTGTTTCTGAACACTAGGAATGTCACACATACAACTATTATAAGTTCAGAGAAGGTGTACAGTATTCTTCCCATTCAGTTAAACCTGAAGTATAGATGCAACAAAGCATTGTCATAATAAAAGTTCACAAGATTATGCCAATCATAGAATCATAGAACTGGCTGGGTTGGAAGGGACCTCTGAGACCATCAAGTCCAACCCTTGATTCACTACCACTGCAGTTACCAGACCATGGCACTGAGTGCCACATCCAGTCTCTTTTTAAATATCTCCAGGGACGGAGAATCCACTACTTCCCTGGGCAGCCCATTCCAATGTCTGATCACCCTCTCCGTAAAGAAACTCTTTCTAATATCCAACCTAAACCTCCCCTGGCACAACTTGAGACCATGCCCTCTTGTCTTGCTGAGAGTTGCCTGGGAAAAGAGACCAACCCCCTCCGGCTACAACCTCCTTTCAGGGAGTTGTAGAGAGTGATGTGGTCTCCCCTGAGGCTCCTCTTCTCCAGGCAAATGCTCTGAGTGTCTGAGTGCTTTTCCCTGCAAAGTTTCTGGTTGCTTTTCAACTCCATGCTGTACCAACTTGCCTTGATACTTATCAAACAAATCAAGTTCTCAAATACACTTAATGATGAAGTGAATAATAGAAGTCACTAATCGAGGGATGAAGTCCACTTAAAGTTGCAGATGTTCTTCTACCTCAGGGTCTTCACTGAGGCTCTCTCTGTGTATGCCCTGTATCAGCTTGTTAAGCAGTCAATGAAACTGGGTGAAGCATCTGACAGTTTCATCTTCTGAAATAAGAAATACATTGCACAGCAAGGATGTCGAATGATCATCAGTATTCTTCTGTGTTCACATTCCAGGATTTTCACATCTTTCAAGGATATCTTAGAGAACACTCTGCCTGAATAACATACGAAGAGATGAGAATGGCTTGCCAGGCAATTTATAATGTTATAAGCCCTCATTCATCTCACCAAACAGGCTCAGAGATGAGATTCCTAATTCAGAGATCCCCCCCAGAAAATCAAATCTCAGATAGACTTGCTACTGAATTGAAAATTGCTGTGGTTTTGAAATTTGTTTTTGCTTTATGCACCATCTTTTCCAAGACCAAAAAATGCAGATCATGAAAAGTCTGATATTGTCCCAGATGCGTAACAGGTACCAGAAACCCAAATCCGTCTTAACTTTTGTCATGTGAAACCTGTAGAAAGTGTTTCTAGACAACATGTAACCCCTAGAATCCTAGGAACCCTTTTTTCTTTATCCCACTATATCCCTACCCATCAACTTCTCCTTGCTGGGCCTTTGGAAATCCTAACAACCCAGACACCTAGGAATACTGCCAGCATAGAACATATTTGGGAGTTTGCCACCTGTCCAACTGAGGAAGGCTCATTAAGTCCTTGGAAATTAGGAAAGCAGATGAAAAGATAATGTAATGTTATTTGGGTTTTTTTGTTTGTTTGGTTTTTTTTTTTTAAAGTATTTTGCTTTTAAACTATTCTGATGGGGTTTTTAAGTGAACTGGAGGAAGAAAGAGGTATAAACTATTAATTTGGGGCTGACAAAGCAGGGTACAGCACTTTCTATTCTAAACAAAACCAAAATAAACCAAAGCAAGGACTGTTAAGTCAGCACAGCAGGAAATGCAGGGTGACGTTTGAAAGCTCTGCTTTAGTTCCAACCCTTGTATTTATGCCTAAAAGTAAAACTATGCTTTCTGTACTTCATAATGATTTATCAAATAATAAGACTCACAATTCACTGTGACCTGGAATTGTTTATAGAATCTCAGAAGCAGCAGTTCTGAATCCTATAAGCAACAGCTGTGCTCGGCAGTGAGCAAAAGCTTCTCAGTCTGAAAAAGTGACATTTTGAGAATTCTCTGCATTTCCCATCCCAGGGACTGCAAAATAAGGTGTTAAGTCAGGACAGTCTGTTCGAAGATAAACATTTATATGCTTTCCTTAAAAAAAGAAAAACAGAAAAAAAGGAAAAAAGCTTTTCAGAATACACTTGAACAACTAAGGTGTAGGAAGGGAAGAAGGTATTAAGTGTGTGGAAATGTTTATGATACTGCATATTGATTTAGTTTTCTCTGCTGGAATTTTTTTTAGTCTTCATTGCACAGAGTAGCAGCAGAAGACAAGTTTGTCTAAGCTCAGTAGAAAATGTCAATCAATTCATCATCTATGATTCTTCTGTAGTCAACACAGAAAGGTAAAAGGTCTTCCAGAAAAAGGTAGTGGAGGAGCTCATTTTATGCACTTTGGGAACCTCTTATTCCTCATCAACTGTCAACACCATACTATAAAGTCCCTAGACTTTTTGCCCCTAATTTTGACATCTAAAGTCACTATCTAAAGCAGGCAGGTGTGATTATTGCCACAGAAAAAATTTCTCTCCTGAAAGTTAATGGGTCTGGGTCTTTTTGTGGTGCCACATATAGCCTTTTCCTTGTATTTCCAAGAACTGCTGTTTGTCCTCTGGAGGACAGTATTACATTTTTCCCTTTTTTTGAATGGATTGGTTGACATAGTCTAGACGGGTACCAAGGGATGAACCCTGCTGTCTGGAACCAGTAACTGGCTCCAAGAAGTCTTTCCCCATGTACCTCATATACTGGAGAGTATGAAAAAGCTTTACCACACTGAATTCAGCTATTATCCTAATTTTTATCTGCAAACTCTCCAACATCAAGAAAGCAGGAGGTGTTTTATAGTTTCTGATTGCAACTAGAACTGAGAAATTGCTTTTCAGCTCATTCTCATTTAATTCTACCAAGAACTTCTGACTTTGGAGCCTACAGCCTTGCAACAAATTTGTAGGGGAGAACAGAACACTCTTCATTTTGGAAAGTCACCCTTGTATAATCCTGTGTCTTTCCAGTTTATGGTCGAAAAGGAGAAATGCTAGGAAAGGCTCAGCAGAACATTTGCAGCCTTTGCTGTTTCCTTAAGAAGCCTTGCAGCAAATTTAGATTGAGGGAGATTGAGGAATATAGTGCTCTCTCTGCCAATATCTCCACGCTGCAGCCCCTTTCTGGGAAATATACTCAGACTGTTAAAGGCCTGTTTAGCAGGTTGAACTCTAGCATGTCTTCTGGGCTGGTTTGATTACGTTCCAAATAACATAATGAAGCCAATCAGCTCTGTCAGGCTTTAGGGCTTACAATTATTAGGGAGAATAGCATTCCTGTATTGGGTTTTTTTTTTTTGGTGTGGGGTTTTTTTGGGGTTTCTTTTTGTGTGTGGTGTTTTTTTGTTTGTTTTGTTTTTTAGTGGGATTCAGCCATAGAAAACTGCAAAGGAATAGGCACAAGTACTAAAAAAATTGTCTACTCAGTATTTTCATGGCATTTTTGTTGTTGTTGGGAAGGCTCTCACTGAGATACTGCAGGCTTTCCAGCCCTGGCAAACAAGCCAATATGGAGATGAGACTGAAGGTAAATCATTTCTGATTTTTATGTCTGCCCCCTTCTTTGTTTGAAATTTTGTTTCATAGGAGCATTTTTCCTCCAGATAAAAGCCTCATCTGAGATTCAGACGTATTTGGGTTTGAATTCCAGACACTGACTTGGAAAATCTTGCATTGCACATGGAAAAAGTGATACCTAATTCTAATGGTTCACTGTAGCTTTAGCATGCTCTCATCTAGTGGCAATGCTTTCTTAGCATACTGTGCTAAACAAAGTTGTCTTTAATGAGGGCCTGCAAATGATTTGTGAGCCTTGGGAGGAGAAAAAAGTCAGAAGTTTGCTTTATACAGTTGCTATCAGAGCTGAATGCTGATGTGCTACAGTATGAAAAATCCTTTTGTCCTTATGTCGAGGGGTGTGTAAGTGTGAGTTCAAAGACATCACTTCCTATGCTCTGAAGATATTCCAAGCAAGACTGGCTTTAAGCAGTTTAAATGTATAAAAGTAAGCTGTCTACCTTACCATCTCTCCTCTTTTTACCACTGATCTACCCATCTCCCGCCTGCTTGGCTGTTGAGTTTTTGGTCTGGTTTCGATCAGGCTTGCAGCCAGTCAACCATCTTCAGCATGGACAAAAAGGGCTTGGAAACTGATGAATCTGCAGAAAATAGCTGGGCAAACTAATGACCCCTTGGTTTCACTGCCCTGTGCAGTTCTGCATTTTTCTATATCCTAGTTAGTTAAATGAATAGGATTTTAAAATGTTCTTAGAAATTAGTTAAAAATGTAAGGAATAGAGGTAATTTAAAATTGCATCTGGAGGGCAGGAGAAATCACTAAGTATAAACAAGCCTAAATTTTCAGTTACTGAGGCCTTTTCCTCTGCAGTGCAATTTTTGGCAAATCAAATTTCTACTGAACAATGTAAACAAGAATTGTCAGGACTTCACCTTTTGGATGCTATTTTCCAGGAGCAAAACAGGTTCTGCCAACATGTCTCTTGCATTGTTATGGAGATTTGAAGCAACACACTCAGTTTGTAGGAGGGTGTTCTTTCTTTCCAGTGACTATTCCAATAGATCAAAGGAAAAATCTCCCCATGGTGCTTGGTTTGGTACTGTTTTAAAGGAAAAATATATAAACTTTATTTGCAATATGTCATTTTGATCAGTCTCTTCCTGACAGAAAAGAATAGCTGTTGGCTCAGGTGTCTGATGCTGAGGCCAAATGAGATTAGAGAAGGTAACATTAGTGTGCATATCCCGGAACAGTTCATGGTTCATGATAACCATTCAATAACCAGGGTCAAATCATTGTTATGCTGCTAGCAATTTACTAAAGGGCTCCCACAAAAAAAACTGTTGTGCCAAGCCTGTGATAAGCCAGGTGTCTCAGGGAACAGCGTTTTTGATGAGAGAAGCTAGAGCAACCTGACTGTACCAGAGTTTATACCTCAATAAAATGGGGGGGGAAAAAAATCTTTTTTATTTATTTTACCAGTCTTCTGCAAGTTTAACTAGTAATTATCTTTAAATTATCAAATAACAAGATCTATAGAGTCTTTCTGTTATTGTGGTTCACATCTGATCATCTTCTTGGTTTTACTGGTGACTTGACTTCCTGTAACCAGTCATTTTGCTATAGGTATTCTGAACTGTTATATCTAGTAAATTCAGCTCTATGTACCCTTACCCTGTCTTTGAAGGGTTTTTTTGTTTGTTTATGAAACCAAGTACCACTTCAAATTGAACAAAAACATTTCTCTTTTTACAATTATTTTTGCTTTGGAGAGATCAGTTGCTATTTTGCTGTCCTGTTTTCAGAAAGTCAGATGGTGGCTGATGCTCAACTCTTTACAACAAAGTCCTGCCAAGGCTGTATTACCTTTTTCTGGCCCTGCCAGGTCTGTTCAATATTGCCTGGAGATTCCTTTGAACTTCAATACTTCACTACATTCAATTTCTAAGCTGATGGTACTGAGTCATTGTGTTCCATGGATTTGAACTATGTTCCAGTTCAAGACATGATTGGAATTGCTTTCTCTCACCTACTAAATATTGCTCGCTTATGGATCCATGTAACTTCTTTTCGCTTTGAGTTATTAATCTAGGCATGTAAATCCTCTAAATGTGTCTATTATTCTTCTTCTCACTATGCTTATGTAGGCTTTTATCTGATGATTGCTGGCAGCAAAGAATGTCTGCAGCACATTTAGAAAACCTTTCCAGAACTGCACTCTTACTCTTACTTTCATTGCCATTCACACGTATGCCTCGCTCACTTTGCTCTTTCAATGGCTTCAGTGGTTAGCCCTTAATTTTTCCCCAGTACTGTTTGATAAAATGCTTGCTAACACACAACCTAGTGAACTTGGGCTCTGTATTCAATAGAAATACATTCCTTCTCCATTTTTAAGATTAATCTAGCAAGGTGTTACAACTCCTAAAAGCCCTCATGTTCTGTACCAAGACCCTGCAGAGAGTAGGAGGATCAGCCATTACATATTAAAGTTTTGATGTCCTTTCAGGCAGCAATTTTTTGATCCTGTGTTTAAGTTGAGACCCCAAAAGCCAAGATTTAAGTCTGAGAGGGAAAAATAACAAGTCAATTAACATCAATGCTAGTTTTTCCTCAAGGGATTTCACTATTGACACCTAATCTTACTGATGATTGTGCTTCTGTTGTTGTGCTAAAGCATCCAAGAGCCAAGACAGGAGTTATAGAGAGACCACATGACACACAGTCATATAACAAGTCATAACTGGTAAATTATTTCTAACAAATGTATCTGATCAGAATAAATATTTATTTATTTTTCACTGCAGCACACTAGTGATCTTTTCAGGTGAGTACCTGTTAGCTCACCCTTCTTATAAAAAATGTAGTTTAGCAGTTTTAAAAATCATAAAGAAGTGAAAGCACACTGTGAGGTAGGAAGATGATGGTTACTAGTCATATTTTCCAAGATAACAAAGTGTTTAAAGATTCAGAAAGACACTTTGCAGAATTGTCTGATGCATGTAGGCACTTAGCTCCTCAAGAGGCAGATTTATGTCCACCTGACACAAAAGTACTCTGAAGCAGAACTCATAATTTAAGCTAGATGCTGGGACTCTTCACACATTACACAAGTTTTGGAGCTTCAGATCAAGAAAATAATGAAACTCATCAATAAAAAGGCATTCAGGCAGCAGGAAGCCTTAAGCCTTTCCTTTGATACACTGTCATTCTCTACCATTGATTAACGCTATTAACACTATTATTGAATTACACTGCAGTCTCTTGAAGAGAGGCCATACTTCAGAGAACCAGAGGACAGTCACTTCTTTATTTCAGTCACTGGTTATTAATTCAGCTTTCTGGTGGCTTTCTGAGCACCTGTGAAGCTTTCATATCGGAAGCCTGAGTACTGACGGACACACAGATACCTACTTTGAGAATCTACATGTTAGATTGGGGTGTCTAATCCAACCTCTGCATATCTAAATCATTTAAGGACCTAAACATAAGTGTTGATTTTAAAAAAATTTCTCAACAGTTTCAAGATCTTACCAGGTGCTTATGTACACCCCGGGGTAACAAGAGGCTTATGCAATTCTGGGTATAGTTAACTTGCACAAATACTGAGTTGGAGTTGGGATGGGACCCAAAGACTCTCCTGATCTGAGTAGTTACATATGCAGTCTAGCTTTCAGAAATGCTAATATGGTAATATATATAACCTTCAAAATTTGTTCCCACAAACGTAAGTGCTGCTAAAACACCATCACTTTTATGTTTCCAAAGAAACAAATGTAAAAGGAGTGTGAGATTGACCTGGGCACCATTTAAAATTTAATATGGTTATTTACATTAAAAATGTGCAGTATTTGTCCAAGTGTAAGTGTAGCTTTGAAAGTATCTGAGACCCTGGACTAGATATTTATTGTTCTAGGAAATGACTTTTATGAGAGTGGTGCAGAAAGTAGAGACTTTTGATTCGAAGTCTAGACAAAAGTTCAGCAAATAGTCCAGAGACAGTGACTTTCTGACTTATTGCCCAATGTGGAAGAACAGCTTCAGTGACAAAAGGGGTTACCTCAGATGAGGAAGTTGTCCAGAACTACTACGAGATCTATTCCTGAAGGCCATGCACATACTGTAAGGTTCAGCAAAATTCTCTGAGGGCGATGCTGCCGGATTTCCTGGTTTGGTGGCTATTGTGTGCAGCACTCTGAAATTAACAGAATCAAAACCACCACGTTACTGATCCTCAAACACACAATGTTCCTCCAGTCCTTGAAAGAAACGGGGCAGGACGTGATGTTACAAACAGCAACAAAGCAAAACAGAACCAAAGATGGAAGACAGAGCGTTCCACTGGTGGTATGGCTTCCTTGTGCAAGAAGACTCTACCCCAAGAGTGCCCATCTCTGAAGGCAGGTGATACAGGAACAGCTCTATCAGGGCAGACCAGAAATCTCTCTTTTCTGGTACCCCATTCCTGACAGTGGCCTTCAGTGGATTTCTAGAGAAAGGAATACATGAGCAGGACAACCATGCCATGCAGCTTCCTGACACACCTTCTCCACCTCCACTGATTTACAGCTGATGGCCTCTTTCTTTGTGCTTCATAGCCTTCAGCTGAAATCTAACACACATTTCTTCAGTTATATTTTAGAACTCATAAAGCTTTTGGCAGCCAGGATTTGGATTTTGAAAGTCAAAATCAACAAAGGTGCAATTCATGGCTCTCTCAAATTCTGTGCCTGCTGTGGAGCCATAAACACGTTAAGAGCAGTGCCCTTCAGTCCTGTTTGATTTGTAGGTCCGTACACATTTTCTAGTGTAAGGAGCTGCATTGTGCTGAATAAAAAATATAATCTCACTGATAATAGGCACATTGATCTAAGTTACAGCTTGTGTCTTAATTAGTAGGAGTCTGTGGATTCCCAGAAGTCCTAACTCCTGACTTGACTTTCTAATGTCCCTAGGACTGCTCTTAGAAAAAAGTCTTAGTCTACCATACAATTTTCTCAGAGACATCTGATCTTTACATCTTTATGTTATAACCATTCACATTTCCAAAACACATTACTGTTACATATTAATGCCCTAATTACCATTAACATAATGTTAAAATATTAATCTTGAAAAATTCACTCTATCTTAAACTGAGTTTGTTAAAAATAATGTGACTTTTCAAAGCAAAATTATTTAAGAATACAAATGAATTTTCCAAGTGAGTCTTCAAACAGGAAGAACTGAAAAAATTCATTAGATTAATTAAAGAAAAGTATGTTATTTATGCCTGATAATAGCAAAAGAATGGAGTTGTTCCTTTAAGTCTTAATTTCTATATTCATAAATTTTATTTCAAAAGTATTTTGATATATGAATAAAAAGTCTTATATAAAGACTGAATACTGTTCTGCTACTTTGTTGGCAAAGGTGTATTTTATAAGCACACGAAAATACAGAAATATAAAACTTTCTATGGCAGACAGAATCATAGCATGGAACTACTCTCTAGAGAAGGGCCCTACCAAATAGTTAAGCCAGAAATAAATTTCAAATGCTGTGGGCAGAAAAGATTGCTCACTGCTCCATCACTGTTTTTTTGAAATACAGCTTGTTTTCATTCTAGTATGTGTCTGGTTATAATACTGAAACCACACTATTTCTTGAAGCCTCAGTAGCATCCTGTGACAGTCACTTCCACAGGTTAATCAGGCATTAGGAAGATGTGGTTTTTTTATTGAGGCTCAGTGTGTTGCCTTCCCATTTATTGCCTTTCTTTATACTCTCAGGTGAGAGAGCAGAAAGTTGGAGGCATCCAGTGTACAAAGAGCATTCATTATTTTCTGAACAGTTTGTAACAATTGCCTACTGGAGTTTTTTTTTTTATCATCCTACTTGTTTGCAAAGAGAAGATGAAAGAAATATCCTAACCAAGAGATGTAATATCTCTTCTACAACTTATCATCCTGTGTGGTTAAGACTTAAGCTTTGTGTAAATTGCCCAGACAGTGGCTGGGGCAAAGGGACCTAAAGTTCACATTGTTTAGAAGGAAGCACTAAGAGGTGCACCACAGAGGGTTACTAGTTGATACTAAATAATCTAGAGACTGTCCTGGTATTAGCAATTGTTTAACATTTGATTATGGGGAAAGGGGAAAGTAATAATAAGTAATAAGTAAGTAATAAGAGGAAAGTGGGCCAGTGAGGGGGTGGCTGTGCCCTGGTAAGTAAAGGACAGTAAAAGTGGAATAAAAGTAAAAATGTACTAAACAAATGACTCAAAATCACATCACTTATTGGAAAACTCTTTCCATTTCAACAAGCACATACACAAGCCAGCTAAAACCTTCATCAGAGGTAAATCAGCACATCCTTCCACTAACATGAATGACCTAACCATGATTTAATCTATCTGAGCATCTGGCTCTGAACATTCAGCTGCAGGTTAGATCTGATTTTGTCAGCTTTGTGGTCTGATTTTCCTGCCTGGGCAGTTGGAATGATTCTCCTTTAAGCACATAGTGTTGTCTGTCATCATTTCAAACCAGCCAGTAAGTTCTGTATGGCACCAAAAGTAGTTCTGGAACGAGGTGCAAGCCAGAGATCTCAACTCAGACAAGCAAATGCTTCTGAACTCACGAGCTCATTGTCCAGACTTTGGGCTAAAGAACAAGCCCAGAACACCAGCCAAAAATCACAAGACACTTGTACAGCTAGGAAGAAAAAAAAAGAAAAAAAAACAACTTAGACCATGTTGAAACCCCAAATCTTAAATCTATGCTGAAAACATTAAATAAAGTCACACCAGCTCCAGGAAAAGCATAGAGATTTTGTGCCTCTAAAGCAGCTATTTAAAACACACCAACCCTCTATAATAATGTCTTATGATCTCCTTCATTTTGGGGGCCAAGGAGCTTGAAGAAAAGCATCAAATCAGACGTGCAGATGACACAGGTTGAAAGAGGTGTTAGCAGAAGGCTGTGAGCTTGCCCTTGGTTGGGTTCTACCCACTCCATGTGCAGAATGTGCAAGTTGTACAAGAGCAACCTGCTCAAAATGGGCTCATGTGATATAGCGTTTTTTTCTGTACAGTTATCATGGCTCTGCAACCCTCAGTGCTTTGCTGTCCTGTGAAAAGAAGAGTACTTTGGGAGGGATATGGCAGGCAACAGGCACTTGGCCTTTGGTTCAGACTCCTGTTGGGCATTATATAGAGAGTCTTAATCCATCAGCCTTCCATTAGGAGGAAATTTGGTATGAAAATGAATGGGAAAGTGAGCCTTTTCCAAAAGAAGTCCCTAGGCACTGTGACAGTACAAATTTGGTTTCTCAGCCATCCACATTTCCCTTTTTTGAATAATCTCCTTTAATGCTGTCCTTTCCCAGTGGTGTCATTGCTGCATGGTAGGGAGAGGCGGGAAGCTGAGATTATTACCTTTTGGTGTGGACACTTTCAGGTGGGATAACTGAGCAGTGAATAATTACGGACAATTTGTAGCTTCCTGTGAAGTGTAAAAATTTGCAGCCAGTATTTTCTTGCTTCTGCACTACTAAATGCAGCTTTTTCTAATTCTAAAAGCCCTGTTAAGTAACCCACAAGCTGAGAAACCACAACTTCATGCCCACTGCTCCCACAAAACAAGTCACAGTCTTGAGCTAGGCACCAGCTCTCTCCACAACACAAATTGGGAAAAATACCACCTTGGAAAAGAAAGTGAGATAGATTGATTGCAAGGAAAATGAAGATTAGAGCCCTGGAAGAGGCAAGATAAGCACATGCAAAACTCAGAATTAACAGTATTGAATGTTCTTCTTCAGTTACCAGGACTGGGTCATTCCTTCCTTTCATATAACTATTGGGCTGATACTCTCCTCCTGTACAGCAACATTCAGGACTAAATCCTTGATGGGACTCAGAATACTCCACAGAGGGTTATATACCTACTTGTTCAATCATAGGGCATATACCAGTGTGATGACTATTTCTGCTACTAAAAGTGTTACAATATAAGGGACCAATTATAAATTGAGTCTATCACAAAGGCTTAGCAAATGATAGATTTTCTAGGCTGTTGAGTAAAGTTTGCACCTTGCTGAAATCAATACAGGAACCATATTTTCTCTTTCTAGACTTTATTTTTAGGGTGATTTAATTGCATTTTTTCAAAGGGCTAACTACATATTTAAAACTACTGCTTAAAACAGAGGCTTGTGAATAAGTAATCATGTGAATAAAAGAGGGAATAAAACCTGAATATTCCACTGCTTTGGCTTTTACTATCATAGTATATCATTAAAATGAGTAAGGCAGGGCTAGTGAACCAACTCAGCAGGCTGGTGAAGTCAAAATGTAGGAATGCTGCAGAAATTAAGGAATAGATGAATATTGAAAGAAAAAAATTAAAAATTGTGAAATAAATGAGAGAAAAGGTTGTCACAGCAAAATTCCAGCTCCACAACCAAGTCTCATGAAGGACTGTAGTTTATAAATTGAATGTTATTTTAGATTCTGATGGAAAAATTCTGGTTTTCTGACACAGGCTTAGAAAAGAAGCAAAACAAAAATATGAACAGCGACATGGTTCCATGTAATGAACGAAAGATGTTGGAGAAGACATAAATAAACTATGTAAAATCCTTGAGGTAACATATGATTTTCCTAAGAAATGTCTTGTGCATGAAAATAAAAGGTTTTAGTCATTAAAGCTCAAAAATCTGGAAAAGTAAGAGAACAGCCACCTTAAGCTAAATGGTTGAGGCCCGTCTTGCAAAATTAGCAAATAATGAAAGAGGAGTTAATTTATGAAGATAGAGATAAAAGATGAGAAATCTCAAAGAGCCATTGGAAGCCTATTGCTGGATGTGGAGAGAGGTCAATGAACAAAATGCATCAAAAGGCTAACCATGAATGGGGTAGATACAGCTGGAATTCATCAAGTAGCACAGAAAAAGCATGAAATTACAGTAAGAAGCACACTGAAACAAAATCAACAATTAAGACCAAGAGACAAAACTAAGATCTATATGTTTTTTTTAGAGAAAGAGTGATAATGACAAATGGCTTGCTTTTAGGTCATGCAACTATGGTTGAGGTGTCAGGCACTCCTGCAGCTACCACTAAAGAAAACCTTAAAGCTTTTCAGCTGCTAAAATATCCCCCAAAAAGTAGGAATCTAGTGAAAAAAGTACCATCAGCCTCTCCAGTCTGGAGAAGCACTCCCTCCCGAGGCACGAGCATCATTCCCTCAGAGCACATCATGTTAAGATACAATGTCTTGAGCTACTGCAGGGGGGTTTTGGAAGCAGGGCACAGGGGTGGCTCCTGTGAGAAGCTGCTGGAAGCTCCCCCAGTTCCAGTCCCTGCCCCACCTCTGCCTAAGGCCAAGCAGGGATGTGAAGCTGGATGTGCCTCTGCGAGTCACGTATACAAGAAAAGGGAGACAAAATTGCAAAAAATAAGGAAAAGGCAAGAGCAATGGGCACCAAGGTCAGTGAGGAAGGATGGGGAGGGGGTGTCTGAGTAGAGACTTCCCTCAGCCCATGGTGAGATGGCAGCTGTGCCCCTGTAGCCAACGGAGGAGTGCGGTGGAGCAGTGCCTGAAGGACCAGAGTGGGACAGACATGGAACTGTAGCCCCTGAAGGATCATGATGGGTAGACGTGGAGCTGCAACCAGGAAGTGTCACACATGGGCGGAGGTGAAGCTGCAGCCTGTGTAGGATCACAGAGGGTCAGATGTGGCTGTGCAGCCGTGTAGGACCCCGTGCCAGAGGAGGTGACTGCTCCCGCAGCAGCCGTGACTCTGTGCAGCCCAGGCGGGAGCAGTCTGTGCCTGAGGGACTGCACCTGTGGGAGGGACTCATGTCCCAGGGGTTCCTGAAGGACTCTCTGCCATGAGAGGGACCCCATGTTGGAGCAGGGGAAGGCTGTGAGGAGTCCTCCCCCTGAGGAGGAAGGAGCGGCAGGAACACCGTGTGGGGAATTGACCCCAAACCCCGACTCTCCTCCCCAAGCAGAGGCAGGAGTGAAGCAATTCCTGCCCAGGAAGAAGGGAGGGATGTAGGATCATAATACATGACCAGGTATTAAGATCTGGTCATGTGCTCACTCTCTTGGTAGATTTTTTTTTTTTTTCTTCCCAAGATGAATCTGTCTGGTTTTGCCTGTTACCATAACTGGGGAATGAAAACCTCCCTATCCTTGTCTTAATTAACGAGCTTTTAGATGGATTTTCTTCTCCCTGTCCTGCAGCGGGTGGGGTGTAAGTCTAGTTGATATCAGCTGGACCTAAACCATGACACATATATATAACTTAGTGCTTATACAGCAGCACAAGTACATGGCTACAACCAGAAACCATGCAATTAAAAATATAATATCAGAATGTACCACAACCATCAAGTGAAAAATTCTAGAAACTGCTCATGGGTCAGGACAGTCCAAGTCATACTGTTTTCCTAGGGCACGCCACACAATTGCAAGGCAAAAAGCTATAGAATTGCTAATTATCATTAATATAACATGAACGATGTAATCTATATCTCCCTGGAAAGTCTGCCATGAAAATACAAGATAAAAAGCACAGGCAGGTCGAACAGTGAAGCTTATACTCCATTGACTCATATGCTTCATTGAGCTTGGTTGGTGAGGTTGGGAAGGAACACAGCACCTTGAGTCAAAAGTAGATTGTCAAAAAAGTGCAGCAGGAAAACAGGGAGAAAAACCCCCCACAAAAAGTCCTTGGTCTGTACAAGAATGATGCAAACCCATGCCAAAATACTCTTTGGAAGGTATAGGTGATATATTGTGGGGTGTATCTTCCACCACTCTCCAGCAAATGAAGAACAAGTTACTGAAGTTTATTTTCAACTTCAACACACCTGATCCATAGCTAGGTAAGATGTAGATTTTTGAAATCTACATCTATGGGGTAGAATGTTACATGTAATATACATAACCAACATAATCTGGTCTCTCAGAAAAATACAGAAAAGGAAACATGCCACAGATAGGCTTACAACAAGGACTTTTGCCTATGTCTGAATGGGGACTTTGTAAAACAGGATTGTTAGGAAGTGTGGGATGAGAGGGGTGTGTTTATGGAAGCACAGGGCTTGGGACACAGCTGTAGTGTGGTGCCAGCTGGGTTGTGGCCACCTTGCTTTGGTCTTGTCCCCTCCAGAGAAGCTGCATACAAGGGGAGGGCTAAGAAGCAGGGAAAAGGTGCCCATGGGAACAAAGGAGGAGTGAATGGAAGAAGGATGGAGAAAGAATAAGAAGCAAGATATATGAGAACAGTGCAACAGAGGGAAACAATCTCCTGAACAGCACATTTGCATCAAGGCAGAGAATTATGGTTTGATCAGGGATGGGGGATCGACATGCTGCAAATGACAGCAAATGGAGTTCACTGATCATAATGTGGGCAGATAGCATATAGCTGTTAGTGTCTTGCTGGCTTGAATCTCAAACAGGGGTGCTTGGGCACTTTGTCTCCACAACCTTGGACTACCCACTCTGGGTGCCAAGGCTGCATTTCTGTCTGCCACATACCTCCAGGTTGCCATGAGCCTGCTGCCTGTTTTTCCAACCTGAGCACCCCTGACTATTTGTGTAGTCAGATTCAGTACTTCAGTGAATTCAGGCTTGCGTGCAGGCCATGATGAATTGCACAGCAAAGATTTCAAGCTGTGTAATGAGAACGAGACAGCATCAGGCATTTTTTTAAACTATGAGAAAAATAAGTACTATCTACTCCCATTTATTTTCAGGTAGTTTTCTAACTGTGGAAAAGTTCAGAGAATCTACTTCTGACCCAGAAAAAGGTAAATATAGGAAATAGCTGTTTTGGATCAAGAGTAGAGCTTCCTGTGGAATAGGACTTTTATAGCCTGCTTTTGCTTTGTAGAAGAAAATGTTTGACTCTCTCAGTAACCTTTCTTTCCAGCTGTTTAAAAATTAGATACCTTAGGAATGTTTGTATATGGGACCACTGGGCTTATGCCTTTGAAGAAAGTCCCCAGTAGATTAGCTCCTTTGCTGGGATTGTCTAAAAGATGACTCATGGGGAGACCAGACAGTGTGTTTGATTACAGAACATTATGTTGGGTTTTTTTTTTCCTTGTTGCTCTATCCCGTATCATTGGTTTCTGATGAAGAGTTATCCTCTCTTCTGCTTTCTCTGGAGATGGTGTTCATTCTCTCAGGTCTTGAGCCTGGAGAGCTTTATCTGTTAAAATATCTTGCTTGCTCACCACACAGATTTTCCCAGGCTCTCTTTGCTCTAGTCAAAATATTTGTAGGAAAGCTGACTAGACGTCTTCTGGCTCTCTTTTACCTTACATGACCTAAATTAGTACCTAGATATATTCTTCTTAGTGGTATAATGTGGTGAAGGCAATTTATGTGCCATTTTCTAGCATGTTTGGTTTCCATTAGAGAAACTAAGAGATACTAAAAGACCTCCAATTGGAGACATATAATTTTACCAGGGAAAAGACCAAGAATCCTTTAAATCACATATGTACATGAAAGCTGTTGCATATGGATGCATTTAAGCTTTTAGAGGTCTAGCCATTTCTTTACAATTCATGTGTTACTATGGCAACAGCAGTACTTACTCTGGTTCATTTTGACATTCTTGCTTTGACAGCCGAAAGCATATTGTGAGGGTTGGTTTGTTTCTTTTTTTCCTTACATATATCAGTTTGACTTGCTAATAGAAATGGAAATTAGTCAGATTGTGTTCAGGTTTAGAGAGGTGCAAATGTGCTTTAGGATTGCACAGTATGATCAGTAGCAAAACTTGGCCTGTACTGGAAAAATCCTCCAGTGAAGATGAGCCTTTACTTTGCAAGTTTTCTGAAACGAGAAACACCAGAGAGCTAAAATGAAACAATTCTCTGGCTTTTCCAGAAAACATGTTTATCTCAGTAAAATAAAAGCTCAGCCCCACTGTCTGGTTTTTGCAGAATGGAAAGTATCTTATGAGTACTTGATTGAAAATACTGTTTCACATCATGATCAGATCTTATCATGTTCATTGCTTTGTGGATTAGAATGTATGAATGTTCAGAGGTCTAACTAAACAATTTGGGAAAGAGCCAGATGATACTTGGCAGAATTTGCTGATTAACCCAGAGAATAACTATGTGCCCCTGAAATGCTGTTGATGAAAACAATTTGGCTGTGGTGACTTCACTAAGCTGCCCTTCCATGCTGAGAAATTTTATCAATTATCTAGAACAAAGAACAGGCTAAATTGAAATACTGTAACTTTTACCTGTGTATATTTCATCTGTTTGTGGCAGACAGAGATATGCATCTATACTACCCTTATAGTTTATCAAATAAAAAAATCTGAAATAGTAGCACAGAAAAGGCATCTGTAAACATATCAAAACAATACCTGGGTACCTGATGTAATGCAATTTCAAGGCTTCTTATTGATAATACAATAACTCTACATGTTTTTGGCAGAGCTTTTGGAGTGTATAACAGAGGATAAGAAACAGGTGGGATAGTAATTTGATATTCCTAGTGGCATACTTTCAAAGAGGCCACTGAGATTCTTCAAGTAAGTCTCTGAACAAGAGCCATTTACTGAGCTCATGTGTAGTATCTACTGTATTTTGCATCAAAGGATGTCTTAAAAGACCACTATCAAAGAGAAAAAACCCACAATTTTTATTGGGAAATCTATCTGTACAAAGTAAAAAAATCCACCATCACTGCAGCATCTAGGCAGCAGTGAGGAAGTGTTCCAAAATCTGGGATAAGTTTACAGAACGGAAGGTAGAACATTTAGCTATGTAGTTCACATTAACACTGACGTCTGTCAAGTAATGCAGTCACCTATCAAATTATTGGAAAGCGATGACTTCAATTCTAAAATTATATTGAAAATCTTGAGACAAAAAATGGTGAATTATTGCACTGATGGATGAGGAACTTGAAGCCAAATTCTTCTTTAAAAACCACAAGATCTGTATGTGATCTTGTTTGCCTTCAAAAGATAACACTAAATCTGCCTTACAGGGCAATGTGCCTCCTTTTCCAGTGGACAGTTTCCTTCTGTCTCAGTTTATATTCTGTTCCTACACTAATGGAGGCTGGCATAAGGCCTCATCAAGGATATGGGCTTTTCTGAAAGGAATAGACTGAATTTCTCAGTTGGAAGATTGTCTCCCCCACTTTCAGTTCTACTGTGAGCTCCTACCCAGCTGAAAGATGTGGTGGGATTCCTTTTTTTATTGGCCCTTCATTTCCCTCTGATTCAAATACTTTCCATTTCCTTACTCAAAGCTCTAACCAACCCTCTAACCATCAACCATGAAATACAGTTTCTCAGTCAAAGCCCCCTATTTAGAGAGGAAATAGGTCTGTCACAAACCCAGTAATAGCAGAACAATTTCTGTGGTCTGTGCCAGTTTCTCTCCTTGATAAACAGGCATTTCTCTTGGTTTGGTCTCAGAGCCTTGCACCAAGCTAAGAGATGAAAAAGCCTCAGAGTTGCTATCAAGAAGGTATATACAGAGCTGAACAAGCCCAGACATTCAAGCACTGCTATTCATCATCAGCCATAAAAATTCTATGACCAGTAACAAACCATCAATGGCTGATATTTCTGCTGCTGATAGGCAAAATTGTATATATTCTAGTTCAGAATCCTAAACCTACGTTGCTTTTGCCAGATTAGCAAGCATCAAACTCTATCCAATATTACTCAACCAATTAAAAACATGGAGCTGTTTCTGTGGATACATAAAATAATAAATGGGAGAACCTTAGTATTTTACTGATTGCTCCTCAGGTCTGAGTACAGCTTTAAAAGACAATCAGCAGATGAAAATTACCTGTTAAAAGCTTAATATACATAAAGTTAGGGCACAGCTCATCAATTTTGGTTAAGTTTTATGGTCTAACTAGTTACAGTGGATCTGCAGTACTTAACATTAGAGTATCTTAGCAATACCTCAAACCTTCTATTATTAAAAAAAATTTTTTTTAAATAGAAGTATATGTTTATGTTCGAGACAAGCTTTAAGAATTTAAAGGAGTCAGGAGGGAGATACAATGTGCATTATATAGTTGTCAGAGATAACTTTCCTAAAAATTCAGAGATTTTCTTACAAAAGGTACCTTGGAATTAGCAAGTTATCTTGGCCAGTTAGTTCTTGACCATACAAATCACAACAACTTCTAGCTTTTAGTGTCTACTTAATGCCAAAAGAAGACTGAAAACAATTTGTTCAGGGATGTTGGAGGGCATGGTTTATAATCTGACCAAAAATGACGGGAAAGGAAAGAAAATGGAATGACTTCATGTCTAACAAAAATCTGAAATATGCTAATGTGTATGTAGATTTTTATCCATTTCCATATCTGTGGAGAAGTGGAAAGTGTACTTTGCTTTACACGGTTTGTTGTCTTAGTGGAGAATTAGAGCCATTTTGGAAATGGGAAACTTAAATTGGTTCAGATCCAATAGAAGATACTGCAGATTCACATACCTAACCAAAGCAAATAAAAAATAAGCTACATGTACTATATACCGCATCTAATCAGAATAATTGTGAGGTAAGAGGTATTTACATGCTGCTCTTGCTGATGACTGACAAGCCGAAGTAGAATCTTAGTACAAGGATGGCCTGAAATGAGAAAGAAGTTTCCAATTCTTAATCCGTTTCATCAAAACCTAAAGAAGAAAAAGGCAGAAGGGCTGAATGCAAGAACTCAGTACATAATATGGGAAATAGAAACACTGAACTCCTAAAAGCTCAAAAAAGTTTCCTGAATCATCAGAGATTGTACCAGTTAATGTCAAAATCTGTAGAACCTGGTGAAAGTTTATGGCTGAAATAATATAAGATGATACTTTGAATGATTTATGAACAAAGTTTGTAAGATAAAGCTGGCTGAGACCTTCTTGTTCAGAAAGGGAGAAACTCAATTTTGTGGCAGCAGAAGACTGGGATCTCATTCAGAAGAGCAGGAAGAGAAATAGAGGTGGGTGGATAGTATGAGTGGGAGGGAGAGTAAATGTGGAAAATGTGAAAAAGGGGTGGTGAAATCTGAAGTGAGAGAGTATCTCTGAGTCTGGAGAGTAACAGTAAGGGGATGACAACAGAGAGTCTCATGCTTTCTCTGGTCTCCTCTCAGCTCATCACTTCTGTGTGATTTTTCCATGAAAAGGACCCTAGCAGACTTCTAGGATTCAGCCTCCCATATTAACAGCTCTATGAAGTAGCCAAGGGAAGCTGTGCTGTCTCTCCTAAAGAAAAGCATGAAGGTTGGGGAAATGCCAGGGATCCCCAGATACAGCAGACTCTCCTGCTGTTGGTGGGAAAGGGCAATCATTCCTATTGCAAAAGGAGCCACTTTCTTTTTCAGGGACACAGTAGCAGGTCATTAAGGCCATGAGGATAGTTAGGCTACACTGACTGATGGACTTCTGTGCTAGGCAACAGTCTAGCCTACCGATTTCTTGAGTCAACATTGATTGGAAGGGAGCATAAAAAAGACTTTCTATTTCCATGTCTGCTAAGAAGCTTTTACTGGGGTATTTGAGCTCTCTCCACTTCATTAAGCAAATGAAAAGTCATCAGGCTGCATTTTAATACCACATGTTTTGGCTCAATTGCCATCCAGTGGCAATAATAAAATATATATATATATACACACACACACACATATATATATACACACACACACTCAAATATATATAGGGAAGCTTCTTTTCTCTAGAAAGTCATCTGTTTCTCTGGCAAACTGTATAAATATATTCACTATCCACATCCCAAATACTATGAGCTAGCCAAAGCACCATCAACTGGGATTTGGTCTGCTTACAGGCAATGCACCAAAGGAATTGGGTAAATATTAAGATGTCTGTCAAACACCATTGATAAGTATGTTGTTGAGCTGCCACAGTGACTACTCTCACTTTATTAAAATAGGAAAGACAATTTATACAAGTAGTATTCAATGTATCCTTCCCAAGTACAGTAATTAGAATAGAAAATAACCACCAAAGCCTATAAAAATACTTGCAAAAACTCCAATATCAGCTTCAACCACCCATCCCCTCCCTGCCTCTCTTCCTATTAAAAAAACCCCAACCATTTGGGATTCCACATTTGAATAACAAGTCATGAGGTGTTTTCCACCTTATAAAGGGTACAATTCCCAGCAAGCTAACACTAAAACATTGGAGCTGATTTGCTATAGAGCATAATCCTGTGCTGATGAATGCCACTTCTGGATGTTTCCATAAGACTTATCTACTGGCATTAACTCACTCACCCAGCATCCCAGAGCTGTTCCATCATCATGGACTGCTGGGTGCAGAGCCCAGGCCTGCTGCAGCATCATTGGGGCAGGGACTGATGCCACAGGGGCTGACATGGGGTCCTGGTCCCTGGGAAGGATGGGGGGAACCCTGGGGGACAGGATAGGGTCTGCAGTGCCATCTGGTTACTGCCAGTCTGGTCCATATGAAGCACAGAGATCTCTGAATCCAGCCCGATTCACCCAGTTCAGCATCAGATTTGGGGAGTTACAGATTTAGACTGAAAATAAAGAGAAAATGAAAAAAAATGTGGGGCAAAGGTTCATTTTCAACATGATAGCCTCTCTTGCCAGACAGGATATTCTAATGATGTTCTTGTGCTGAACAATAAGAAACATCAAACAAGTTGCTTTACAATAACATGGGTGGATCTAACTGTCTCCATATGTACATTTTTAAAGCATCATTGTTCAATTAATACTTCGTATGGTAAAAAAAAAAAAGTAATAAAAATATTTCATCTGGAAGTATGATCAAAGATCAGTTACTTGCTGCAGAATATTGTGGAAGTATATAATACACAAGTCAACTTCTTTTTCCAAATGTCTTTTGGTTTAATACTTTGAAAGTCTTATTCTATGAAAGTCTTATGGTTTTTACTGCAAAGATTATACAAAATGCCAGGGGAGGGGAAATATATATATATGTGTGTGTATGTCTCAAATCATCCTGAAATGACACAAAGAGGGAGGGAAAATATAGAAAGTCGTATTGCTAGATTGTTCTCAGCTTTAGAAATTAAATGAGCATGATGTTGTATTGAATAGTTTATGGGGTTACTGTAGTAAAAAAAAAAAAAGTTACTTTAAAGGACAAACTTCTGGATTTCTTGACTTGCAGCTCTTAAAGTTATACGTTATAGTAAAAATTGTGAATTTCCTAACATCACAGTAATAATAATCCTGTATATCACAAACACAAATGTATTGTTAAGATGAATTTTCAGCTATTTGTATTCCAGTGAAGCAATAAACTTGAATTATGAAAAAAATCCAACTTCTGCCCATATAGTATTTCTTATTCTATTTCACATTTCACACATACTCAGTGTAACATCCAGCTGTGCTAGTGAATGATAAAGGCTATGACTGTCTGTAATTCCCAGTGAGCCTGCAGCAGAGGCAGAGTTGGCTCTGAGGTTTTCCTTCCAAGTGCTGGAGATCCTGTGGGTTGCCCTGAGATTCCAGATTTCTGCATTCAATGCTTGGCTCTGTCACCAATGCAATCTGTTACATGATACCAATATGCTTCATACTTTCTAACCGTGAGATGCAGAACAGGGTAAATATTTCTGTGTCACTGTGGTGAGATTTAGCTTAAAAAAAAATAAATTAAAAATCACTCATGGGGAAAATGAAGAGCAGAGAAAAAGACTGACAAAACATAACTGAACTTTAACTAAGCCCAAAGGTTATGCTCATCTTTAGAGAGCTACAAAGCCTTCCTTACAGCTGCAGTTGCTAAAGCAGATCCTTTGGTGTGCATCACTACCTGGGCAAACACATTTATTTCCCTGGCCCCACTGTTCACCCGTGCAGCTACTGGCTGTGCAATGGAGAGGCAGCAACAGCTTCTGTCCTGGCTCTTACATTTGCCTTTGCTCTAAGGGAAGACCTGAGGGTCCTCTCCTAAGCTGATGTAGGACAATAACTGTTGGGTGGAAAGTTAGAGCTGCACGTTGGACCTGGACCTACCCCCCAGTCAATTAATCTGTTTCAGGTAGGGAGAAGAATTGCTAGAGACACATCTACTCAGTGGATTCAGTAGATGCAGGCATCTCCTTTTTCTCCCAGAGAAGGAGAAAATCAGGTTTGAGATAAAGAAAAGACTGGAGCATTCCAGTTCTACTTTTTTTTTCCTTTGAAAGCACACATGGGGGAGAAATACAGTGGGATAAACAAAGCAGAAATCAATAGAGCTAAACAAAAATTATTTATCCCAAAGTTTTACTACAGTTAAAATGAGTGAGGCAGATTAATGCTAAAAGTAAAAAAACCAAAATAAAATTAACACACAACCAAAAAAATATAAATCTAACTTGCTTCCCTGTGTCACAGACTAAGCATCTTTTCACATACATGGGCACACAGTGTATCAATACTTCCTGTCCTTTGTATCTGTCCCTAGGGAAGATTTGTGTTTCTCAGAATTTTTGTTTTGTTCTCTGTGGTTTTATAGTTTTGAGTTTTGCACTGCTGGGGAATTCATTTAGTTCCCATTTATTTTGCTTAAGTCACAACTCTGAATTCCTTGTAACAAGAAGTGTTTTTTTGATATGTTATCAAAAATGTAATGGGAAAAGTTTTATGTTCTAACCACAAGCAAGATGCCAGACTTTTGTCTGCTGTAGACAGAAAGTATGGCTCTAAACAGACCTGAAGAAACATTTATTTTCTTCTTCTGGCAAGAGTATGAATTCAGCTGCATATTATTTAAGGCAGCTGAGTTGAGGTACCTTGGAAAATACCCATTTCATGAGAGATGCCATGTGCAGTACAGAGACTGAGGTGCAATTATGAAGTCTTTTTAGTGCTCTTTCGAATCCCAGTTCTAGATATCTATAACACTGAAACAAGGTCAGGGTATCTAGAAATTATGTGTATTCAGGATATTTTTAATGTTTCACCTGAAAAAGACTCAAGCATCAGAATAAGAACAATGCTCTTCCATTTCCCACACTAGCTAAAGACCAACTTGAAGCTGAAGGAGAGAAAAAAATAATGTGGATATTTTCTTAAACCAAATAATAAGAATATATGTAGCATGCCAAACATTTTCTAATTCAACATCTCTGGCATATTTTAGTCCAAATTGAAAAATTCTCCTCCTCCTCCAAGCCTCCTTGGGATGGAAAACCTATAGTGGGAAATCTATAATATTTGAGATATATGCACTCCTTGACACATTTCAAAATGAAGACCTTTATCTCTTTATTCCTGGGCCAAGCTTTCTGGTTTACAAATCTGGATTGCACCTGAGTAGATGCCTTCCTTCCACAGATATCTGTCTGCATCTTGGCTGCAGTAAAACTGGTAGGGTAAATCATGTAAATGAACAGCCTACATTTCATCTGCTTTTTAGCTGTGTATCCTCCACCATATAATGAACAGAATGGCCATATGGAAGAGACTGCCACAGCAAACTAGGGAAGAAGGAATAGTATACACTACTACAAGAGATAATACACTGTTGGCATCAGGTTATACCCAGGGAAGGAGGGCAGGCATGTGAAAATGAAGAACCTACCATCAGCATCATAACAGCCTTTCCTCCACTTCAGTAGGTTCAGAGTTTACATATTGAACTTCAAAAGTTTGAAAACTTTAACTATTAAAACATCCCTAACTCATCTAAATATCACAGAATCACAGAATGTTTAGGTTGGAAGAAAACTTGTGGATCATCCAGTCCAACCTTTGACAAACACCAGTCAACTTCTAAACCATGTCCTTAAGGACCAGGTCCAAATGCCTTTTAAATACCTCCGGAGATGGTGACTCCACCAGTGTCCTGGGCAGGTCATTCCAATCAAAAATATGAAAACTTGTTCTTTATATCACATAGTCTCACCATTTCAAAGAAAGAGCAGTTTGGCTACTTTAAATACTGAATACTGGGGTTTGTGATTAAAAAAAACATAATCAAAACAGATGAGAATGGTACCTGCTGTGACTCATGGTGAATAATGACTTTGGCTATCACTGTAATGGCAGAACATGCTTGGGCTTCTCATACACCCGAAATGAATGTAAATACAGAGGGATTATCTGGCAGGTTTTTGTGGGGGCTGCTGCTATTTTTCACATCTTTTTCACACATGGATTCAGATGAAGAAGCCTATAGAAGTCTTTTACAATATTTGGTCAAAGCATGAAATAAGAATTGTCTTCTGGATGAACACTTCTTGCAAATACTTCCTGCATCATGTTGCTGTGCAACTGACTTTCCAGATGGGGCTTGTCATAACAACAAAAATATTTGGCTTTGAACTCCAAATGTTGTCATTCTAGTTCTGCTGTTGGTGAGATGGCAGAGGAAAGAGTACATACAAATGCTTGAGCCCTGAAGCATTTGAAATGTATTTGAATTTGAAAAATTTCCCATTTGCAGAATGAAAATACTGTTTTGCTGTGGGATCTTTGTTAATACTAATTCAAATATGATTTTCCAAGGCCAAGCCAGAAGTCAGTAGAACCTTTCCTTCTCATCTAATAGCTTGCTTTCTTCTTGGTTTCTGATCCCGATTTACATGCCTTGTTTACCTTAAAGTATGACTGTTATAAAATAAAGATGCAATCAATCTCTGAAAATATTTTTGACACTGCATCCACTTTGAGTTACAGTAAAACAGTAATATTTTTTAAAAGTTAAATTTCCTGCATAGAATCTCAAGGTATTTATCTTCAAATCTCCTCAGCTATAGCCTCTACAACAGAAGTGAAGGCTTATTTACCTGCATCACTCACATGCACTGGCATGTTTTAATTCTCAAGAATCCATTGCCAAAGAGGTAAAAAGGAATTTAAGCCACTGGAGAAAACAGAGCATTTTTTTGTGTTACTACAGACTCTGATCCCTAACAGAAGCCAGGAAAATTATAGGTGAGACTTCAAATCAGTTCTTCAGCTGGAAGCATATAATTCGAAATAGGAACAAATTTCAGCTGTAATTTGGCACTAATAGCATCTGTAGAAGCAATCTTCATTCTTCCACATGCAGTTTGTCCTTTAGGATGAACGTGCTCACAATATTCACTTGGCTGAAGCACTATCTACAAGTTAATCAAAATGGTTTGATTGTTGTGTGTGCATTTTGTAGCCTATTACTTGGTTACTTCTGCTGCCTAATCACCTCAGTTTCTTAAAGCAGCATTCAAAAGAGAAAAATTTTAAAGCAACTGATATTGAGGTTCTTTTGGACTTATAATCATAATGCTACACACATCAAGATTCTTGACACAGGGTCATTGAACTATTTATAGCACTTTCCTATCCTTAAAGATCTGAGACATATGGAGCCATATGTACTTTTTTTACTATATATCCTAACAGAAGCTACTGTATACTTACAGGTCATCTGTGTTCTAGGATGAACAGAATGGCCATATGGAGATGAGATGTTTCTAAGAGATGTTTCCATGCAGGGCATACCACATCGTATTTGAGACAGACTTCAAATGAATCTTCACCTCACCTCACTTGGCTGATTTACAGCCCAAAATTTGTGCTTCAACAATTTGTGAAGTTCAGCTTTCCATAGCTTCCACCATCCCTACTATTTATGTACCTTCCCCTAATGACATGACCAATGTAAAAAAAAAATAAAACAGGGATTCTTAGTCTAAGGAGAGCAGTCTTCAGCTACTTAGAGCTATGCACCATCTTCATCTCTACATTAAATAAAAATACAATAAGGTAAGTTAGTCATTGGTACATCTCTACAAGTGAGGTTTACAAAGCTCTGGAAAGACTTGCTTGGGGGGCTGTGACATCTCTGGAGACATGAGCAGAGCCTAGATGCCAGTCTGCCAGGGATAGCTCAGGAACAACTAATCGTTCTGTAGGGCAGAGAATTAGACAGGATGGCTCTGGAGGCTCTTTTACTATTTTATAGGACTTTTCATCTCATGCTTCCCTAAAGTTAACCAATTTTCTGAATGGCAACATGAAAGTATCTGATATAACTCTATTGCATCCTGATTTACTTTATACCACCAGCCTGGAACATTGTACACACACAGAACATACCGAGATGAAACAAAATTGTTTTGCAAGACAACGTCATTGGGTGTCTTACTTCTACATGCACTTTAAACTGCACCTCCATCCTTTTTCTCCTTATTTAAACTATCAGTTCCATACAACTACTGCTGCTCTCAGATCTGTGATGAAAGCATCAACAACGTGAGAGCTCACCAAGTGCTTATGCCTCCTATCTCAAAATTTTCTGGGAAAAAGTGCTCTTGTCTGTGTTCAAATTCAGGATAAAACACACAAGAGTTTTAGATGGGAGAGTGACATTTTGAGAGTGTTCTTCAGCTTTTCATTCATTTTCAAGAAATGGTGCAAATGATAAAGAGAACAAGTGTGCTGAAGTACACCTAAGCACCCCCCCCTTTTTCCTCGGAGCTTTAAAGATGTGATGTGCAAGTGTTGAACATTCCAGAAACTGCTAGCAACATGCTGTGGTGTATTTATTTCCTTTGTATGGGCTTATTACCAATTTTGCACATAACTTGTGACCTGCTGTTTCCTTTCATGGCAAGCAACCAAAGGGAATTGTCTAGATCCTTAATGAGAAACAATCCATTTTGTAAATGGACTTCAGAGCACTTTTTACAGACATCAGGACTGCAAGTGTTAATGCTGTGAAGATGCCCAGGAAACATGCCCTGCTACATATTTTTGGGTGTTAAGTAAGCACTTAAGACATTTTGGCTATCATTAGGTATGAGCCATGATAGGGTCATTTCTGCCATTTGTTGCTAGACAGCACCCAAAAGTTATTCAGTGAGATTATCTGAATAACTTTGTCTTCAGAAAGCAGCTGTTCACCAGATGTTCTGCAACCCATACAGCAAACTTACAGGTAGTTATATTCCTTTCTTTTTCAGCCACAAAAAAGACAGAGTACTGATAGGTTTGAAATCTGGCTTTGACTATCCTCTTCATTATGCCTTCTACAGAAAAATAGAAAAACCAACATCTACAGTATAGTATCCATAAATGCTCACATACAAATATGTGTATGCTAATTACTTTTAAATAAGTTATGAGATGCTTTTCATGATGCACTAGCTACTGCAAATATGCAACTGATAAACCTATGAAAATTCTCCTGTGATTCCAGAAGTATTACCTACAACACTGATTCATTCTCTTAATTTTGTAAAATCAATTGTTCATTTTTTTACTATGCAGTACATCTTAACATAAAATCCTAACAGAAAAAGTATTGAAGACATTTAGTTCACCTGGACACTCTTACATGGACTTGTTTAAAGTTTTATCTGAGACTACAATTGTCAGAGCTCTGATGCAGCACATAAAATTGAGAAGGATTTTGTAGAACACTAAAGCCTGATAGATGTGATCAGAGAGATGAGTTTTCAAAAGCAGAGGCTAATGACCAGACTAAGACAAGAATACCTTACCCAGGATAGTTTTTAAGGAGTTTATATCATAGTCTGTTAGGAAAATGTATGCTTGCTGTGATTATTTTCCCCTTATTGCAATTTATCTTTCTTAAGATTATTGTTGTAAGTCTGAAATTTCAAAGTACCTCTAAAAAGAGGCAGAAAAGGTTGAGCAATTCCTAGAAAATGAAACTGAGAAACCTGGAGAGGATAATTAAGTCAACTGGACAGAGGCATCTTGTACCAATAAATGAAGCTGGAAGTGGGCTAAAGCAGATAGGTGTAAGAAAAATACCCAAAGGATGGTGTTGAACTCACGTTGTCAATAAACACATTAGAGATATTTTTGTAAGAATATCTAGAAACTGTTCAGGGAAAAATATTACCTGATGGATGACAAGGTGATCTGCTTCAGTAAGTCTTATCATAAGTTTCTACTATATCAGTCTCCTCTTTCCTTTGAAAGGTTTTAGAAGTTAGTGCAGAGGAGATGACACCAGCAGGTAAAATCAGTTTGGAAGTTTGAAAGCCAAGCATGAAACTACACACCTGATGAAACACATCTTTGCCATCCAGAATGTTGCAGGCAAGACTAAGTGGAAAGATAGATTGCAGTAGGGAGCCTTGCTGGGAATTCAAGAAAAGCTCAAGAAAATATTTGGGCTACACAGAATTTTAAGTCCTAAATGTTGAAAATGCTTGTGCTCTGAGGAATTCTTTGCTCCCCACCTGTCACAGCCTGATACAGCTCAAAAGGGGTGACTACAGGGCCTGTTTATCCATACTGCATTTCTCTGGGAATCCTAGAGAACCATAGCCAGAATCTCTGCATGTGAATTAATTTTTCCTAGAGCTCTAGGAAGAGCCAGGAATTTGGTAAAAGATAAAGTGCCATGTTAGGGAAAGGTATTTGACAAACATGTTTTATGATATGAGCCCCTCATTTCTACCTTATCATTAGAATAAAATACAGCAGGGTCCCTTCATATTCAACAAAGCTTTAGAATAAAATAAAAGCACGGAAAGCCCAAAATTTGGCTGCAACTGGGGGCCCTGTAGAGGAGTTAGAGGATAGCACATGGTATCAGGTATGCAGATACACGAGTTTAAAGTTTTACTGAGGCTATCTTAAAAGTGGAGCAGACCAACCTTCATCTTCATTACAGGAACAGTATAAAAACATATGGCAAATGAATGGCTGTATGGCCATGTTTGATCAGGGAAAAAATAGGGAAGAATTCTAGCAGTAAAAAGCCTAAAATATTCACCCCGCTGGAATGATCCCACATTAACAAGAGGACAACCTGATAACACAGATGTGTGTGTGTACTTTTGTGCCTGCACACATGTACTTAAGCACTTGCCCTAAACAGAAGTCTGTTTTTGTTCTTTAGTCATAATGCTAGAGTTGTCTGATTAAAGTAGAACTGGACAAAAGTGTCTGGAATAAGGCCTTGTCTCAGAAGCTGCATACATTGGAACATTACATGCCACCACCTACTTACTGTCAAGAAAAGAAAATATATTTTAAAGTGAGTGAAGCATAAAATCTAAAGAGAAATCATGGACCTTATTTGTGTAGAGCCCAGCACAAGAGAACAGGCGCACGTCCACATTTGCATCCTAGGTTTCATACAGTTGTGTTCTGACAGTAGTCATGAAGTAAGGATTTACCTTCTGTGGCTGAAGTTACATTCCAGCCTCAAAAAGCAACTAAGTTTATGTGATGCATTAATTTCCTCACACAGATGACATGCAGCATTAATCTGGATCATCTCTGGATACTTTTGTCATACCTCAGCTACTCTTTTTCAATGGTTTGGCCCAAGAATACTTCTAGAGCTTCTGCCTGCAGTGTTAGCATTGCCAGCATATTTTTCTGTGAGCTACTAACATGGCAAAACCCAGCTTGTATGTTTGTCAACAGTCTCTGCCATCCATCCAAAGAGTTAAATTAACTAATGTAGCTAAATGAGCAAGTCTGTTGTAGGCAATTCAGTTTCACAAAAGCCAAACTGTAGCAGAATAACTAAGAGGACATTATTAACTTGCTAAGGACACTGCACTGAGATCATCCATCTGTTTTTTTTTTTTTTTTTTGATGAAATTGCAAGGCCATCTTTCAGGGCAGTAATACAAATGTTGAAAAGCTTAATTTTTACATTCACTTTCTGTTGCTGTCAATACAGCAGGAAAAGAACACTGCTACATAGCTGTACATTTGGATGGCCATACACACAGTATGAATTTTAGCATTCTTTTCCTTGGTATTTTTGCTTCTTTGAGTGAAAGTTTTAATGAGAGCTTTAGAAGGATGCAGTAGAGTTTGCTGAAGATTAACAATGCCCAGTCAGAAACTGTCATAACATAACTAATTACACAGGATTCTTGAAAACATCCCAGACATGTAGCAGTCCCCAGACTCCAGGAACTCAAGATATTCCATATCCCTAGAACAAAACTGGAAGGTAGCTTAAGGCCTGACCTTGTTTTCTGCTCTGGATAGTAACTTACAAAATGACATCTTGGGGAACCCTTCTTGCTTTCTCGGTGATTGTTCAGGTGCTTACTATTTTTTTCTCCAGCTGGGCTTCGAGATGCAGACTGAATTTTTAAAGTCTTTTATTGCTACTCCAAACATTGGTGCATTGTACTGCTCGGAGCTTGGAGATGTGAAAATTGGGGATGAGTCTAAGATGTATATATGGGGGAGTGGCTGTTCTTTCTACAAACTATTGGGCAAAAGAAGCAACCCCAGATTTGAAGCCTGATCAGTTTGCCAAAGCAGCACATGCAGACTGTAGTTCTACCATCAGAACTCTTTTAGATATCCTCATGAGCAGAATGATGCATCCCACACAGCTTGTAACAAGGTAAAAGACACCCATGTGCACACACACCTTATGGTAGGGAAGGGTGTCAGGTGTCAAGCTTTAATGCAAGGAGGACTTGCACTCAAAATGTCATTATACTGTGTATAACAGTGTTATTAAATACTTATGTTACCTGGATAACTTTTGGTTATTTGGTAACTAAAGGAACCTTAGAGAGAAATCATCATGGAAGAAGAAGAACCCGGTAAAACAGTTCAACTTTGAAATTTTTATCTTATATATAGAAATATATTCTGTCTTTTATGTGGAGTTTAACAAGAGGTTATTGTGACAAATTTCAGTCTTTGCAGCCAAAAATGAATTGTGCCAACAGAGCTTTTTCAAAACTCAAATTTGGTACGCCACTAAATACTGATAAAATGCACACAGGGGACAACTGCAGTACAGCAACACATGGTCCTTAAGAGTTAAGTTCCTAAATATGGGTTTACAAGCGGTATATGTGGGCCATTTTAAGTTTGTATAACTAAGCAATTCTGAAAGAGTTGAGAAATTTCCTGGGGAACACCTTCTTCAGTGACAGATCAGTGGCTCAAGAGGATCACACCACTAATGCAGCCACAAAACATCACCTGGCAGGCACTTTCTAGCAGAGCTCTTTAAGAAACCCCTTCCATTTGCTGGTGCACTGCAGATAATAACCCCAGCAGTTTCACTGCAAACAAGATTTACTAAAGGAGGAGATAGAAAATTACATAAAACCAAAGAATCTGCTTGTAGCTCACAACAAATTAGAGACCTGCATAATACTCCCTTAGCTACTGACAGAGTAAAAACAAACCCCAGAAGTTTGTGTTGTTTTTTTTTAAACCAGCAAAGAGTGCATGTGCATTTATTTTAAACACAGTTCATACTGTGTTTATGTTCACCCTACCATCTGCTCATAACCGTCCTTCTTTCTACATATGGGGCCTTGCGTGTGTCTCAAGATAAGTTTAATTTCCCTCCTCAATAACCAGATCCTCTCTGGAAAGAGGGACTCCTTTTGTTTTTGTCAGTTCTTGGTCTGTTGCCCTTCCAGACAAAACTAGTCCAATAGCCTCAGCTGGAAATCACACCAGTGGTGTTGGAGCCAGTTGGTCTCCTATTATCCTATTCCTGTGGAATGGCTTATCTTGAGTCATTGTTTCCTTGCAGCCTCTTTTTAGACTTAATCAATGTACTCATACAGTGACTACCCTACAATAAGGTCAGCAGTGTAGTTATACATTATTTTGGCCCACTAAACATCCATCACAACAGTTAACTTGTCTGATTTTTGTCCTTGTAGAGATGGGCCTTAGGCCCATAACTTCTTGGCTAAACTAAAAAAAAAATCTTTTAGACAGATACCAAAAGCTTAAATAATTTTTGGAAAATATGATCAAATACTTCATAAATACAAATGTGTAATGAGGCAAAGAAATACAACCAGAAGAAGATGAAAGACTGGGCAGCCTTTTTTCTTCAAGAGATGGGAACGTGATATTTGAGACAAATAAAATTAGCAAATAATTTCAACAACAAAGTAGTAAAAAGGATCAGGAAGAATACTCTGGAGATCATCTTAATCACATCTGCTTTCAACATCAGTTCTTGAGTGCACTGTTACTCACTCCTGTCCTAAAGCTGCCCCCTCCAAAATAAGATGCTATTCTGTGTAACCCAGTAATCCACCACATCCCCTCTCCACTGATTAACTGGCTTAAAAACAGTTATTTAGTCTCTCCAGTTTTGAAGATGAAAGGTTTTCTCCAAATACTCAAGGCTTCCATATACTAATCTAGAATATCCTTGGCCAAGGAGACCCTCAGAGTACAATCATCTGTGTAATGGAGCAGGCTAAAAGGAGAAGGGACAGGATGCCACTGCTTATGTTGATAGTTCTTTAAGTCAGGTCACAGTGGTTTGTTGCAAAAGAAGCAACCTTCTGCTTGGTTTGCCAGCTTCATCCCAAGTATATGAACAAAGAGTATTCATTAGGAGACTCTATGCCCTCAGCTACAGTTAAATGTATTAAGTGACAAAGCTGGTTAGTCTTTCATTAAAACTAAGGCACTGTTCATCCAAAAGCAGAAGAGGACCCCAATGCCTGTAACAAATAGGAAATAGCCTTTACTGTGTATAGTCATTTCTCCAGCTTTGCACTTTTTGGAGCACATATCTCCCAAGATGCAAGGTTGCTTTATTGTCAGTGTGGCAGTGTAATGGCCTTCAGTCTGCCCTGACAGCCAGGAAAACACAGAGAGAACAAGCACACTGCTCCCTGATGGATGGAAATAGGAAGGATGTAGACAACACCTCTGAGAGCCATGAGCTGAGTCCCAAGCTTAATAGACAGGAGGAAGGATTGAAAGTCTTTAGGTTGTTACCAACTTGGTAACAATAATAATGTTTCAGGCAGTCAGTGTGCTCAAAGGCAGGTGAGACAGAGTAAGGATTCCCAGTCTGGTGATCAGAGGCACTGATTTTCTGCTTGGCATGACTTTGAGTGAGAGAGAAGACAGAATGAAAGGTACATAATCAATCAGTTTAATAGCCCATTCATTAACCCCAAACTGTAGGCAGAGCCAGTTGCCTAACTTCATGGTTTGGACAGCAACAGATGCTGTTATTCCCTCTTCCCTCCCAGAGGGAAGAAGGCAGTAAGGGAGAGAGATTTTAGGCTGAGAAACCTTGAGTAGATAGAAAGGTACCTGTCTTGGTAAATGATGCCCTTCTCCAGCAAGGAGGGGAAGCAGCAGCTGGAAGAACCTCAGCCCAGCAAGCACAGCAGCCAGAGAAACCACCAGAAGGCTCTCTTGGGAGCCATTTTATACTGAGCACTATGGGAAGGAATACACTGATTGGTCCATTTGGGCCACCTGAGCCATCCTCTGCTCCCCATTACAGCTGCCAGAGCATCAGCCTGGCAGCTGCTGGGGGTGTCCCAGGTGAGGTTTTTCTGTCCTGCTCCTCTCCAGCCAGGACCCCACCTTTCCCAGAAGCCAAGAAATCCACTTCCTTTCAATCATTTCAAGCTGCACAAGTGTTCACTCAAAAAATCCAGAAATGGAAAGGGGCTTCAAAGCAAGTGGTGGAGTCAAGAGACAGCTTGCAGGCTGGCAGGAAGCCAGGGTGGGTCTGTGCTATGCTCATTCCCCAGAGAGGTTCAGGTGTGAGCTGGCAGGGCTTCCCTGATCACTCCCCACCCCCATCCCCAGGAGAACAAGATGTTTTTCCTCCTCCAGGTAAAGGGCAAGATGTGCTAATTACTTCTGCCCAGCAACCAAAAATACAGAAGAGACTAGGAGAAGGGAGGGAGGAATGGAGCAGCAAAAACCAGGAGCTGACAGAGAAAAGAGAGGAGAGGCTGGGTTTGCTTAGATGATCAGTGATCAGGCTTGGGAGCTGGCAGTGGTCTGGCAGCATGCTTGCTGCTGGTAGGAGAGCTCCCTGCCCTCCCTGACTGTGGCTCAGCTGAATGATCCAGGTCTTGATTCCGATTTCTTGTCTGGGAGCAAGGAGCCTACAGGTGCCCCTGCTGTTCCTCAGTGGCAAACCAAAGACTGGAGGGAGCCACAGCTGCTGATGGCAATCTCAGAGCACTGTCTGGGGCAGGATTCCCAGCCACCACGTTTTACAGACTTTTCAGACTTTCCTCAGGTGGCTAGAAAAATAGGATGTTGCAAGACTTTACCAGATTCATAGGAAAAGTCCCTGTAGGATTCTAAATTTCTAAGAGAAGGAGGCTTTCTAGACTTATCTAATCTACCCCAAAGTGCTGCATCTCTACATGAAGAAAACTTCCAAAAGGCTTGTTCCATCCCTGTTACAGATTATGTACAAATAAAGGCATTACCAATGGGTTAAGAATAGTACTGGATGCTTTTTCAGTACTGTTATGAAAAAGTGATAAAAATTTTGCATTAAATTTTGCATTAAATGGGAAATCTTCTAAGTTAGCATTTAGGATCTGAATCAAGGAGGTATAGAGCTCAGACACGAGATCATCGTCTTGTCCAGTTGCCAGGTCAGAGGAATGAAATGAGGGGACTTCCCCAGGATACCTGAACTTCTGCATGAGTAATCCTGAGCTATACACTGCTGGCTGGGTCCAACAGGCTGTCCCTTCATTCAGTGCATGGAAGCAAAACCTTAACTTGGGTGATAAGCTGTGGTGGCATTTTTAAAGCCAAGGGGAGAGCATCAAACTTGAATTGGCTCCACCACCACAGTGCAGCTCTAACTTATACAAGATTGGTACATAGAAATAGAAACCTGCTTCCAGCATGGTTTTAACCATGCCTTCTTTTGTTGGCAAGTGAGGACCAGTTAAAAAATTCTCCCATTCTGTGAGGGCACGCTGATACTCCATGCATCTTTCAAGCTTTTACTTCTCTAATTCACCATCCTCTCAAGTCCATAGGGGCACAGAATGTTTGATTCTAACTGGCAGGCTTGCAAATTGCTGAGACTGAAAAGTGAAAAGTTACAGCATTTATTCTAGACAGTATGTACATAGAACCGTATTTAGAAAAAGTGTCCTGTGATTACTGACATTTTTACAATTTTACATTTTGCCCTATAAATCTTATAGTACATAAGTACAGGAATATACTCAAGAAGTTTGCCATGTTCAATATTTACAACCATGATTTTTTTGCGTGTTCACTGTAACTGAATCCCTGTTTGCTCCTATAACTCTATAACACTTTCTAACTTTTGAACTTTTACATGACAGACAAAAATATATTAAATCACTGTGATCATAACCAGTGTATATATTCAGGGAGAATAGTCCTACGTAATATTATTTTTGGTATTTAAGTCTGAAAAATTTGAAAGATGAAAAAAGTGACAGAAAATTTAGAGAGAAAACCTGGAGTTCTGTAAGAGCTGTTGATTAGATAATCAGGTTTCCTGATTTTCCAGTGAGGAAAGAAGGTAACTTTGGCTAAAACCTCATCATTTTTTTAGTGGTAAAGTGCAATCTGTAAGGTGGTAAATGTCAAGTGAAAAAAAAGATGATGGTAGAAACAGAAATTTTGACTGGCAGAGCCATAAATGTGAAGAACAAATTTGCAAATACCAGTCCTTGCAAAAGGGCAGCTCATTAGAGAAAACTGTGGGAATGTTGACAGAGAAAAGACAGATGCATGGTATTATTGCTTCTGTTCTGCACTTGGAAAGAAGCAGACCAAGATACTTATTCTGTAAGAGAAAAGTAAGTTTTTAAGCACTCTGGTAAGCAGTATTCAGTAAGAGAGAAACTAGGATAAAATCAGCAGGCCTGTATATCTTGAATACAAATGTCCTGAGTGCTTTTGTTGGGGAAACTTTAGTCCAGGGAAATGAACTTTCAATAATACTTTGAATACCAGTAGGGTTCCAGAATGCAAACACTGTGCACGAGTTAGGGAGGGTGAGGGGGATAACCCAGTGGACTACAGCAGGCTCCTGTTAATCCTCCATAAAATACATGCAAAAATTAATATTGGATTGCCCAACCAGAGGTATTCAAGGACAGTGATATAATTACTTCGGGGTTTTTTTGTTTTGTTTGGGTCTTTTGTTTGTTTGGTTTTTTTTGTGTTTTTTTTTGTTTTTTTTTTTTTAGGAAATAAGTTCTTTTAAGCAAACTACAGGTCACTACTTGATGAGAAAACAAGATTGGAGTATAAAAGTAACGAAGCAGATATAATCTCTATTAGGCATTCTGGAAGACATTTAACTCTTTAAAACACATTCCATTTCCTTTTAAAACAAATGGATGCTATAAAGCCTCAACAGAGCACTTCAAATGCATTAAGAACTGATTTTCTGATGTGGCATATTCCAGCATACTCTAGGAGATCAGTGCAGCAGTATTACCATGCTAGTGGCAAAACCAACACATCCATGACAGCAAAGTATTAAAATAGCAGAGAGGTATCTGGGACCCGTGGCATCTAGAGCCAATGTCCTGCCTGCATCACATGAGGACCCTGTGAAATACCCTACTATACCAGGTCAAGGTGCTGTTGTAATATACAAGTGGGTTGAACAATCCTGTCACTGTTCCACATCCCAAAACTTTTCTAGGCTCTTCTGGTACAATGAGGACAGCTGCAGTTATGTGGGTTTGGCTGTCATACAAATCAAATGCATGATCAATTTTTTTAATCCCTCCAAGCAGGAACTCACTCTGCCTTAGCCAACCTATATATGCCAAGTCTCTCATGCTGCTGATGAATTTTCAAAGGTGTTTTATGCACGCAGGTGATCTGCTGGCACATGCTAGAGGTTGAACAGGTGCAAAGAACAATATTAATTTATGCTACGTGATGATTGCAAGCTGCACTTGTCATGCTCTAAAGGCATTAAGCCCTTCTTATAGACACACATTCTCTGCTTTCCTCAGGTTTTTGGGAGCTACACACATACACCCACAGAAAACATTCTGCAACATAATTAGAGCAAGTGCCACTCACTTAATGACAGCTGCCTTTCAGCTTCATCAAGGCTTGCTCTAGCCTGTCTCTGGGTGCTCCTCCAGGTGATGTCTGGATGATATGAGATGTTCTGCCACTTGTGTGAGGTGTGACATCAGCTCTGCTCTTCAGAAGCCTCCTTGTTGGGGAGTTAATCACCTGTGCAGTGTACTGTGGTGTGAAATCACCCACAGTACCTGGAAGAGTTTTCAGGACCTTCTTCTAGAGTTACTTGGTTTGGTTGAGCTGGGTTTGGTTTGTTTGGGGTTTTTTTTGTTTATTTCAGCTGTGCTGTATGAACAGCTGGGCAACCAGTAAGGTGCTCAAATAGTCACTGACATAATTGCATTGGTGAGTCTACAATTAAATCCTAAACCCCTTGTTAACACACACAATGAAATCACAGCAGCTGAAACTACTCCAGCTGACAGATCAGCAGTAATCAGTCCATTATAATCTAAAAATCAAGCATTTTAGATGGCAGGGATATTTTGTAGCCTCATGCACAAACTTTAAAACTTCAGAGGTGATGGATAGAGAATACTAGCATCATTAAAAAAATAAAAAATTAAAAAAAAAAATATCTCCAAAGTCTCATGGTCTACTTCAAATCCAATTATTCTCTGGGCATAACTATATTCATGAGGTTTATCACAGCCAGAAACTTCAGCCAAAAGTTCTTTCCAAAGCTGTGGATAATGTAATTTCTGCCAAGTATAAGTGAAAACTTTGAAAACACATGCCACAAGGCAGTTATCCTTCAACCTCAGTCCTCTCAGTTAAGAGACTTGAATTGGTTGGTTTCAACAACTGAAATGTTGACAGGGCTGCTCTTAAGTATCATGTATATATAAGAATTAATTTGATAGGGTGTGCTACAAAGTTAAAGAATCTCAGAAAAGGAACTATAATGTTATAGTAATACACTTAAGAATACACTTAAGAATAAAGTAGGATTTAATGACAGTAGGAAACTTTCTGACATCAGTGCACTCAAGTTTGCATTCAGATTTTATAACATGAACAAGCAAAGACTGACTTTTTCTTCTTGCTGTAGCAAAGTGCTATTTTATACTGTAGTTAATACTGAGGGCAAGCTTCCCTCAGTCTGATTCAGTATCAGGCTCTTGGCAAGTAATCGTGACTAAGTGTTATCTAAATAATTCCTTACCTAATGGTACTGCAGTCTATTCTGAAATGTATTTACAGCTCCAAATTGCAAAGGTCTCTAATGGGGTTGATAGCAGAAAGAAGAAATTCTCTTCTCTGTAAGTTTGTGCCACGAGGTTAAATTTCAACTTCAACCTGTAGCTCATAAAAGTGCAAGAAAATCTTCTGGTATCAGAATAAAGGAGCAGTAATTGAAACTCAAATCTGTCTTCTGCTTATCTGCCAAGTCAACAGAGCTGAGTAGATATAATTGCCAACAAAATTTAATCTACCAACTATTAAAAAATTATACACCTCTTTACACTGTCCAAAAACATGATGTCAGAGCAATGTGTTTTAAAATGCCTTGTCCTAAAAGAGTTCTTGAACTCTTACCATGAGTATGGGCATTAGCAGTAGCATCTTATACTCTTTTTTTTTTGAACCACTCGTGTTATCTACAACTTTCTGTATTGTCTCAGTCTAAATGGAGAGATAACTTAGGGAAGTCTTTGGCTCACTTGCTTGTGCTACCATGTCAGCAGCTGCAGTCCAGTGAACACACTTCTAAATTTGACCTTTTCTCTTCCAACTTCTGTTCTTGTAAATCTCAAATTTCCAGTAAAGATATTGCAATAATCAAACTGCAGATAATAAGTAATTATTCCTTTGCGAGAGCAATTCACACTCCAGTATGTCTTTATAGCAAGATTTGCTTGGCTTTCCAATCTATCACTTCTATAACATGGCAGAAAAATAATTTTCTGTCTCATTAATACCTTTGCAGTATTAGAATGGTCCCAGGGTATCAGTTAGTACCAAGAAAGTAAAAAGCTTCAAGCCCATTGAAAATTAAAATCTTGATTTTGATATTTTCCAAATTCTTAACAATTTCTTTCATAATTATAAGAATTTCAAAACTAATCAAATTTTTGAGCCTTAGAAATGTAAAGTTCATTTGAAAGCATAGAAAAAACCCCTCCAAATCTCTTTTTTGTCCAGGAGGATCAACAAAACTGACCACCTTTCTAAACAGCACTGGTTGTAGTTTCCTCATCCAAAAATTCCAAATCAGTTCTAGTTACTTCAGTTTCTCAGACTGGACTCTATAGTGTTGCTGCTCCTGCTTCCTCTGGGTTGTCCCCCTTCTTCCCCCCCTATTTTGTATCTTCTGCTCTTTAGCTTTCTCAGTCTTCTGATGACTTTGACATTCGAGTTTTATTTTTCAAGGTCTCTACAACTGTCTGTGCCACTTATCAGAGAACCCACTCAGAAGATTTCCTGCATGCAACAGGAAAGAGCATCAGCTTATTTATCTTCCCCATCTGCTAGGAGCAGTTTCTTTATTAGATATTAAGCTGACATTAGAAAGAAGAGTATTTTAATCCAATGGACCTGTATATAATTACTTATTTCAGGATTCCCACAAGCACAGAAAGGGCGCACAGCAGTATTAGCTGGGAAACTGTGTGTTGTCAGGGGTTTGCTCAGAGGAGTCTGTTCTTAATTCTGGGTCAGTACTCTGGCATCAGAGACCACACAAGGAAATTTATAGATCATGTGCAACAAATTCTTGGAAACTAATGCAAAAAACCCCCAAAACAAAACACCAAAAAACCCCAAACAAAAAAACCACAGGAACAAAACCATAGGACAATAAGTAACTGGAATCTTAAGGCTGATCAAAGAGAAAGCCAGAAAGCCAACCACTACCCACCTAGAGCAAGAGTAATTTCTTAAGGACTCTTAGTATTCTCTTAGTACTCTGTCTGTGCAAGAAAACTACCCCTGAATACTGTAAAGATGACAATGTTGTCAAGAACAATATACCTTCTATAAAGATTTTTCAGTTTCCTGCAAGCTGTCGTCCTTACATGTAGGAAACATATATATTTTCTGCATTGCAGCCAGCCAGTTTTCTCTCCACAATTACACCCTTTTCACTGCCAAAGAGAAAGCCAAGCTGCTAACAGTCTGACTGGGGAGACCACAGAGCTGTTTGCCTCTCATCTTCCTATTTCCTCTGATCAGTTTGGGCAGCCAGGGAAGAATTGCTTTAAACTTTGGTGGTATATGGTGACCCAGATTGCTTATTAAGAGAGAATACCTTCCTCAGGGTGGAAAGAGAGTGACTGTCAACTGGGAAAAAAATCCCAGGTTTAACCAAAGGTTCTGTTGGTGATATCTGGGAGATCCCTGACTATAATGGGGGTGTCCAGCTGCAGGTTCCACTGAGCATTCAGAACCACTGACAAAACCCTATTCTAATTTCTGCTTGCTTAGGGGAGGTCCTGTTTAAAACAGGAGAGTCACAGACCACAGATGATGCTCACTCCAGCAAGAGTTCTGCAGGCTGATCCCAGGGATGGAGGAATCCAAGTTGCTTATGCCAAAGCCAGATGTGCAACACTAGCTGACCCAAGCTTACCCCATGTACCCAGTCTGGCTTTGAGGAGAATGCTTCAGACAGATTTGAAGCTTGAAAATATGGTTATAGTTTGGTTATCAAGTATTAAAAGCTTGGGGGGTGGACTCAATGATCTTTTGAGGTCTTTCCCCATGCCTAACATTCTGTGATTGTGTGATTCTGTATAGGATTTTACTATAGCCCAACAAGAGGTGATGCCCTTCCTGCCAGGCACTGCAGTAATTTAGGACCAGAATGGCTTTTGTGACCCTTGCATCATTTATTCTGCACTTACATTTTTAATGCTCACTTCAAAAAAAAAAAAAAAAAAATCAGGCAAATTACCAAACTCCCAGTGATATAAATATAGATAAATATGTTTTATGTATTTTGGAGGCAGGGATGTTGATGGTTGGATGCAGTGATCTTAGAGGTCTTTTCAACCACGACAATTCTGTGATTCTTTTAAAAGAGATTTTTAGGTAGCCTGCTTAAGGCCAGTCCACTAAACACTCAGGAAATATATGATGTCTCCTTTCTCATCTTTTCTCTTTGCCCTTTTCTTCTTACAGTCACACAGGCCATAATTCATCATCTTCTTGTTTTCATGTGGTTTAATTAAGGCAAAACTTCTCTAAAAGTCAGCCTTACTACCTTGCACTGCTAAACACCCCCTTCTCAGCCTTCAAACTTAGTACTGCATCTGGGCTTCACTTAGTGCAAGACTTGAAGTGCTGCTGCTAAAATGTTCTGTTTGGTTTTCTTTTCTGAGTTCACCTTTCCATCAAAATAAGAATCTTGTCTCTGTCATGAAGGCTTTCCCTCAATTACGCTTACCTTATACTGCTGATTTGAATATTGATCTTGCTTTCCTTTTTTTTTGAATCCCAAATTAGTTCATTCCTCCATCCCCAGTGTTCTTTCTGCACGAAGGAACCCTCTAAGATGGAGTCATCAAAACATCAGAGTTTTCACATGCACATCACTGTTGCAATCAGTCCTTTATTGGGACCTTGCAAGCTTATGATGTCTAAACATGTTAAGAAGTTGTGATTGCTGCTGATCATTCTTCAGGACATCCACAGCCCAGTGTACTATGTGTTGTGCTTCATGGGTTGTTGGAAAACTCATGCTCTGAAAGATACAAAGAGCAATAAGCCTCACTGGTTTCTGACACTATCAATTTCCCTTACCAATTCTTTGCACAAGTTAAACCACTCACATAATCATCTCATTGCCTTGTAAAAATCCAATCAGAAATTAAAACTTGTTAAGTTTCCAGATTACAGAGTCCACTTGCATATTCAAAAATCCACTTGTGATAGTTCATATGCATAAATACTCACCCAGATGGACTCCCCAAAACAATTTATATAACGTTGCTGAGAGGTATTTGAAAACAGAAATATTTAGCTTTTACACACCCTAATGTAAAGCCCACTCACAGATTAACAAGTATCAAGTAATTGCAGGTTTATGAATACCCTGATTAACTTTAAAAAGATTTACAGGTTGTTCTTGATAAATAAGCAATTAACACAGCATTCTATCTTGCAACTGACTCGTTCCCACCATAGGGAAAAAAACCAAACCAAACCAAAACCCAACAAAATTAAAGATGGTGTAAGTTAACACTGCATGGAGGATGCAGGTTTGGAAGAGGAACCAGTACATTAAACAAAATAGCAAGGCAAGAAACTGCTGTATAAGAAGCAGTAGTGCTTAAAAGTAGTCTTAAAATAAAACTTCCTTGTTATTAGCATCCCCTCTACCAGTGTCTGTCTTTAAAGACTTGGTAAAGACTTTTGTAACAAAGACAGAGTTTCAACAAAAATTCTGTTTTCCTGTGAGGAAATATAGCAGTTGTCATGTTCCATAATTAAAATAAAATAGCAATTGACTGCTTAAGGTTGTTTTGTTTTCAGACTTTGCAGTGTTTTGGCTTCTAAAAAGACATAAAATTTCCAGGCCATATAATTTTGGATGCTAGATGTGTTTCATCCCACATGCTTGTAATCTGAACACATTTGAGATAATTCCTTTGGAAACAAGGATTCACTCTTGGTTTTCAGGCTGTAGCGTGCTATCCATTCCTGAAAGAGAATTCCCCAGTGAAAATGGTGAGGCTAAAATAATTTAGGGCTTTTTTTTTTTTTCAGAGAAACAATTCACTTTTCCATCAAGGTTAAATTTCTAAATTCATCTTTTTTGGGGGGGGAGGGGTTGATTCAACCTCACTGAAGTCCATCAGGCTCTTTCCACTGTTCGTACAGCCAATAGCATCAAATTTTCATTTGGCTTTGGTCACTACTGCCTGATACTCAAAATAATTTCTTTATCATTCTACTCACAGCTAACATCATATAGATCATGGCTGTTGACAGTATGATCACTTAGATTTTTATTTATTAACCTGCACAGCTATTGTGCCTTATAATTAATGCATCATACTTTGGGTGATTTCCAGACTAGCCTATGAGGAGGCAGTCCAGTTTGCACTCCAATAGGTACCTTGGCATTTTGCAAAAAGAGAATTCTTTCTTTCTTTCTTGACTTTGTTATGAGGTCAAAAATTTTCCGCACATTTATGTGAGGAAAAAGTTTGTTGAAATGATATCCAGGGCCTCTTTTTAACAATAATTTTCCTTTGCTATATCTTGCCAAGATTATTTAAGCCTCCTGGTGCATATTTATAGGAAGTTTGGACAAGGGTGGAAGAAGGAGGATTCATTTTTTTGAGCCCTCGTTCAAGAGTCTGAATATTTCATTGCCTTATTAAATAGGAGAATTTTCACCCTGCTGCAGCTTTTGGATACCTGCAAGAAATGTGTTTTCACAGGTTACTTCAGGGGTTTTAGTACAAACATTTATATCCAGCATGCAGTCACAGCAGATGCCTTTGCAGTGACAGGTCCAATCCAGAGGCTCTGCCACTCATTGGGCTGAGCCCTGCCTGGCTCTGCAAGGGCTTTGTGCTCCTTGTACCAGGGAGAAGATTTCAAACCACTGCAGTGAAAGAAACACTTCCAAGGGCACTTCCAAGAAGGACATGGCTAATGTTGCCTTGAGACAGCACACTTTTTACTGGAGGCTAAGACATGGCTTTGACCTCACCTTTGACTTCAAGCTCGTCCAGTTTCAAGTGCCACTGGATTTAACTGGTGTTTTCTTTTTCTTCCTTGCTTGATAATTGCTGCTTTTCTTTTATTACCTTAAGTACCGATCAAACAAAGGAAAATATATTTAAAAAGTTAAGACTAGTCATTTTGTCTGTAGTCTAGGCAGAGAACTGAACACTCACAAAAAGAAATTTATTTGTAAGATTCTTTTTCATACCCTTAAGGCATTTTTGGTCAGCCAAAATTTTACAGAAATAATGATTCAGGATGTGCCCAGTGGTCCTGGGAGTTCCATTTGGAACAGCAAAAGGGCTTTGCCCTCCACAGTGCTGGTACCTGCCTTCTGCACACTGACATCTGATGTTTTCCAGATAGAACCAGATAAATAATAAATAAAAGGCTCTTGACTCTTGGTGGAGCAGTGGGAGGGGGCTGGCACTAGGGAAGTCAGCCCCCTCTGACTCCCAGGAACTGGAAAAAGCAATACCTCTGGAGACAGAGTTCTGCTCAAAAATAATTCAGGAAGAGCAAGTAAGAGAGGCCCTGATTGGCACTGCACCTCACCTAGACTGTGCTGCTTTCAGGCTTTCCCAGCACAACTCCAGCTCATGGCGTAGCTGACTGATGGAGTACAGCTGTCATTCTTCATTTCCTGCAAAGAAACTCACAAGAGGTACAGCTTCAGGCACAGCCTTCTACCTTTTCATAACTGCATTCCCACCAGAAAACTTGGAAAAGTTATCATAGGAAAAAAAATGTGGGTTTTTTTTTATTTAGTTGTGTGTTCTCAAACTGTTCTGAAGGGTCTATAAACCAGGGCATGCAGCTGTGCAGTGGATAATCTGCATACTTACTCGTTCCCTGACTACAGGCCAGAGGCTTCTCTGTGACAACATGAGTTCTGACTGGGCACCAGGTCTGAAAAATATATGTACACATTGTCATTGCACATCTGGAATTTAGAACTGCTAATGGATATGCTGTGAGAGAAAAGAAAAGTGTCTGGCCAATAAACTTGGTTTATATATTTATTTTAAAAAGCATTACCACATTTCTGGCTAGTAGCCTTTCATCCTCTAGACTTTACACCAGTGCATCTGGAATGCTAAGCAGCTCTTTCAGGGATGCAGCCATATCCCAACAGGCACCTTTTTTTATTTGAAATAACTTTAAAAACTAATTAAAAAGGAGGAAGGTGGTGTTTTTCCCTATGGAGGCTTACATACCTCACATTTTATATCAGCTCCTACACTCTCAGAAGCCATAGGTGAAAATTCTCTCTCAGATTCTCAGTTCACTTACTTGATTTTTTCTTAGAAGAGAGAAAACATCTTCCAGGATGGTGCTATAAACATGCATAGCTGTCCTTTAATAATGTATTTTGACCTAGTTTACATGTGCAGCTCTAATAAGCAGTTACCTGTGAGTAACTTATTGTAAACCTAGCAGAGGAAATCGGAGTTTCTGCATGGCACTTTGGGCCCCCTCCTCATCACAGTCACCAAACCTGTGGGCAGAGCAGGTGGAGGTGTCCCTGGGCTCAACTCAGCCTCTCGGTTGCTGGGGAACTGCGAGAAAAAATAGGAATCAGGCACCAGCAGTCAGAGAAAACTGCAAGGACACTGCTGGTCCAGGTACACCTAGAGGTGGCCACCAGAAAATGGCAATGTATTTCAGCCAAGTTAAAGGTTTATTTTTAGAAGCCACATTCACTGTATGAACCCCTGGCAGACACAGCGAGTATTTCAAGCCTTGATGCAGAGGCAAGCTGCAATGCCCACCTGTCCTCCCCCTGCATTCTTTAATTTTCTTTATATTTGCTTCTCATACAGAGCAATGTGCTCTGTGTGCAGGGAATTTTTAAGGCAGCAACCAACTCCAAGCCACTGGCAGCCAGCAGTAACCCTGTGTGTTTAGGTGAGGATTTGTAGTGTTGGATTACTGAAGTCCTTGGGAACCAGAGACGTTTGCATTTTCCTCATTTGAGATTAGGAATTAGGCTCAAACTGTGAAACTAGGAGTAAAAGATCAGCTTTTTATGATCAGACCACCCAGATGGTTTTATAGCAGCTTTTCTGTTGCCTGCATGGTGGCTTTGCAGGTATTTGCAGATGATATGAAAAAAATCAACCCATTCCCACCCATTTCCCACCAAAGCTCCCATGATTGGCTTCATCAACAAAACCAGAACCAGCCCAGTCAGTGCTTTATGAAGCTTTATTGCAAGATGTGTTTACATAATGCTGTAGAGGTGAGCTTTTTAACTACTTATATCAAGAAATTTTGGACATAGGTCTGTGGTCAGTTTTCCATATTGACCCTGCATGGCACAGAAAAAAAAAAAAAAAAAAAAAAAAAAAAGTGTAATTGCATCTTTCCAGACAGTAAAGTGGAGAGGGAAAAGGGAGGGGGAGAAGGGGAAGATGAAGGGTGTGCTAAAAAGAAAATTCTTCAGGTTTACACAATGTGACAACGCTTCTGAAGGAGCAAGACAAATGGTAGGTGAGCTTTGTGTGTAATAAAATTTTAAACAGTAATTCAAGTTCTTTATGAAATAAAACTGAGAAAAAAATGCAGTTTCATGGACAATTAAATTTAACATAAAACAAATTCATCTAAAATGAGAAAACAACAAACAAAAACAAAAACTCAACCAAAAGGACCTGTGGATAATATCTCTGCCCATGCATGGCTTGGGTTTTAAATTACAATTCACAGAATAACACTGCTAGAAAGCCTATTTTACACTATGCTACACAGAACACGAAAAAAAACATGAGTAGTGACATTTACACAATTTTACAGTATTTCTCCTTTGTCTAAGAAACACGTCCTTTTCTACTTTACATTTTTTTACAATTCCCAGCTCACAAAAAAGGACACTATATGCGCAAAGACAGTCTTCAAAAAGGAGAAATGCACCCAATGCTACGAATAAACCTTTTCTTTCACAGAAGCCTCCGTATTAGATAGTGATTAAACAAAATATATCTCTTATCTGCCACTCAACGTGAAATGAACTAATTAGAAATAATTTTAAACTTTTTTTTTTTTTTTTTTTGAGTAAACGTAAAACTATACAACAACTCTGAAACTCCTCGAATTACTTGTTATTAAACTTGCCAAAAACCTCCTGGGACCACACCTGAAATGCCGATTGACCCAGTTGCTGCCCCAGCTGAAAAAGAAGGAAGGTAGGCTCTACATGTTTTCCAAATGTTGGCAAATCACTTTCAACAGTTGACTAGAACAAAACATTTTCTCTTTTCAAAATCCTTCAGCTTATTTTCTTTTAGAGCCTGCAACCTGGCAGTTTTCCCTGTGGACTTGCATCCTGATGCTGGAAACACGGAGCCACCATCCCGAAACAGCGTGGGGTTGGGCTCTCTGCTTACACACAGAGGCATAAAACCCTCCTTGAATCTGAGGAGGGGAGCAGTGCATGTTTAGTGGGAGTACTGGAGGGAAAACCAGGAGAGGAATATGCTTTGTGCTTCTGCTTGACACCTTCTGTCTTTGCACATCCTTTAGGTAAAGGATGGCAGCGTGTACACCACGGGTTGTAGCTGGGGAACAGAGGATGGGAGACTGGTAGGTGCCACCTTGTCCTCATTTCATCTCAGTGTAGTCAAAGTGTGGTAAAACAACAACCACACAGCCTACACACAAGCAATGCAGGCTACTACCATCAGCCTGACAGTTTCTAAAGCGTTTTGGATACACTTGCTACACTTCTGTGGATGACAAAAAGAACCCTTTGCTGCACTTACAGGGGCACTGCACCCCTTAGGTTTGCAGTAGATGTTGAAGACCTCAGCTGTGACTTCTAGTGTTTTAGTGTGGCTTTTAGTGTTTGCCAGGGCACATTTAAAGCAGGTAACATTTGGGATTTAAGGTGCCATCCTGCCACGTTATCCAGTACTTTGAAGGGGAATGGAGCACCTTGCAGGATGTCCTTGCTGTACAATCACACCAAGACTCTGACTCCAAATTTCTGTAAAGCCAGGACATGAACTCTTATCTAGATATTCACATGACTTTCTGTTAAGCTAAAGCCAAAGCCTTGTAAAAAAATCTAAGCCTATCTAAAAATCTGATGCCTTATTCTGTAACAGAGTCAATCACTGCAAAGATTAACAATAAAAGAGGGCTAAAAGAGAAAAATAAATGTATTTTTAAAATATCTTTTGATGCTGCTTCCAGTATTTATTGCAGTAAGAGAGACCTTCATTAAAACACATTTTTTTTGTTGATTTTGGATTACGGACAGGGATCTATCAAACAGAAGGGTCACATGTAGCAGCCAAGAGGCTATGAAACATCTGGAATCCATGAGCCTGGTGCCTGGCCTTACTGAAAGGTGAAGAGTGATGAATTTAATTTTTGTGAGTGATCTTTCACTCTTGATTGTGGCACACAACCTTCCCTGGGGGTGTTTCTTCACCACAGCCACGTAAGTGCTACTGAAAGTTATGCCTCAGCAGGGAGGAGGGAATACAAAGTATTTGTATGCAGTCTGCTTTTAAGCACCAAGGGAGATGAAAGGAAATTAGGATGGCTTCCCTTTGGTGGCCATTTCATATGCCCAAGTTTACTTCAGCATCCAAATCAGGATGGCATTAAGGTGACAGACAGACAAGTCATTAGCAGCAGATGGGTGCTGAAATAAACATCAGCAGTGACTCTGAGAGCTTGGTGGAGATAGAAAACTCTGGGCACTACACATGCAGCTGACTGGTACTATGAGAAAGAGAAGAGAGGTAGTTATTAGGGCTGCAAGTGTTTAAAAACAGCCTTTGTGGAGCTTTAAGTGAGAAATGGGAACCACACGTGCTCCCACATTGTGTCTCCAAGACCTTTGTATTTGTCACAAACCCAATCAATATCGCACACACATTTTAAAACACCCGGTACGGTGACTTCTTTTTATGATGGAGGGGCAGGCAGCAGCAACTAAAATCCTGAAGGTTACTACCTCACTAGACAAGACAGACAAGGGCATGCAAATATAACAAATTTCTTCATTTCATCTGGAATCCACTAGTTAGATGAAAGCAAACAAATGTTATTCCCACAGTCAGGACACGCTAGCAGGCTCCAGAGGAGACGCTGCCGAAGTACAGGTTAGCACCCTGGGACACCAAAATGGAAATCTTTTCTGTAGTTATTGCATTGTTACCATGTTTGATCCTGTTCCAATAAACACTGAGAATAGTGGAATTATTCTTACTGTATACTACTGCATCACAAGACCAAGTTATCCTTCAGGAAAGTTAGTTATCCTTCACAGCTACAGAGCAGGAACTTAGGCAAAAATACAGAAAAATGAACGTAATGGAAAAATGGACAAGGAAGAACATCCTTCATGTGTTAGACACCTGCATCCAGAGAATCTGACAGAAACATGCTTTTTTTAAAAATTTCAATTTATCTTGACCCCACTCCCTAGATTTAATTTTCTCCTTGATAAGGAGTACCTGAAGTTTTTCACAATTTTTGCACAATTCCTGGACAATACATATGCCCCCATCTATTAGCAATTCAGCTTTGTTATGTTTCAGACAAAGATGCTGTACTATGTCTAAATAAAAGACAGATTTATTTCCTGTTAGCCAGTGGTCACCAGCAGCTCTCTACTTTGCACATTCAGCATACTTTAATTAAAACATTCCATTTTAAAAACTTGTTTGCTTTTCTCCCTCCCATCATATAAAGGGCCTCTGTCAATATAAATACATTTTGTTACATTTTGGTTTCTTTTATTATTTAACCAGCATAACAGTCCAGCATTAACTTTTACACTCAGGGTGTCTTCCTCTTGTTTCAAACCTCCAAGACCTCCACAAACCCCCATTACCTTCATTTCTTTGTTCTAAGCATCCTTAAGAGAGATTTTAAAAGTCCATAATAGAGAGCAGCAAATAACCACCCTTTTCAAAATCTAGATGCTCATAGGTCTTGCTTATTTTACAGTGAGATTAAATTATATGCCACGTCTTTCTGTTTCCTAACCAGCTTCCTCCTTTTCATAGCTTTCAAATACCCAACACATTTTATTTAATTACACCTATTGCCGTTTGCCTACTTGTACAACTGACTTTTTAACAAGCTGAGGGGAAAACCAGATCAAACTCAATGCTATACTAGAGAACTTTTGCTTATTAGGGACCCTTTTACCCACAGACTTTGCCATATGAAGATCCAAGACAAGAGCAATGAAAAATGAAATTGTATGATCAAGAGAGGGATACCACAGATAGGAAGTTTCCCTAGAGATCTCACTGAATGTTGTCAGCTACCTGGGTCTCTCAACACTTGGATGCTGTGCTCAGGGTGTGATATGATAAATGACCAAGGTTTCAAAGGTTTATGAAGTTTGCTTTCACTATCCTGAACAATCTTCAGCAATTATTCTCTACTTACTGAGGGCAGAGTAGATTAACTTGTTGAGGCTATGAACCTAGATTGGTGCCAGAAGCAACATAGCTATGACATTAAGAGACCAGCACAGACCAGTAATTAATCCTACTTTCCAAGCGTGTTTTGCAGCCAAAATTGGACCCAGTTAACTAGTTACCCTACTTAACTAGTTCCACAATGAAGCTTGAAGCTTGAAGGAAGCCTCAGCTCTTACTGCTGTACAGACACACCCTTAATCTCTGAAGCTAAGGCAATGTAAAGAGATAATTTTGTGCATCCTTGAGGATCAATCAATCATATGCAGACTTTGGCTTTAAAAGTTCCCTTTTATGTTGTTATTTGCAGTTCTCTTCAAAATGCTGGTAAGGGGGACTGTGTTCAGTTAATCTTCACTGCTGCATATATCCTCCACTTCAAGGCAGGTGAGCTGACTAAACATTATTCAAAGACACATGCTGAGGGCAGTGATAAAACAGTGAGATAAGGGCAAACATATTGGACCTTCTCCACTTGCATCAAGGATAAACGCCCCCCCCCCCAAAAAAAAAAAAGTAAAGAACAGCAAAAACACAGCAGGCTTTTAGCAGGGTCATTTCGTATTCAGATCCATTAATTTGAAGTAAATTCACCACCACATTATCTTGCAGCAGAGAAAAGCAGCATGAAGGGCACAGGCAAGTGAACAAAACTTCTTGATCTTAGCATGTATGGAGTATGTAAAACTGTTGCCATAGATCTCTGTTGAAACTGTACAAATGCACAGTACATCCACAGCTCAAGAAGAGGGAGGTATCCAGTCTCCTCTCCTCTCTGTCCATACTGCTATGTACAGTATGAGTGTGTATGAATACATATGAATTCAGGATCCTAAACTTTCCACTTGTATTGCAGGCCATCTCCTGCCCCATGGGGTTAATCTCATTGAATAACACTGAGTTTCTACAAAAAGACATTCTTTTCCTCCTGTCCAGGTGGAATGGTAAGGCCCCAGAGTGAAAACCATGGTCCAGCTTGCTTCAGCAGGAGCACGATTTCACACCATGACTGTATGTGCATAGATACACGCACACGTCCACACATTCATTCCGTACATATACAAAGGTACACATACATTTTTACATTCTTTGGTGGCAAAATAATAAAAAAAAACCCAAAACAAACCACAGGGTTGCACAGACTGTGCACAGAAGGTTGCACAACCTTCGCTTCATGAATCTGCTTCAGGAAAATCAGGGTTGCTGTAACAGGACTTATTTTGCCTCTTTAAGGACTGTCCCTTGCATTGACAAAATGCTCTACATTTACCACGACTAAAACAGGGCACAATGAAAGCCAACAGAAACACAGCTCACATCACAGATAGCTCAGAGAGAGCCCCCTCTTACCCACACCAATGCACCACGACAGAAGCAGCTTCCACCTACAAGCACCCAAACGCCTCCTTGGTTCCTGTCCGGATGTTGTGCTGAGCTGTGGCACGTGCTTCTTCTGCCCTGCCTGTGGGGTTTTTTGCTTTTTCTTGCTTCTTAAAATGGACCTAACAGAGGATGGGATGTTGGGAGCAGCAGAGGAGGCTGGCAGGTCAATGCTACACCAAAGGGTTGTCAGCCTGTGTGCTTCTTGGTGCTGCCTCTCGAGCCGTCAAACCTGCATCTCAGAGGTGCTGATGAGGCCCAGTGCTTTGGCTTCTTCTGGTGTCAGTCCACTCTTTAATGTCCTTCTCACTGGATGGTCATAAATTCCAAAAAGCAGGCAAAAACACCCGTCAAACAAACAAAGAAAAGGAAAACAATTAGAAGCAATAATTACACAAGACCCTCGGTTGAAAAAAACCCTGTAAACATGCAAGCTGAGTAAAAATAAATAAAATGCTATGTACTCAGGGCTTCAAGTTCATAAATACTGAGTAATGGCCTATGCTAAATCTACGGGAATTCCATTAAGTACCCAGCAACTCCAAATAGGCAAAAATACATTTGTCATTGACATTTAGCCTTTTAAGGAAAAATACCACAGCATTTTAACATAATTTTTCCTCTGAAATTGTAACAGTTGATTTTTAGTTCACGGAAAGTAAAATCTGCCCTATTATTCTGTAGTTTGATAAATATTTTTTAAAAGAGCTTTTGGATCTTTATAAGGCTTAGCTGAATTTATCACTATTAAATTCTATGAGACCATTTAAAGGTGCAAAGCACCCCCAAAATTAAAAGATTTAAAATGTGCCTATTTTGTAGTTGATTCAAATAATTAAAACTTTTGTCTTCATCATGCTCCCCTTTCCTCTATAATGTTTCCTTGTCCTACCTTATAATAGTAATCTTTGCTATTTGTAGTCAGCATCATTTTAGTTGAATTTAAATGATAAATTTAGATGAAAATATTTTAAAATTTTCTATGAAGTGTTCTGAACACTAGCTTACAAAAAATTTAATGCTTTTTTATTGCTTATTTTATTCAGAAAGAAGAGACCACATGACTGCACACACTGAGCATTAGTGTCCTAAGTTTTTTTGGTACCATAAATTTCAGGTAAATGGGCTTTTCCTCAAGAGACAAATGGGGTTTTCACTCCACACTTTGATGTTCTTCAAGTAAAAAAGCACACATTTGAAAGTTGAAGCTGCATGCAAAGCATAAACAATGATTTTATGTGGAACAAAATATATTCAGAGCCCCAAAACAATGAAGTCTAGAGGAAACTCTCAGAAAACCTATTGCAGACCGAGATCAAGGGCTTCTTGCACCACTGTCATTTAGCACAATTAAGACTTTTAACTTATTTGGATATTCAGTCCATGTAACTGAAACTGGGTGGTCATACTCAAGGGTCCAGCAGGAGTGAGAGAAGGGAATGGATTGGTATAGAAAACACAAGGATAAGAAAAAGGGAAAATACAGTAGTTGAACATACGGTACCATGCAGGTAGGATGAATGTGATCTATGATAGTCAAACTGCTTTCATCAGCTACTGAGCTGGGTGTGCCACGTGTGTAATTGTTTCTCTTTTATCAAAACCTTACTTGAAAGTCTTTCTTCATTGTCCTTTCTCCTACAGTACTTGGAGACTTATTAAACACCTCTAGGAAGCTGCATGGATGCTTTTTATGACACCCACTTTTTCCTAGAATATTGATCAGCAGCATCTTCCATGCTTAACAAAGGACTCCAAGGTTAAATGCAGCTGATGAAGCTAAGATAAAGAAAGACTAAAAAAGTATGATCAGAAGAGCATTACACTTCAAATAATCCTCTGGTCTCCATGGTGCAGAATAACCCACATGTACTTCTTAGCCAATCCTCATCACTAACACTCTCTAATACATCTCAGATTTGATACCCAAATGTCCATGGTGACAACTCTCAATTTCTGGACATAAGCTAAGAAATACCTTAGGGTCTTAAGGTCTCAGCAAATCACCCAATGCTGATTTCTATATCAAAATGAAGTCTATCAGGAGTAAACAAACAAATACAAGAAAGCTGCAGCAAAACATTTCTGTCTCATTAAAAGCAAAGATTTCCCTGTGCAGTTGACCTCCCTACCTGCCTGCACTGCCTCTCCCTTGAACACATGTTTTTCTGCATCCTCTGTATCATGCATCCAAAGGCAGACCATAGAATCATGTTCATATAGACTAATACCATTGATTTTCAGAAGAACTTACCAGAGACAAACCAAAAATCACCGTCAAGAGACTCAAAGTTGGACTGGACATTGGTCCCTTAGAGAGTATTCCTCAGGAATACTCCACAGCAGCTGTACTGCTGAAGTAAGGAAGCCCATCATCAGAGAAAATATATGTGTACAGGAGAGTAAAGTTTCACAGAATGGCTGTCTAGATGACATTACATCTTCCCACTGAAGGCAAAAGTGAGCTGGGAAATTGAATGCAGAACGAATTTCCACATTTTAGATGCTTTGCAGAAGTGTCAAACAACATGTATTCATGAGTGCTCTCACACTTATCTCCAGCTCTCTCAGAACAGTCACTCACATTTGCAAACTGAGCACAATAATGACTGTAAACCAAAGTTAGTTTTCTTGCCAGCTGGTAGAACAAGAAGAGTGAGGGAACAAGCATTTGTTATTCCTGTTTCTAAACATTCATTAAGAACTGAGGTATTCTGCTAATGCTGGTCATGTACTGGAATAATAAAAATTCTGGTCTTATTTATCACAATATACATCTGGAATAACTTCCTTTAGGTCAGTACAATTACTGCTGCACAAATAACTGGGGCTGAGACTTCATCTTACAACTGAAAGGGAAATGTGTGCCTCTCTTAACTTCCACCAAGAAGAACACAGTTGTTTAAATTCCTTCTTCAGCCTCAGTTACAGAAAAGCCAAATGGATTCACCATAATATATTTCTTCTTTGAAGAAAATTACAGGAGTTTATATTCAGAAGTCATAATCAGGAGTTAAAATACCATGGTAGAAACCATCTTCATGTAAAAACAAGGGAGAAAACTAACTAGTCTTCTTTACATAAGCAAGATTTCTTTCTGACTCTTCAGATACCTACCTCTCAAACACATTAAAGTCTTAGTCTGAGGACCTCCTGTATAAGTCTCAGATGGCTCAAAAAAAAGACATACTGCCTGCAGCATCTAGAAGGGACAAGTGCCCTGTCCTGGGTATGCTTTATGATGCAAACAATGGAGACCAACCCAAAGTTTGTACTTTTTTGTGTCACTGCAACACAATCCTCAGTAAATCGGTGGGACATATCATAGAATCATAGAATTGGCTGGGTTGGAAGGGACCTCAGAGATCATCGAGTCCAACCCTTGAACCACCGCTGCGGTTGCTAGACCATGGCACTGAGTGCCACATCCAGTCTCTTTTTAAATATCTCCAGGGACGGAGAATCCACTACTTCCCTGGGCAGCCCATTCCAATGTCTGATCATCCTCTCTGTAAAGAAATTCTTTCTAATATCTAACCTAAACTTCCCCTGGCACAACTTAAGACCATGCCCTCTTGTCTTGTTGAAAGTCGTCTGGCAAAAGAGCCCAACCCCCACCTGGCTACACCCTCCTTTCAGGTAGCTGTAGAGAGCGATGAGGTCTCCCCTGAGCCGCCTCTTCTCCAGGCTGAACAGCCCCAGCTCTCTCAGCCTCTCCTCATATACATATGCCACTAAAAAAAAAAAATAACACCAATCTCTTTGCATTCTTCGTTTCATTGCTTTAACTTATCTCAGTTCTCTTATAATAGAAAGAAACTTGGATTTAAGTTATCCCAGTGACCTAAGCTTTTTTGTGGCCAGCAGTTAGGATAAAAGAGTTCCAAACAATGTAGGACTTTGGCGGTCATCATGAGATTTTCAAGAAAACAGTTAAGAAAAATCAAAGATGTGAGATAATCTTTTCAGTGACAGAATGGTTCCCATAAATGCTGAGGGCTGCTAAATGGTATAAATGAAATGTGGGGTAAAATGCTGCAAAGCACTGCAACTACTGGCAAGATTAAAGCTGCCCTCCATCAACAGGCAACTGGGAGGATCACACCTGACAGAACCATCCCCCAGACTCAAAGGAGAGAATTCTTGTCCCTGCAATGCAACAGGATGGGCTGACACAGATAATTCACTTGTAGGATAAAGTACTTTTTACTTAGGGAGATGACAGGGGCCTGATAAAGGCTATCTTTATATGAAAACTGTAACTAATGTAAATTGTTCACAGTACATTTCCTCATCTGAAGACACAGTAGATAGATGCTGTATCACTAGTGACACAAGAGCAAGCTCCTACCCTCCTATGCTCTGCACTGGTTTGTGGACTACAGAGGCTTGTGGCTGATGAAGCCAGGAGCAAGTTGAGTTACTACAGGAGCAGGGAGTGCTCTGGGAGGTGGATGAACCATGTCTTGACATGCTGTTAAACAGATGTCCTCAGACATTTGCCCATTTGCTCATAAAGTGCTTGGTAGGGTTCTTCTACCTTAGGGAAGGTCATGAACATATTCAGTCATCAAAAGCGAATGCAGAGAGGTATTTTCCTTCCATGTTTTAAAGGCATGGCAAAATTACATTTCTCAAACTAGATCTTCACTCTCCCCTCTTCACTGAACTCTGTCATATCTCTAAATGGACTAGACATAATATCTTGGCTTGTAAACCTCTTGGCCTGCTGCAGATCATATTAAACTGAGTTATGGAATGTATTCTGGAGGCAGTGACAATAAAAATAAGACTTTCAAGTGACCTTTTAGGTTCGCTAAGCAATTTTTAAAACATTAGCTAAAGAAACATAACATAGAGAGAATAACTTTTACTCCTGTCATAAGCAATGCCTGCTGAGATCCCATAACCAAGAAACTAAAAGCTTTTTTTTTTCTGGGGTGAGAGGGCATGATATCCTATGCTAATCAGGAAATCTAGAATTTTGATATCCTGGCAGAATGCAGTGTTCTTATGATGAACTCAATGAATTTGACACTGCCTTCTGGGTCAAAATCTACAGACATATAGCCCTCATGGTATACTGGGAATGTTTTGAAAAAAGTAAATGTAGCTTTCTCAGAGAATATAATTAACTAGGGATTAGTGTTTTAGAGTATTACTTGTTTTCCCTACCAATATCTCTTTCTGTTGTTTTTAAGATGCAGCAATAGTAAAGATAAGTCTGGCTGGCACCATTTATTCTTGCATTTGCAAAGGTTTTTGGGGTGTGTGTCTACAATCGTATGGTAGACTCATTTGAAATGCACAATATTCTCTTCATAGATGTGACTATTTTTCTGCTTGAGAAGTCACAGAATTAATCATTCCTACTACAAAAGGATGTAGCAGCCACAGAACTCCCTTTTGGGCCCAAGTGCAAAGTAATGAAGCTGACAGTTGATGATTTGGAATAAAGAAAATTTCAGGTGGCTGTAAATTCTGGCTCTAAAATTACACAGCCAGGATAGCAGGAAGATAAGATTACAAGATGCAATACAGGCCAGATCCATCAGCTCATTTTGTTTCGTGTATCTGAGTTTTATTTTCTGTTACTTATCTATGCCCAGCTTGCACGCTCATTCTATTTTCTCATGTACTCTCTTGGACCATACTACAATGAGTACAGCAATGGCAATTTCCAACTTAAAGTTCAATCCAGATAGTTGACCAAATTCTCTTACTTTAATTTTTTTTTAATTTACATTTTTTAATGTCACTTTCTATTTAAATTTTACTCCTGTTTAATTCTGCATATATCACTGCTTAATATGTCTAGGCCTAAATATTTAATTAAAAAAGTAAAAACTATAAACAGAAATTTTTCTTTCAGGAATTTGTAGGTAAATCTTAGGGTCTTATCACTCACTTCTCTGAAGTACAGCCAACTCATATGTGGTGCTTCTCTGGGTCCACCACATAGAAAACTCCAGGAAACGATGTATTATTGTCCTGCAACTTTGCTTTGTGTCCTGTCTGCATTTCACAGATAGCACAGATTTCTCATAACAAGAAATTCTGTAGCTCACAACTGCATCCTGTGGTGGCTGTGACATAGAGAGGAGTCTAGCAGTGGAAAAGGACAAAGTGGTAATTTGAAAGCGAAGCTTAACTTCTTTTTCATCTCCAGGTGACTTACATTGTAGGGAACAGAAAGTGACATTGCTTTAGAGAAACTGGTCTGCATGAAGAACATACTAGTTTAGAGTAATATTTAATAAAGAGTTGAAACTACTGAAGTACCAAACTTCATGTGTTTCACAGATCAGCATTTCCATAGCCCCAATAGTAAAGCAGAAAATAAGACTTTTTCCTTGAAAGCCTTCTGTGACAAAACCCCCTAATATTTAGGGCTGCTGTGAGTGCCACTGTAAAAAGTTACTACTAAAAGCAACCCTGCTGCCATCTCTTGTATCATTCTCCCACTGAACTTCACCACTCAGAAGGGATTCCACTATTCATAGGTAAAACATCACCCACAACTGAGTCTTTATTTAAGCACTATATACTGGCTTTGAGACAATATACATCAGCAAAGCACAGGACAAAAAAAAAAAAAAAAGGCAGGAGATGGGATGCAGAAAGTAAGCCAACTAACACAAACGTTTGGGCCTTTACATTCCATTTGAGATTTTAAAATGACCCACTCAGGGGGTAGCTCAGGCTTATGAAGGCAGAGCTCTGTTGGAGGGTGACTCAGCAGGGGAGTGTGGCCATGTCTGACCACTCAGACTCTCTAATTATCCCCACTAGGAATCTGTGCTGGGAAAAAAAAAAAGAGTGAAAGGCATCATCTCTACAAACCCACCAGATAAAAAATAACTATGGTAACAACAATCTTGCAATCATGATAACAAGAGCTGTTATTCTGCCTAAAGAAAGTCACATATATACATTATATATATTATTTTTTTGACATGGTGCTAGGGCAAGATAAATTAAAAAAACATTTCTGTGTGAAACATGTTTGAGGGACTTCTTTCCAAACACATTTGAGACTTTTATCCAAGGACAGACAAATTCCTTCACAGGCCCTCCTGCTGCACTCCTTGGTGGCAGCAGAGGGCTCTCTATGGCAGCCCTGATATCGCGATGCTCTTCTGGGAAGCCACCTCTGATAACTCCACTTCTTTTGTAAAGCAACTTGAAAAGCAGCCCAGCACTTCTCTCTCTATTCTCGTTCTCATGTGAAGTGCTTTCCACATTAGCTCTGTGATCCTGTCAGCCAGCAGCTCACTGCTGCTGATTTTTAACTTGGATGCTGAAAATAATCATCATATTTCAGGAAGGAAGGATGATGTAAATAAGGAGTGAATTACTGACCGGAGATAAACTTGAAAGCCACTTCAATACAGAAAAAACCCAGACAAAATACATTTCCTGTAAAGTTAGGGATAACAGTGCACAACGCAACTATATTTTTTAATATTTAAAACTTATCTATCCCTCTTTTGGGTATGAATCCTGTCACAAGAATTCAAAAGCTTCAAATATTCCTTTAAAATGTCAGCTGAAATGAGAATAGAGGATAACACAGATGAACTCATTGATGCAATGAATGGCAAATTGGCAAAAGTGAAGAATACCTAATTGTATCTCTTATAATATGCAAAGAAATTGAGTAAGATTTTTTTTCTACAGATCTACAGTTTAAAAAGTATCAAAAGTATATACCACAACAAAAGAATTTATATGAAAAATGTCAATATCAAAACTATGTGACCAAGGAGCACAAATAGATCTATTATCTACATATACATATACTGACACCAGCTGCTCATCTCCAACCAGCTCCTCCCACACTACTTTAGCTTACTCTTTCCTGCAATAAAGAAATTGCCTTATAGCCAAGAAAGAGATGGACAGAGGAATTCCAGCACTTGTAAATCTTTGTCTAGAAGTCCATAGGAAGCTGCAAAGCACTTCTTTTTGGTTCTCCACATGCCAGACACAGCACAAGAAGGTGCCTGTGCCGTAGGATCCTGCCAGGACTTTAACTTCACCCACTGCTTGGTGCTACCATCTGCTAAGAGCAAAATCTGAGCAGTGGCTACCTGTTCCTCCACAAACCAGCAGGTATGAGCAGGCACTTAATCCCATGAGGTGACAGCCACTCTAGAATCATTAGGGACAATGTCACTATAGCAGTTTTCTCCTTGTATCTACACCAGGTTCTCTGTGCTAGGGTGATACTGCATACGAGAGGGTGTGAATGTCTGTGTAGTGTTCAATACCTGTCTTTTTTCTGTGAATTGGAGTAAAAGATATGTATTTTTTGTAAATAGTCATATTTACAAGACATATTTAATTCTAACTTCCCAGGTCAATGCAAGGACGTCTCACTTTTTTTTTTTTTTTTTTTTTTTTTAAAGTTGCTCTATTAAAATAATGCTGCTAAATTTTGAGCAAATCCTAGATTCCACAGGCTCTCTAAATACCCATGCTGAAATCCAATTCAAAGTTAAGGAATGTACATAATGGTGCAGGCTAGGTCAGTTTTATACCTGACTCCTCTTATATAAAAAGATAAAGCAGTTTCAAGCATAAAGTTTGTGCCAAAACAAATAATTTGTATCAGAATAAAACTAATTATAGAAATGAGATTCCTCAAAGTCCTCCCAGATTCCTCTAAAACAGTGACTGCAAAATGAACTTAAGCCTCTTTTACAAGCAATTTTTCTTACTAGGTTTTTAAACAGGCTTTAAATAACCTTTTTTGTTTTGAAGGCTACGTAATGTAGAACTGCACAGAACTATGGCAATTTCACTTTCACAGAGCTAGGAGCAGGCAAACACGCTTGAGGGAAACTTGAGATATAAAAGATACAATTAAAAACTCATGAAGATTGCCAAGAAAATACATAGGTCCTCTACACTGGAACAGTTAAAAAGGAGAATGCCTACCCCTCTCTGTCAAGTTCAGTTGTTTTAAAAGAAAGCTATAGAATAAATGTAATACACATTGTAAAGCAGAAGCTGAACACTCATAAATAAATACCTTCCTACTTAAAAATGGTATTAGTAACATCAATTATATGTGTTATCAATTACAACTGCCAAAACTGAAAATACTGAACAAGATACTGAGTCTCATGCTTCATATAAAAACACCCATTTACAACTCTTAAAACTCATTATGAGACCTATAGGTTATTCAACTTATTCTACCTCTCCTGTTTTTAACCCTACAGCTATTGATGCTGGCCTCCAGCACTGCTGAGATGTGAGGCTACACAAGCCTCACCCTGATCAGGTACATCAACTGCTACCGCTTTCTGTGGTCAAGTGCACTTATTATTAATTCATTAACTATTATTAATAATTTTTATTTATTGCTTGGATTGTTATTTGTTAGAGTTTAGCTATGACATTTTTGCAAAGATGATAAGGATGAAAGAATGTATTACTTAAAAGGCATCAACTTAAAAGTTGCAAATTCTAAGTAAAGTTCTTTACCTTTAAAACATTTTATATAGACCTTTTTCATTATGTTTTTATTTTTTAGAAGCATAATTTCCATTAACTCCTGCTTTTAGTCAGGCTATAAATACCACAAGAACAGTCTCCCTCCTGGTATTTTGGCACTTCTGTATCTTTTCATTGCCAGAAAAAAAGTAACTGGAGAGACATGAAAATGAAAACTAATGAAAAGACAAAGAAAAGAAGTTAAAGGAAGCACCCTATGAATGCCAGACGAAGAAATCCACACCTTTGGATTCAAATAGTCTCCCATCTAGTATCTTGTTTGCTTACAAACCTGCTTGTTTCAAAGCAACTCTGCATGTGTTACTAAAACTTGTCTAAACCTTGTCCCATGCCTGGCCCTTTGGCAGAGCTCTTTCCCATGTTTTGGCACCTGATGACTGTGTGCTAACTCCTGTTTCACTTTTACTGAAGGGTGAATTTAGTATGAAATACCTTGACCTGGGATGTTCTGTAGAACACAGATCTAGTAAGATCACACTCTGCAGATCACAGGAACTCAGTTGTTTGCCCTCACCACACACCTCAGCTTTCTGTAGTCCACTTCAGCTCCCACTGAACAAATTCCTTCCTACTAGGTCTCAGTCAGCTTCAGTCATATCTGAATTTATCAGTGACCTTCATATCTTCAGCCAACAGATACAGACATTTCCATCTGTCTTTTGTTGGATGACTCAGTGCCTTATTCCTCCTCCCAGTCTGTAGTTCTGTGCCTTACTCTGAGAGTACAAACTCTTCTGCATCACAAAACCTAGCTAAGCTCTGCATACCAGGCACAGTCACACTGGCTCAACAGTTACCAGAGGTAAGATGGTTCAAATAAAGATGTCAAAATGTCTCATTTTCCCTGAATTTAATCTAACCTTTTCCATATTCTTTTTCCCATTTCCCCCAGTTATAAATTACTTGCTTTTGTCTTCACATTTTTCTTCCTTTTTTTTTTTTTTTTTTTTTTTTTTTTTTTTTTTTTTTTAATGCCACAAGAACCTTCTACCTGAACCACAAGGAAATGTTTACAGTGCAATTACACTGAAACCTTTTGGGTTTCTGATTTTGATAAAAACATGGATCTCAGGTCGGGTTCACTAAAATCTTTGCTGACTAAGTAAGCCTGACAAGATTCTCAGTTCTGCACTGAGTGAAATGAGACATTTGAGACTCATTTCATTCTGCACTGAATGAAATGAGACATATGCCACATGATGCACAGTGAAAATCATTTCTTTCAATTGACTTTCTCTTCGATGTCCATGAAGAGACTGAACACCAAGCTCACTGCAAAAGCCAAAGGATGTGTATGGAAGCCTGAAGATTGAAGGTGGTGAATCAAACCCATCAGATAATAGGATCTCTGCTCTGCAGATAATAAACATCATGGTATCTAGATCATTGAAATATGCCTAAAAATCTACTTTCTAAATTGTTCATGGAAGACCTGTATTGTATATCTACCCATAAGATGCTTCTTCCCAGAAGATTTCTATCCTACTCACATCATACACTGACAAGGGTTGGATTCTGTTCATTACATGGAGGTCCATGTTCATTTCATTATCAATCCAGCTGAGTGTACTTTAGAGCTAAACTACTTCAATTACTCATCATCATGTATATTGACTATCTATCAGAATTAAACAACTGAGTGAAGATATTTACCTTTCACACTTTCTTTGAGCACATGCCAGCTGAAAGGGGCACTAAACTACTGAAATTTATGTTTGTTTTGAGATTTCCTTTTAATCCACTCACAGGTCTTATCCAGATCTTGAAGAACAAACAAGCAAAAGACATGGAATCTATCATGATTAATTACAACTGCCATCAGTCCCAACCTAAACATTTACTGAATGCTTAATTCCTGATAATATTTTTACCAAATAAAAAATCAAGCTTGATGGAAAAATACATAGTATTTTAATTATCATTATCCTGTTTTGCTTTTTTTGTTGTTTTGCTGCAGCAAGTGTGTCCTTGGGAAAAAAGGTACTTGGTAAAAAGCAGAAATCAGACTTTGGTGGGTGCAAGGTAGTGAGCGTTGCCAACAGAGGAAATATTTTAGCATGGGATAAACCATGGAAATAGGCAAAGATACAGGAGGTTTCTTTGATATGCACAAACTAACTAGGGCAGTCAGCATGTGCAGAACATCAGAACCACGTGGGGAAGTGGGTAGCAGCAGAAGGTGATGCCACAAAGAGGTACAGTACAGTATATGACAGAAAGTGAGACAGACAATCCAGTGTCAGCTCATTTTCTTTGCTTTGAGTCTGGCTCATTCAACCAGTGTTCACTTTGCATTTGCTCTTGCCACATGCAGAAGTTCCTTTCTTTGCATGTTGGGGAAAGTGAATATGCTTTCAGCACATGCTAGTTCATAGCAATCACTGCTTATACCAAACGGTTGTCATCATTCACTGTGTTAGAACAATTCCAGAAAAAAGGACAATCCGTGTGATTTTTGACTCACTGTTGTTGTCTCCTCTTTGTCCTAACTTCCCAGAAATGCTAAAAAGATGGATGGAAAGGTAGTCAAAAGGCCACATATAGAGAATGACATTAATCACTAAAATATTATGTTCTTCGGGTACCTATCCTTCTCATAGTAACCACAGTAGTCTCAGCACATAAGGAAAAAATACCCAGAAAGGTGATCACCTCTTAAACCTTCTATTTACTAAAGCATGAAATCAGAGTGCTCAAACTTGAGTACCACAGCTCAGCCCTGTGGCCACACTACGCCGTCGAAAGACCACCTTATAAATGTGCTACCTTTTCTTCCCAGTAGAAGTTAAGTTCCTCTATAACCACTTTGCAGCCAAGCAGCAGTAGACATTTTGTGTTCAAGGCTGTGGAAGGATAGCACACAGCACGAGAAAGAAAGATTTTAAAAGGTGAAATATCTCAAGCTACTTTTTGCTTTATGAGTAAATTCAGTTAGAGATACAACTACTAATCTTTACGCCAGTTCACAGTACCTGATAGCATTTCAAGCAGTATCTACCTGAGGCTGTGATTTGACTTCTCTAGTTATGAGTAAGTACTGTCATCTGCAGTAAAGCACCATAAATCGTTCTTCTTCTCTTACTGCTAAGGATATTTCAAGTTCCCTAGAAGGAAGTCACCCACTGAGCACAACATTGTTTAAACAACAGTAATAGGAATATACGCTGAACACACTTAAACATCCAAGCTCCTGTGAACTACCAACCCATGTCTGCCAACTAATGGCTTGGTTCTTCCACCACTATACATCAATATTTGCATATTTGCTTATTTTGAGAAGTTTAATAGCCAGACACTCACATGACTTCCTGTTGGCTCGTGACCGCTTCCTCTCCCTGGGCACTGCTCGCTGGCTTGGCACTTGGGTGGCGGACTTTACAATGCGATCCATGATCTCATCTGCTGCATCATCTGTTGCATTGGGGGAATCATCATTGCCAGCGTTCCATGAACCAATACGGCCTGGAATAATCCAGAAAATGAATTGAGGGAAAAGCAGACAGAAAGTCTCTTGCGTCACTTTGGTTTTACAATTGGTTTTTTTGGGGGAATTACAGCAAGCGGCTCAGTCGTTGCTACTTCAAATTGGCCAAAGGAGAAGACTCTGCCTAATGGAGAGTATTTCTAAATAATACCCTAGAGTCTCTGCTGTATCAGCAGATAACTGAGAACTCAAATGCAATAATAATTTTCTATTCCCTTCAGCCTCAGAGTCTTATTCTTGACCATACAACTGGCAAATGCCTGCTCGAGACTGTCTATAAGCCAAGGACTGCTTGTATGAGCATGCTTTCCTCTGCTTCTCTTACACAGAAACTAGAAGACATGGCACACGTTAGAGACTCATACCAAATCAGCAAGACAGGTTCTTCGTATCAAAAGTGAAAAAAGAATCAGCTTCCACATATCTGTATCACAGCCCAGTACAAAGAAGACATGAAAAGGGCCAAATTGTGGTTTAATGTGTCTTGCTGTCCCTTTTGCAATGAAGACTTCACCTTCTCATCACAAAGCTGCATGTATCCTGGCACAACCATGTATGCTCTGCTATAAGCAGAAAAGCAAGAGTCATTGGCAAGATGAAAAGCTAAATAAGCAATTTTGGTTAAAACCACAAGCAAACAAGGGAGCCATGTCTCTGAACTGAAGGCTTTGGCACTCCTTACTCTACAGAGCTGCGTCAGACACATCTTTAGATTCCTTCACTATCGACTGCTGTTACATGTGTTTTTTTGGTTTTAAATACTTTGAAGACCAGTATGCAGTGTGAGCCCTGACAGCAAGCTCTGCAAAAGAGTGGGTGTGGTAGAATTGCAAGCAGCTAAAAATTCACTGGCAAGACCACTTTATCTCACGTCCCTGATGTCAATAAACAACAATTTTGATTAGCACTTAGCTCTGCTGGCTCTTGTCAAGAGCAGTTGTATTACGATAGTGCTCCTGACAGGCTTCTGTCTGGCTCACCCATCCTCTGCATCTGCTGTTCTTCAGGGGAACACAAACTGACTCTCTTTATCAGGACATCCTCCTCCTTAGCATTCAGTGGATTACTTCAGCTATTCAGCTGGTTGCACTGCAGCTTGAATTATCGTATCTTTGTACTATAGCTAGTTGACTTGCTTCTTAAACTGGGGCTGTGAAACCTCTAAATTAGACAAGATCATGGTTTCAGGCCTTAATAAACTACCTACATATACACACACTTAGTGGTGCATGCTCTGGATGTCCTAGAAGTGTTAAAAAGAAAATTTATATATATATGTGTGTGTACGATACCCAGATGTGAGGTAGAAGAAACACCTGAACAGAAAACTGAACACTTGAATTTTGATGAATCACCTTTACTTCAAAACCATCTTTGAGGCATCACTTTTATGGGAGGTAGTGAGGGGAAGATGAAACAAAATAAACTGGTGAACCCAGTGTCTGTAATATGGTGTAGCATAAAGAAAGTGGTTTGGTGGCTGCTCAAGTGAAGAGGTGTACGAGCAAATCATGTCTTGGACAAAACCCAAGGCTATCTTACTGCCAAGAATGGTTGTACCAGTGAACTCTTTTGTCAGCATATCAGGTGTTGGAATTGCTGGGCTGGGTCAGGTTTTCATTTCCTCCCTGCCAGTTGTCAGCAATCACCCATGCTGACACTTGGAAGCATGGACTTTGGAAAAAGAAGCATCTGTCAGGATAGCAAGGAGATGCAGGACTGTACACAGCAGCTTTTTATGCTTCTCATCTCTGCTTAATCCCTTACCTTTGCAGTTAAGCAGGGAGATGGTTAAAAGATTAATCTTTTTCCTACCCATTTTCCTCCCCCTAATCATCCTTAAAATGCAGCAGGGCCCTTTCACTTCAACATGACCTGATACTTTCTGCTTGCTGCTATTGAAAAGAAAATGAAAACTACATCATAGATTCCCTGGATGCCCCACTGTGCTTTTATGAAGAGAACAAGAATAAAACTTGGCATATTAGTGGGCAGTCACATTCCCAGTGGGGAGAGAGGTGAGAATGTCTTCTTGGACTACTCATGCCCCCGGGCACTACTGAGGCTGTGATCTGCGTATTAAAATTTCAGGCAAATTCTTTTATACCCCTTTGTCCCAAATCAAACACTTCCAGCATGTAAACACCAGGGGTTTCTTCTTCTCCTCTAACCCTTTCTGCTGCGAGTGCCATGCAAGGGAGCCACCACCCTTGGGCCACCCTGCAGCTCCTGTGCCACAAGAAACACGGGCAAAAGGAGACTGCTGGCACTCACCTCGGCTGGCCCGGCTTCGAGTGCGGACCCCAAGTGCAGTGGTGCTTTCCCCACCGATGGAGGAGGTCTTCAGCACAGCCTTCATGTTCTCGTGCTCTGCAGCATCCTCGGCATACTGCAGCCCCTGGGGCTGGCTCTGGCAGGGGGGAGAGCTGCTGGAGAACTTGCCAGACTGCAGGAGGAAAATGGATGAGTTGTTTTAACAGAAAGAAGCACGGAGGACAGGCCAGAGTCTTGACTGAAAATTACAAGGAGGTAAGTGTCCTCCTGGGCTTGGTTTGGAGTGCAGCTATTCCCAAAAGACCCAGGCAACAGTGAGCAGAAATAAACTGGGAGCAGGGAGCAGAAACAATCAGAGGTAAACCAGGTGCATTTGCTCAAGCTTTATAATTTTGACCTTCTCTTTGAGCGTATACGTGAAGGAAAGACTTGCATTGGTATCTTTGACCCAGGCTGGGTCTTGTCTGGCGTCAGGTATGACAGTGCAGAGGAGAACCAGCACAAATAAGAAATCACTGTTTTTCTGTGCAGTCACCTTTCAGTAACAAGGCAAAAAAGGGAGAGTGTCTTGGGAGAGAGACCTTTCCCTCTTGGCTCTGCATCACTTCACAGAAAACTCTCAAACTGATCTAGAACACTAATACCAACAAGTAACCTTAAAATACATTATCACTAACAATGAAAAAAATACCTGGCCAAATTATTTCATGGCCAAAACATAAAAATTGCTGTCAGCAGTGAGAAGAACAAACAAAACCTTACAAGAGATTGAGGAATCTGCCCTCTGCTTTCCCAGCCCTCCCAATGACTCCCCTGTCACCACCACTATGTGAACAACAGCAGCTATATTAGCTGGGCATGCACAGAGTGGGTGCAGCAGCACCATTAGTTACTGAAAAGTCACCTAGAAATGGATTAAAACAGCAGAATCAGAGATTTTTTAAGGACAGGAAGAGCTTGCCTTGCTGGGCTGCTCTCCCTTCCCAGCCTCTGCCTGCAGAGGGCTGAGATGTTGGTATTAACTCCACTGCTTTTCCCTATAGAAAGGTTGAAGCTCATTTAAAATACAGTCCTGGCAGCAGAAAATATTGGCTCTGTCAACAGCAGACAGGCATCAACAGATTAATACCCCTTGGTATTCTCAGTCATATCAGTCTAGCATCAGAAACGAAAATATGCTTTCTTTTTCCTTTTAATCTTGCTTACTCCTGCCTATTCAATATGGATGAAAGAAGGTGTGATGCATTCTCTTCTTCCTTTCCATAATAAAGAAGATTAATTAGTCAGTTGACAGTATGGAGACAGTCAGCTACTGGGATGCAAACCTGCAGAGCCTTTCTGTCAGACAAGGGTATATAAAGATACCCAGAGGTGAGGTTAAAGAAACACCTGAACAGAAAACTGAAGACTTCAATTTTGGTGAATCACCTTTACTTCAAAACCATCTTTGAGGTATGGGTCCCCTCACTTTTATGGGAGGGAGCAAGGGGAAGATGAAACAAAATAAATTGGAAGAGAAGAGTGGAAGAGAAGACTGGGACCTATTTTCAGAACTTTGATTAAGTCTCCAGAGCTGTCAAGACTACAACATGAAAATTCAACCTGGAAATCACTGACAAGATTCTATTTTAATGTAATGACTTTCTGGGGTAGGATAGCAAGTTAACTGAGTAGCACAACAATGATCCCTACAAGGCACTGAGCTAAATATATCAGTCTGAGATCTATTTTTGATAGTGAGAAGTTTGTTTTCGTGTTGAAATAATAGCTTGCAACAATTTGATGCGGAAAGCGTTCAAGTGCTAGTTTCCCATGTGAAATTAAAGCCATTAGAGAGAAACATCTATGAAAATGCATGCCATATTTTCATTAGGAATACTTTCTTAAAAACTATCAGTTGTAAAACTAATCAATACTATCTCAGAAAAAAAGAAAGGATTAAAGTTTCACATAACCGTTAGTTGCTATTCACACAGGTTAGTTAAATGTTGGCATAAACACTCTATTCATCTAATTTATTCTCTGTGCCCAAAGTTAAATGGTACAAATCATCCCTGGGGTAGAAGCTCTATAGCCAGAAATTTTATTTCACTTCCTTAATTTCCAGGTGTTGCTGTAGATTACCAGCAAAATACCAGCCTCCTGAGCAGATTACTGCCATCATGTAACCATTGTTCATGTTCAGCAAGCTCTAATACAAAAAAATGCATAACACAATAAGTGCTCCTCAAACTAATAAGTTGTTTTATAATATAGATAGCACATTACAGTTCCTAAATTATTTAGTAAATCCTTTATTAATTTTCAATGTCACCTTCAGGGGCACTTTATGATAAATACATGAACTACTACTTAGTTCACCCCTACGGTGACTGTATTATTTTATTCCAATTCATACAGCAGGAACCACTACAATTTGCTTTGTGTCCCTATGTCCTGATGTTTTTTTGAATACTTTATAAAATAATACTATTTGGATTTACACAGCTTAATGAGTATGAAATTATCACGGTAATCCATAGTACAAGGTAACTGATGATTCTCATAACATTCAGATGACTGATGTCTTGGGTAGTGGGAATACTCTACCATTTAGTGAACAGATATTAAGGAAATAAATGAGGAAACTTAGGCCTGAGATCCAGATATCCTTATTCAAGAGAGTAGGTATGAATATGATTGAAGCTGACTATAAAAATGCATTCTGATGATAAAGCCAAAAAGCTATGAGAAAAATATCATGGTTCATAGTTCCAATTGAGCAGATGGAATTGAGCAGTCCATACTATCTGAGTTAGAAATTAAATGTCACAGCACACAGGGAACATGGGAACGACATGCTCTTTCAGAGAACCATACCTCAGCATCCTCTTCCTCATCGGTCTGCCACAGGAAACAAAGGACAGGGTGGAGAAGGACAAACAGCAAGATTTAGGAAGGTCAGACCACAACAGAGTAATAGGTAACCATGGTACTGTTTATGAAATTATAGGAGGACATAAAAATACAAAGCATTTAGGGAACTAATTCCTTAGACAATCAACTTGATTTTAATAATTAATTGTAGACAGAACAGACTATCTGCCAGTAGAGTGTATCAGAATTTCCCGATTTTCTGAGAGAAATTCTGAACTGAAACTACCCTAACTTAACCCATCCTATTTCTCTCCCTTGAGTTATGCAGCTGCTTGCCCCCTTTTTGCTCTGTGGAACCTGAGAGCACTAGGAAGGACTCCCTTCTCCTTTTCCAGCTCTGTTTACCACAGGGAGGTCCTGGCTGCACTCTCTCTCAGTGAAGAGGTCAACTTCTTGGCAATTCCTTTTCCCTACACTTAAGCGCTTGTTTTAATTCCTTTTTTAAGATGGGTCTTCTCAACTTTGAGTTCAGATTTAACAGAGCATTAAAAACAAATGCTGAGCAGTCTCTGAACAAATACTTAAAGTTCTTCAGTAGCTGCCCAATATCAAATCCTGGAAACTAGAGAGATACAATTATCCTTTACCATTCATGGTTTTCAACCTCTGTGACAGCAGGCATGTAAAACTATCTTGACAGTCACACTATATTAAATGGGCATATCAAAATATTATGGCATATGGAATGCTCTTAAGCTTGGGCTCATACAGTGAACTTGCAAACTATTTAAAGCTGTGTTCCCAAATCCTGGGGAATACTTCATCAGGTTTTAAGATGCCCTACATGGTAGGATCCCAAAGTAAAACAAAGTTTCTTGAGTATCTGGGGTCTTTTTTTCTGTAATTTTCAGTTTGATTGCTTATAAAGTGCAAACATAGCCCAGAAATTCAATGCATTTTTTTTTTATTTGTGGGATTTGTTTTTTAGACAAAGCATTCCACCAATTCAATTCCTTTCCCTAGTATTATTAATACATATTTTTGACCTTATCTCCATCTCAACTATGATTTCTGTCTGGGACTGATACATTCTGTTCCAGAAACATTCATCATTAAAAATGAAAGCCTGATTTACTTTGGCCCTCAGGGTAGTTTCAGCACAGTGTCCATAAGAAGATTAGCTGTGAGAGTGTTGAGCAGAACATTAACATTACTTTTTAAGGGTATGTTTTATTCAAAGAGGGAGATGCTTGTTTTTCCTTGGAGACAGTGGCACTGACAGAAACACAAGAAGATGTTTTGCAGAGGGACCTCGGCAGGTATGTTCCCCCTGCATTATGAAAAGATCCATTTGTTTTTTCCAACCCCTGGGAGCAAAGCAATTCTTCTGAAGTAGGCCACTGTTCACTTTTTGACATGAATAAGAAACAGGAGAAGAATGGGAAGCAGAACATACCTGTATTCTAATCGATATGTACAGCTATTTAAAACATAGAAAGCAGTAGGAGAACAAATTAAGCTAAACTATGCAAAAGGCACTTAGAGAAAGGGGAAAAAGCAGAGTACCCATATTACAAAGAGTGTACTCCAAACAAAAATATATTATATTACTACTTCATATCAAATTAGATTTTTACAGGAAAGGTCCCAGCTCCAGGCCTTCCTACCAATTTAATCTAGTTAAATGTTATTTATTGTGGACTTTCATTAAGGGCAATATACTTCTCTCTGACTTTGCTCATTTCCTGTACCCGGGGCACCTCCTGCTCTCGGAAGAGGGGGCTCACACCTAGAACCACTGTCCTACACCCAAAGCTACTCCAGTGAACAGGAGAATTGGCTCAACACCACCATTGTGATTCTTTGTCTATGGAGAACCACTTGTCCCCAGCAAATGCTGACAACAGAAGCCAAAGTAGCCAAGTAAATAAACCAAACTTGTTTCAGGAAGAGAATCTGCTCTCACCCAAGTTTATACACTTTGCCTTTTCTTTCCTTCTTCATTAACATATATATACTGAGATATAGCAATAAATTATGAAAATTTAAACATGTAATATTACCAAAAAGCACTACTTTCAGCAGGTACAAGATGTTGATTTTAAGAAAAAAAGGCTGCTTGATTCTTCTGTCATCAAATATTGGATGTTGCAGGACAGACTGGGGTTCCTTTCCCTTCCTTTCCCTGTATCCTTTCTTTCCTACCATCCTCCCTTCCTCCTTCCCTCCCTCCAATTTTTCCTTTAGACTAGCATTTCTGTGTGGTGGATTTGCTGTTTCAAAATATTATTTCTATTGCATAGCATTGCTGGAATTGAAATTCTCAAGTATCATAAAAAGCAGAGCTTCATAAATCTAGGAGACAGATGCTTATATTACCTACTATTATTAAAAATCATTAAAATGCTCAGACTTGTATCTTTAATTGCATTTCTTCCCTATTTTGCTTGCTTGTTATTTTTAGTGTGCCTGAAAAGTGTGCTCTCATTGGCTAAAGCTAGATATAAGGTTACAGAAACCAGACAATTTTCCCTGTGAAACTGTGGCAACTCACTGTTCTATGTTTTTTTTTCCTTACCCCTGCCTTTGTCTTTCTTTCTCCTGCAGACAACAATCACCAAGGTTTAAACTGACAGTGCTCAGTCCACTTCATTTGTTCACATAAACATAAAGATCTCTGGGGTAAAAGGCTGAAAGAAAGACTGGAAATATTCCCCTTAGTGCTTCTCAGCCCTACTCCATATGAGCAGTCCCTGAAGCCAATTCAAGTTCTCCGTGCAAAGAGCCAGCAGACTTTCTCCACAGAGCCAGCATCCCTCTGCCTTCCAAGTCTGCAGGGGGGACTAAGGTTTAAGAGATATGTGCCTTCACATTATGAACTGGGATGCTTCTGGCTTGTTCCTTTTCCATTTTTGCTAAAAAGCCCCTTCTTCTGCCTAAAAGCAGCATACTGCAAGGTGATAAAAATGAGATCCCGAGGGAGCTTTCAACAGGACAGGGAGGTAAATATAAAATAACCAGACAATCCTTTTACATCACCCAAAGCAGAAATTAAACTTCCACACGACTACTTCTCATTAGAATTATTTTCTACAAAGAGTTTCCTTCTAATATTAAGATCTAAATTTTCTTCTACCACTGTTCTGTAACTAGTTGAACATACTGTCAATGCATTACTGATGCATCTTTCATTTCCAATGCTGTCAAATATAAAACGTGAAGAAAATCAAGACCAGACACTAACCACAGCCAACACAAGACTACAATAAAACTCCCCTTTTTCATCATTCTTCACACATAAATTTCTTCCATCCTGCTGACTTGGAAACTTGTTTTGAGGTAGATCTGACTTTGAAGTTGTCAAAAGAAGCTGTGAGAAATAGTCTGTTGCAACTTTAGTTCTGTTTTACCATGTACTGCAATCAAATGAATGGTAAATGAGGCCAAATTGCAAGGCTACAGTTAAAGAGATTTAATAAGTCCCAAAATAACCACATGGCCACATTAATAAGTCCTTCAAAGAATATCTCTATAAGGGGAATTTTAAAGAATGTAGTTCTTTTGCTCCAGAAGGCTTTTTGCATTTAAGCTAACAGGACCATTGTGCAATTGTAAATTAGTGATAGGCAAAAAAAAATGCTCTTTTTCTGGGGACCTGCAAGATATTTCCAGGTGGAACACTGTCAGATGGCACTCAATTCTTGTCAAATCTCAATGCTATCTGGAGCTGAACAAGACATTATCTTCCAATGATATATGGTTCTGGAGAAGGCTTAGCTGCTGCCTTTCCTGCATTTTCAGAAAATGGCCATCATCTTTGGGAGTGCTCACTGACTAGCTGTCAAACCTAAGACTTTTCTAGTTTGTGAGGTCCCTTCTCTCTGCTTCCTGAACCTTTTTTTCCCCCCTGCATTTCCTGCAGGAACAAGACACAGTGAGGCTTTCTGTCCTGCCACAGCTGCTTTTTCTGTACTATTAATACAGAAATTATATAATACAGAATATACAGAATAATATAATACAGAATGTCATAGAGTAGGAAAACACTAACTCCTTCATGTCTCAGTATTGGTTAAACCAGTAGAAAGCACTGAATCTATCTGAGGAAATGAACATTTTAATTTACCTATCTCTTTGGTTAATGCTATCTTTTAGCTCCTCTAGAATATGTCAGGATAACCGAGAAGCAATTGAAGGAACTGATCTCAGTTCCCCAGCAGTAGATTTAAAGATCCGTATGAGTATATAATAGCTTTTGCATAAAGTCAGAGCCTCTTCCTTAACCTGAGGCTAGAGGCAAAAGGAAAATCTTTTGATATAATAATATAGGTTTAACATTTTCTCTAGATCCCCTTTTCCAAATTTAAAGAGGGTTTTGCCAGTAAAGATCTACAAACAATTCTGAGTCAAACAGATAAATACAATCCCAATTTATATAATTCTCAATATATTTTATATATATATATGTGTGTGTGTGTGTATATCCATATATCCATGTAGCCTTTATATACATATATCCATGTAGCCTTAGAGCTTTTCATGCCAAACGCAAAGGTAGCTTCATATGCAATGAACCACTTGTATCTAATCGAGATTCCAGATTAGGATTTTTAGACAGATGGAAACTTTTATTAAAGTACTGGCACTTCTTAAAACTTTGTTTGGATTGATTCAAACTATATCAACTTTAAAAAAACAAAAAAGAAAAAGAAGGATTAAAAAAAATCAAGGGTTTTTAAAGCTTACTGTGCTGAGAAGACTAATCTTATTTTGATTTATTCTATCAGTATGCAATTTCACTGTCAAAATGTCTGCAGAGTAACATCTCAGTGCCATGGTCTAGCAACCTCAACGGTGGTTCAAGGGTTGGACTCGATGATCTCTGAGGTCCCTTCCAACCCAGCCAATTCTATGATTCTATTCTATGATTCTATGATCTACTGTGGACATAAATTTGTCTATTTTTTCAGAGCCCCAAAGTAGTCAGTTCCCAATCTGGGCTTTAAAGTTAAGAAGAATATTAATGCTCACGTGTGTGAATATGTACATAAATACATATGTATGTACATAAGCACAGATAAAACACAAAAACTAAAGACTGTATTAGATTATTTAAAGATGAAAGAAAAAAAATCCATTTAAATTGAGTGGTAAACATTTACATGGCTACAATGGTTGATCAATTAAATCACGACCTCAATTAGGAGAATGATTTTTAGTTTTTTTCTCAATTTTTCATATTTTTGGTCGATCAGGTATGTATAGCTCCCACCATGTCTTCCAGATATTTTGGACACTTTGTGTGGAACACATAGATATGCTTTTTTTAATGTTTCATTTCAATTTGTTCTCATTCTGTAAATTGCCATGATGCAAAACCCCATAACACAATCAAGGCCTTTCAAGTTTCATCTTCCAAGAGAAGAGAGTTCATCAATTACGGCAAAGCAATCTCTTAAGAATAAAGAGTATCAAAACTTAGCATACAAAATTCAACAAAAGAAAGTTTTAAAAATCCATGCTGTGAGACAGACATTTTGCCACTTACATCTGTTATCATTTTCCCTCTGGTCTTGTTTCTTTCCCTGTGGTTTGCTCGTTTCTGTTTCTGCTGCAAAACTCGTTCCCTGGTTGTGCGGTATTCCAGAGCAAATTCACTAATAATTTTGCAGAACTTATTGATGTTGACTTCACGTATTGCATAGGGAGGATGGCCCATAAATAACAAAAATGAGTGAAACCTGGAAAACAACGAGTTCATAAATGCAAGGGGAGAAAAAAACTTTATTGATGGTTTCTGGGGAAAAAGGCTCCACATTTCAGCAAATCCATTTATTACTTTATTAGTTCTCATATTTTTTTTTTGTTCTACAGAATTTTCATGGATGCTTTGCATAACACTGGCATGTTTTATAATTAAAACCATGAAAATCTAGTCTATGGTAACTTCATCCCAGTCCACTTTCCCAGGCTGATGAAGCAGATAAGATGTTTATGGAACTCCATCTACTTTATATGACTAATTTGGCATGTGAATGAACAATCTCATTTCAGTTAGAGAAAAAAATATTTAGTGAGTTTCAATTCTATTTATTTGTCTTAAGCAACTTCAAAGAGGCTGTTAGGATGTTGGAGAAAGTCTAGACAAGAAGAATGAAGATTTACAGGATAGAAAACACAAGAAGGAAAGAATTTATGTTCACAAAACTGATAATAAAATTATATTATCTACCAAGTACTTCAGTTTGGGATACTTAAAAATTCAGTTTTACTGCTTCTGTGGCATTCAGAGCTTTTGCACTATTTGCAACTTCTACTATTGCTTCTCTATTGCATGATTTACAATAGCACACTTAATGTTTAAAAGTGTTTGGGAATTCCTTTTAACAGCCATGTACATCCCTGATGATGAAACAAATCTTCCCAGCCCTAGGAAGATGGAAGTGCATGTAGACATTTTTAGAGAAGTGTATAATAGTAGTTGCAGGCATAATAGGAAATGTAAATATTCTTATTTGTCCAGTGCATACAGAAAACACAACAGGAAACTGCTGTATTCTCTTCCCTACTTATGCAGTTGAGATTTTTGCTTAATTATGGCATGAAAAAAAAAGTCATAATGAAAAAAAAAACCTGAATCAACTTCCCAAGTGTATAGTCACAAATTTGGTACCACTTGGAATCCAGATCATAATTTTGATCACAGCAATTTGAAAATTCAAAAGCTTGAAAATCTCTCAAAATTTCACTAATGAACAGCATAATGAATATGTGTATTTTAGAGCACTGCAGTTACTGCTGACTCTATTGGATAAAACAGCAAGTCCTAAGGAGAAAAATCTTTGTTCTGTCTGCTCCTGTGTCAGCATAATACACGTAGCTGTAGGTCTTGCAGATAAGCGTGGTGCTGCTTATAAGAAGAACTTATTTTACCAGACTTGTTCCAGATTCTGCATATGACAAGTCTATCATCACAACTTCAGTGTTTTGTTGCAGCCTTTTCTTGTTTATCAAACAAGACAACAAATGCCTGCAAAGCATTCAGTAAAGGGTAGAAAATATAGCAACTTAACAGCAAAACTGCTAGCTTTTCGGAGTCAGGAGTTAAAAGACCCAATACTGTACCTTGGGAATAAATGATTGCTTCATCATTGCTTTTCCAGAAATATAGAAACTTTCTGGCATTTTAAATGGTGTCTGTAACAAAGTATACATCACATACATACTGCTAACGTTACTTGCTGGAATGTGAACCAAACAGTTATAAAAACATATTTATGATGTAATAATTTATAATTTTACCAAGTATTTATCATCAAGATATTGCTGTCACCAATCTATTTCTGTACCTGTTAATTATTCTTCTATGAACAATCTTCAGAATTATGATTCTTTCTGCACAGTCTTTAAGGAACTCGGACATTTTTTGCTTTAGACTTGGTTTCATTTCATGCTTTGCTATAGCCTTAAGGTGATCCCAGGATGCTTTGCACCGTCTTTCCATCTGACACAAGTTTTCCTGGAGCTGCTCAAAGTCAACCTAAAATGAAAAGAAATTAAAAGAAAAATGTAACACTTTGATTGAAAACACTGTCGTATCCTTGGATGTCTGAAAAATGCAATGTATATACAAGAAAAGGTCAACATGGTGTTAGAGCAACATTAATTCACATTATTAATTATTACTAAAAAATTAAGAAATAGCTCTCTGTTACACTTTGTCTAGACATGAAATGTTAGTAAGGAACACTGAAAAAAAAATACACTAATTTTGATATATATTTGGTTTTGGTCTTGGAGGCCTAATACAAAAAGAAGGGACATTAGGGCATTGCAATGTTTTTTTTTTCTCTTGCTAGTAACTTCATGACTGCACCAAACAACTGTATCACTCGGATTGTTTCTGAGGTAACACAAAACTTTCTCTTTTTCTTAATCCTTTTCTCTAGTACTCATAGTTTTGTATATCCTGCTTACTGCTCACTGTTTTACCCAGCCAACACTTCTCCAATTTAGGAAGCACTTGGATCTATTCTCCTGCCATGCACCAACTTGCTAATAGATGGTCCACTTCTAATCACAAAATTCATGGGCCAGAATTTTTAAAGCTCTAGTCAAATTAAATGTTATTTAGTGATCTCAATATTAACTTTCATCCCTGGATATACAGGATGAAATTGCTGGCTTGTAACAACCATATAATGGCTTTCAAAGTCTCTCAACACTGTTAAAATAAATGACTGCATACTACGGTAACATTAATCAAGACAGAAGCCAAGCCATTCCACAGAAGGTGAGAGAGAGCTTCTCCTTTACTCATCAACCAAAAAAGGTGTTCAAATTGCAATGGTCAACAGAAGACATTCAGGATGCTTTGCTGGCAACTGGACAAAGTACATTAATGGCCCGGCCACAGCAAACAAATATATGAATGCAACAGATGAAAAAAGTAGAACTACCCAACATGTTCTTGAATTCCAAGGAAGAATTTATGTTGTAATACCACTTCACAGTTGAGATGAACTCAAGCTATAAAATACAGATTTAGCCCTCAGATTCCAAACACGTCAGAGTTTGGGATGTTACAGTCTGGTACACCAGTTAATTCCTTAATGCTAAATGAAAACCAGTGTCAAAGACAGGTTTTAGTTCACTGTTTTCAGCTGTGTGCAGCACCCACTGCTGAGATCTATATGCCTCAGAATAACCATAAGAAATGCATTATTATTAAAAAGCTCCTGGTACTGATTTGATTTGTTTTTGCTATGATTTATAAAGTGATGAATTCTTCCTCTTCACAAGGATATAAAAATATCCTTTGATCATGCTATTCAGAAAAGCGCTGCAGTAGGAGCAGCTGTAAGGTTTTTGTTTTCCTTATATCCACATCCATGCACATGCTTTTTTTAAAAAAAATCCTTTCTAGGTCAGTATTTTCACTGTTGATGATAAACACATTGCAGCTCTCCATAGATAGTATAACTAAAACCCACATGGGGAAAAATACTAGCATTCCTGTTAAGAATCAAAAGCCAAGAGGAGGTATTTCTAGGTCTTACTAGTAAGAAATACTCAGCCTGTCTGGGAAAGTCTCTCAGCCTCCGCAGCAGAGAAATTTATGATATTTTATGACAGCCTACATTGCAAACAGAATGACTTTCAATCTACCAAAAAGCTTTGTGGTTCAAGCCTGTAGAAATTCAAGAGACATCTCTGGAGAACCACAACTCTGCAGGAAAAATACGTGGTAGGTTCCCCACCAGGTGAAATCTGTCAAGAGGCAAAGCATTGGGCACAGTGGGCAGTTTCAGCAGGGCCTGGGGATGGTATGCCTGGCCAAGGGATGCACAGGCATCTGTGAGCATAACCGAACGTTCAGACCTCTGTGGAAGTTCAAAGGAGAAAGGAAGATTCTGCAGGAGGGAGAATAGCACCTAAGCTCACCTGGAATAAACACCAGTGGAGCACAGGTGGCTCTGCTCAAGCAGAAATTGTAAACTCCTGGAAGGAGTAAAGCAGGAGATCCAAATATAGGATAGCGTGGTGCCTGTGCATTCCCCACATACAGATAGTCCTGTGCCTTCAGGAATGTGACATTCTGTATATCAAGTGTGAAGAAGTTTCACTTAACTCAGTGCATGTAAGACCTAGAGCAGGCTCAAATGCAATGGATTCTCTTTTCTCCCTGCAAAATTTGCACTGGTGAAGTAGCACTTCATGAAACACCAGGTATGGTAAGTGGTTGTCTCTAAAATATTTTTACTTCTCATATTTCACACATGGATATTTTCCTGTAAGTGTATTCCTTTCTGTTCACAAACAAGTGACCAGAATCCAGAGAGCTGATATCATCCCTCTCCTCTCTCCAAAATGTAGAAATTGCCTCCCAGCAGAGCACCAGGTAACAAAGCTGTCTTCACATCTTTCTAAAAAAACCTGAAGCAACCAAACACAAAGACTGGAGTTTATCAGCCTGCTGACAAGACTTTTTCTTTTAAATCTTGCAGAAATGAGATTTTTAAATGTTCAGTGTAGATTGGCTCAAAAGGAAAGTTCTTAAGTTAAAAATATTTGGACTTTCTTACCAATCATATCAAAACATGGACTGGTTTACAGTTTTACAGTACTACCTGCATGACATTTGAAACCACAGACACAAGCTTCCCCCTGCCCTTTTTTATCCTCACAGCAATTGCACTGCTGCGGTCCTCTTGAACAGGAACTGGTGAAATGTAACAAGCACGGACAGCTTCACTGTCTCTCCTCTCTGCTTAATTGGTAACACCTTGCCCTCAAGTTGCCTCTGCCAAACCTTTGCTTCTTCAGTGCTGGTGTTCAGCTAAGATACTTGCCACAGACCTCTTACCACATTTTTGTTTGGTTGGTTTTTGTTGGTTTTTTTCCTAGGTTAGTGGAATATAATATCCAGGTTGCCAGGAATTAGTGTATCTGAAGTGTATCTATCAGCCCTCACAAAGGCAGGCTTTCCATGGCTATCTGTAATAACACTATGAATTATTAACTCATAAAATACACCACAATCCCGTTCAATTAATATACTCTTACTCTGCAAGTGCTTACATATGCTAAGCCTTGCAATTTATTGGAATATTAACCAAAACAGACAGCTACTTATTTCTTTAATTATGAGCACCAAACACCACTGAAAAGCAGGACCCTGAGGAATTTGAAATCTTAAGATCCTCTTCTTTCTTCACTGTGAAGCCAAATGCACCATGGACATGAAGGAGTTTTACCATACTCTCAGCAGCAGCAGTCCAGTGCCTGTGGCCAACAAGCCTCTCCATTTGCACCATAAATCAGCAGGTAGTTCTGCTACATTTTTTTTTCCCTGAGGCAAAAGAATGTGTGTTCTTAAGCACATAAGCCTAAGGCAAAATAAAAATGACTTTTCTTTCAGATACTGTGTAATGTTTATTTGCATTTGTAAACCAATTTAGAAAAAGCAACTTTCCAAATGCTCCTGGGACCTATTTGATATGTTCCTCCTTTTTCCTGCCAGGTTCCTCTCCATTCACAACCACGCTAGTTGAAAAATATTCAGAAGTATTTGTTATTTATCTGTGAAATCTCTTGCTAGGCCCACTGTTCAGTCCTTTTAAAAGTGCCTTTGTAGACACTGCTTTATCAGCGTGGAGAAGCCAGAAACAGCCTATACAAACAGGATTTAAAGACTAGTTCATGTGACCCAAGTCCTGCAGGGTCAGCCTTATTCAGGAAGCCATTATTTCAAGTCACTAATGGGCAAATTAAAAAATAATATCTATTTTTCAATTTAATGCACTACTTCGTTTTGCACGCAAGACACTCAGACCAAGAATAAAACCCTCCAACCACATGCCAGCAATGCCAGCACTCATTTTAATCCCTTTATATAATTGTTTATTGTTTGCTTCCATAGTAACAGATGGCTCTGCCACAAAGAACAACAGAAAAAAAAGAGTTCTACCAGGTTTCTTGCTTTCTTTGTCAGAAACTTCAATATTGCATGATACATCTACTGCCCTAATGACTTCTTTTCTCACTGGTTTTCACTTGACTCAAAACATACCACCATGAAGTGACCCAGAATTCAGTTCCCTGCCTACACAGATTCTATGAACAGTGGTCCTTTAAAAGGCTTATTTTTCCCAAGTTCACTTCCATACCATATATTTAATATCACCTGCTGCTTAAATAATTTGAAAACTTTCCATGAATTTGAAATTCATGAAATGCCAGACCATGCCCCAGACAATCAGTCAGGACATAGATCAAGGTGCATTTCTGATCTGTGGGTTGGGATGTTCTTTCTCTTTGTGGCCAAACGTATCCCTTGGCAACACAGAAATCTGGATTATTATTATTTGTGGAGGGAGAGAAAGAGCTGCTATGAGGTAACATGGGGAACTAGATGGGTTGGCTCAAACACACAGGGATTCCTGCTGTATATTCCCTATATACAATTCCAGGTATGAATTGCCATGGAAAGCAACCAACTGTAGCTGCTGTGAGATAACAGGTCATTTTTCTTCAGCATTCCCTCATCTGGAATGTTCCATACACACAATTCTTCCTCTAGCTAAATCTCCTCTAGTCTACTACTGAGAGTACAAGACTGTCCTAAAGTCAAACATGTTTCACCTGATTACACTCATGTCTCCTGCCACCTATGTTTACAGTCAGCCCTTGAACAGCGTAAAAAATGTCAAAACTAGACTTAAGTGAAAAAAAACAAACCAAATACATTAAGAGAAACTGTTTAAGCTGAATGTTCTGCCTCAAGAGCACGCACTTATTTTAAAAATCACTTTAAATTATCCTGTTTTGTTCTGAAGGCTGGTGAATAACTTCTTATTTAGCTTCAGTATCCTTTTTTAAGTTTTCTATTGCTTGCTACTCTATTTATTGTTTATTGCTACAGCTTGTTTCTTTTAGTGGTGAACATATCAAATCCAGACATTTTCTAAGGAAGACCTGGTTCTTTGCATTCTTATTCTACCCACAAGGTGCACTTAAGGAAGATTGATGCTTTCACAATGACAAATGTTGCCTTAAATTTACAATAAAATGACAACTCATTTCTTGCACATCATAGAAAGATACACATGATCACAGACAAAATCTTCCTCTCTTCAAAGTTCAAGAAAGTTTCTAGAGAGGACCACAGCCCAGACTAAGCTGTTTATAATTTAGGGTCAGACCGTTCATTCTCACATTATTACAGGGATGCATTCTGGCAGGCAACACAAAATCTTCCTCTTTTCCTGAGCTGGTTCAGTGCCAAAGGAAATTCTGAGAATTGCTCCTTGCAAACACACTGTCATCTGAGTGCAGAGACCTTCTGTGGCAAATGTTCAAAACTCTGTCTCCTCCAGTATTTCCACACTGGCTTGCTTCACTGAATGTCACAAGAGTTATCCCAAGTCCAATGTTAGTCCAACTTGCACACCACCAGTCACACATTTTAAGTGAAGTAGATGCCAACTCTCAAAAAGCAAGCAAAATATAAAGTAAATTCTGTCCAGACATTTCTAATTGTAGGGGTAAGAGGTGGCATCCTGCCAAAATAATTTTGGAAATGAAAAACAGCTGAACCAACCCACTAATTAAAAATTAAAGGACAGAGGTGTTTACTGAGTTATGACCAGATGAACCTATACAATTGTACATGCATCTCCACTGTGTTTTAGTTCCTCAAAAAATTGATGGTGAACATGTTAACACAAGGAACTTTTTGCAGATGCTGTATGACAGTTCTCACTATATGGAATGAAGAGAAGCAATATCAGTAAGTGGTGATACAGGTCTCTTCAGTTCATGTTTCAGCACCTGCAAGAGCATTTGCAGTGATTTCACCTGAAATTCCTGAAACGTCACAACGCTGCCGGGTGCATGCTCTAAACTTCACTCGCTCTCTTTCAGACAAAACCTTGAAGTCTCATCTGAAGCTCCTTCCCCCTTGTTCCTGCCTGTCCTGTGACCAGCAGCCTCTGCCTCACCCTGTTATGTTGTCACCTTTCTCCTGACAGCCCCTGCCAGGAACCGGAGCAGCTGGTACTGCAAGGAATGATAAAGCCAGAGGAAACCTTGCATCCCCCAAGCCCTTTTTTTCCATGGAAAAGAATTCGACTTTTGGCATTGATTTTTATTTGAAGTAAGATAGGGAAAGCATACTGGAATGATAACTGCACACAAATACTTCCTGTCAAGTGAGGCAAGAGAAACCCCACTGTAGCAGTGTGAGAGGTATCATGACCTTCACGATGTTTTTTGTTGTTTTTTTCTTTCTCTTCTTTCCAGCATATCAAGCAGAAGCCACAGCATGCCAGAATGGCACTTCTGTTCTAGCCACCTCCTTTCTCCCTACACCTCTCTGCGGAGTCCCTTTGAGGGATGCCTCAGTCTTCCCACTCCCTTGTTTAAGTCTTAGACTAGACCTAAGCTCTCTCCTACCTGCAATCTTTGCCTCCTCCCCTGCATGGTCAGGATTTCCCATTGCCTACTTTTAAAAGCTGCCTGCTTCTCCACTGCCTAGAATCTGTAACTAATCCAGATTTCTTGCAGCAGGGGTTAGATGACCACCACAAGTCTGGCATTTTGTAAGTAAATTAAAATCAGGGGGGAAAAAGGACAATTACTAGTATACTCAATAGAAGTGGCCAGCTTTCAGATAGATGGAGAAAAACGGTTCTGGGGATAAGAAAGAAAATGAACATTTTTACCAAGAATTCTTTTTTTATTCACTAATAGAGAGGGTATTAGTGCTGATGAAACCCTTCCTTCCCATACTGATAAGGAAACTTCTAAGAACAACAGTGAGTGTAAGTGCAGAAGTCTTGGGGTCTACTTCAGTATTAGGTACATCAGTTCAGGTACAACTCCAGTGAAAGAAAACCAACTTTAAATATGCTAGTAAAAAGCCAAAACCAAAAACCAACCAACCAACCAACCAACCAAAAAAAAAAAAATAATCCAAGTGCTTTAAATCATGGGATACTAAAAAATCAGTAGCCCTATATGATCTTATACAACCACAAATACTTTTATTTATCTAGAATTCTATTTTTTGCTCATTTTTTCACTTATGTCTGCTTTTTTTTGCCATTTAGGATTTCAGTCCTTCAACAAAAAGCCACAAGTTTTGCAATAACTATACAATTTTTTTCTGGTCTTTCTAACTCGTTTCTGGTGAGGCAGCCTGTTTTCTTTATGGTTTTTTTTTTTCATTAAATAAGGCTCAGGAAATTCTCATAGATGTGCGTCTCTGGGGAAGGGGCATCTCTGTTTATCTACAGGATGGAAATTGTTTAGCCTTCGTGGTTTCTGAAAGATGTTTGTAGACAAAAAGGAGCTCAAAATATAGCCTAATCCACAGTGAAATATTAGTTCTCCTTTCCTGTCAGCTTTCCTAAACCAAGATTTCTCCTCGTCTGTGAACATTCCCTTGCAGAGGGCAGCTTGGATGGCTTCCATGTCCTAACTCTTTGATTTGTGGCAGCTGAAATCAAGAGGGAATACAGCTTGTTACAGTAATCCATCAGTGGTGTAATACATGCAGGAACATCCCAAGGAGGGAGACCTTGGGCGTCACGGGGAAGGTTAAGGCTGTAATTTCTTTTAATGTGATTTTGTCTGGCCTTTTCAGAATTTTGTCCGCTTTGGGCAGGGCCACTGGATCAGCAAACCACAGACTGAAAGACTGTGCTCAATTTTGTATGTTCTTAGACCTAACAATTTTTTATAAGTGAAAGCATTAGGTTAAGCTTTCTTCCACTTCCCAAGGCTAAAACCCAGAAGATTTACTTGAGAGTACATTGTACATGGAGGTATGGATTCTGAAAAAACAAGAGCTCTTCTCTTTTACAGTTATTTTAGTTTTAGTGATTAACTTGGTCCCAATTTAAAACCCCCCCAAAAGTTAAATAACTGGTTAACAAAAATGCAAGGAATGATAAACCAATATACCTAAATGTTAAGAGATGAAGATTCACTCAAAGAAAAAAAAATTAAAAATTAAAACCTTCTAAAAATGAGAAGCCAATCTCAGTGAAGGCAATAAAATGGAACCTAAATATAGGCTGCACATGAGGAGAAGTGGGAGAACAAAGATACAAAGAACAAAGAGCAAATATCTAAAGATATAAACCAAAAGGCACAAACTTCTTTGTAGTGCATATATATAAAAAATAATTGAAAATATGTAGGAGTTCCTAGATCACAGGGGATGAAAGAAACTGAAGAAGACAAAAGTTAGGGAAGGGATGTAAGATGACTTCTTGTCATCCAGCTTCATCAGAGAGGGTGTTGGGGAGAAACCTATCCTGGTATCTGCTTTTACTTTTCTAGATTTTATTTTTTAAGAGATGTTAACTATAGCAAGGTTCAAATATTTGCTAGCAGAAAAAAACCCATCATGTGCTGGAGGAGAATAATTGTCTACAAAGCAGGAAACAGGCAGAAGACAAGAATTCTGACGGCAATTAAAATAAAGAAACTGAGCCACCCGCTAGAATGGGTATTTTTTCAGTATACTTGGTAACTTGAAAGAATTAGAGGAAAGAAAAGTTTCACTTAGGTTTTCAAAAGAGCAAAGCTGCTTCAGGAGACTGTGGAGCTCCAAGCTCTACTGCTACACCTGCTCACCTGCTAACCTGGCTAGAAGTATGAATAACAGGATATTAGATACATCAAAATAATCACTAGATTCTGAATTTATTTGTAAAACAGCAGGCAGATAAGAGCATGTAAAGAAAATCAGATGTTCCAAGCCTCTACAAGAGCCTCTTGGGAGGCCACCTATGAAGTGTGAGGCTATGAGAGCAAAAGAAAAGAATGAATATGTATTATTTATCATCTGATGACAGGGCTAGCAGCAAATATCTCATGGTTTGTACTTTTTGTATTTCAAAATTATCTGGAAACCAGGAAGCCCACTGAGAGGGCAAATCTACAGATGGCAAGAAATTGTTCAGATTAGTCCTGATTAAAGATTATTAGGAGTTTGACAGATAAGCAGTAAATCTGCTCCTGCAGATTATGGTCATTACTGTAGATCACAAAGCAGTGGACTCTACAGGCAGTGCTGGAATCCTCTGAGCATCGATCAGGCTGAGTTCTGAACTGCCCAATCAGCTCAGGAGACTCCCTGAATTTCCCTGTAAACTGCCTGAAGGCAAAGGATATCAGCAGTCAAAAAACACAATAAAACCTCATCTAACAAAAGACTGCATAAGCAAAACAGACAAAAATAGTTAGCACACAACAGCTTTAAGGAGAGGCTAGAATAGAATGTTTGGTATTGTTTAACCCATTCCAAAGGGCAAGATGGAGAAAAAGTATGGAAATAGTCTCAAAAAAGGATGCAGAGTGATTATTTGAGACCTAGATAAGGATCTGAGCAGCCTGGTTCAATTTGGTCTTGCAGTGAGGAGGGTGATAGACCAGATGACCTTCAGGGGTCCTTTCAACCTTAGTCAATGAAATACAGATTATAATCATTTTGACTGTTCAATATATTCAGAGAGTGATTCCTGAAACTGACAAATGCAACAGCAAACAAAATCAGGTTATTTATTAATTGTCACAAGAACTGTGCTAGGAATAATATTTTGATTTTTTGAGTTTTTTTTTAAAAAATGACTATGCGAGTTCCTGTTAAAAAGATCTCATTCCTCCATTTGATGCCCATAATTAGTATTATGGCTCATGAAGAAAATGCTTCTAGGAGAGAACTCCCTCCTTCAAAGCTTTTTGTGCTCTCCTCTCAAGCAATCGGTATTGGCCACTGTCTGAATAAAGAACTAGACAATACGGGTGCTACCACAATTATTTCCATTTTTACACAAGACATGACTCCAAACCAGAATTTTCATGTTTTTTATCACCTGATTATATTTAGTCATGTTTACTCCATTAGTCAAGTAATGTTTTTACATTACAACTTGTGTTTCAAGTTTCATTTACAACTTGTGTTTCAAATGAAGTGTTTTTAAGAGTCATCCATCAATTCTTAAACTGAGACCTCCAAGAGGGAGCTAACAGGTTCTAACATGCCAGATAGCAGCAGTAATAAATAATCTGCATACCAAATGAAGTCACTGACCAGTTCTATGCAATAGCCAAGGGATAACCACCTTTTAAGAAGTAGTGCTGCCACAAGTGTTACTTCTTTCTGTTTATCTTCCCTAATCTCTAATCAGGAGGAGGACAAAAAAGAAGCTAAAGTAAATATTTCAAGGATGTTTTCATTCTGGAAAAAAAAATTATTAGTGAAAAAGTGCATTTCTTCTATTGTCCTTAAAGTACAATGAGACATTTGTGTTAAAAAAGAGATTACCCCAAACCACAGAATAAATCTATCTAAAGGTACTGGTCAAATAAAGTTTTAACCTGAAACAGTTCCTAGTAGCTATATATATTTATAATGTATATACATTAAAATGGATGTCATAGTGTGACTGCCTATTGGTGTGTGATGGAGAAACCACTTGGCAGAGAGAGGCTCAGAAAAAAGAGTATTGGCATCTTGGAAATTCTGTGGGAATAACACAATGAATCCACATTCATAAGAAGTGCTGTGGCCAGGCAGGAACAAAATAAAGAATAGAGTAAAATCTTAAATATTTCACCTTAAAGAAGGTTTTAAAAAACACACCTATTTAACCACTAGACATACCTTGGCTGACCTAGTGATGGCCCCAATCTCTGAATAAAGATCAGTGCTGTCTGGGAACTTCTCCACCACCATAGTGCAGACGTGGTGCAGGAGGGACTGCTTGTGCACTGTGTCCTTGACTTCTGGAACCTTCTCGAGGTAGCTCAACTCAAAGGCTTTGGCCTGTAAAAGGGAAAAAAAGGGAAGAAATTAAAAATGAAAATGTTTACTCCTTCCCATGCAGAACAGTAGACAAAATGGATTGCCAATGACAGGAATGGAAGTGGAAGGAAGAAGAAGAATCTAAAGGAGAAAAAACTTATGGTTTTTATTTATTTTTAACTTGTGGAAGAGTAGGCCTGAAATCACCCTGTCTACAGTGAAATGAGCCATGACACAGGCCTTACAGTTTGAATTGGGAGCATCAACACTAAATTCAGGGAATTACATCAGAAGAGATCCAAGCTCCACATTTCCTTCAGGTTATGTTGAAACAGGCAAAAAGCACCCTGACACACAAAAGAAAAAATAGGGTTTGTTTTCTAAGTTAATTTTCTGGTACAAAGAAATACCAAGTTGCAACTGTCATAATTGTGTGGTTTTTCTTAAGGAAAAAGCTGTAGGGAAAATGCTGGGATATCATGCTTACGTTGGTTCCATTCAGAAAGTTCCCGATGGCTAGCAGAGTAGAGAGGATAAATCCTAAAGTTTTATTGTGCTCCAGTTGGTCCATTCCTTCCTTCAGGTCTAGAAGTGGTTCTGCAACTTCCTGTCATGAAGAACACAAACAAGAAAGTGAGGGCTGCACTTTTTAACTCTATGGCTTAGATTAATTACTGAAAAAGGTTCCTGAAGTGGCGTCTTGCAGAGTGCAAGCTGGCCATGTGGGCTGGCTTTCTTCCATGCTTCAGCTAATAAATCACATGCAGGGACAGAAAAAAAAATACATAGAATAGTTTCCTAGTGTGGCTTCTTTACGTATGCAATTGCCTTACTTCTCCTGAGGATTATTCTGTGATTCCAAACAGGAGACAAAGAATCAGAGAAGGGGCTGCTGTATTTGAGACAGATATGTGAACATCCCCCTGACCCAACTGATAAAAAAGCATCTAACAATTATTTTTCTAATCTTTCAAAAACAAAGAAAAGTTACAGTCTTGGCTGACTTGACATCTGTAGCCTGACCCTAAAGCTTTCTTCAAATGATGGCCACCTCTGAGTTTTAGATATGGTGATGTGCCTGTGTGATTCTAAAACTTAAAAAAAAGAAACCCACCGCAACCATCAAGCTTTACAAGTCTTCTCATTTTAAACTTTTAACTTAATGCATCTTCCATCCACACGTTATCTGAGTATAAGGTATGTAAACTGATAAGGCCTGAAAACATAAATTCTCTTCCATTACCTCGGGAAGTGAATGACACCAGAGAGTTCAAAGGAGGAGAGTGAGGGGAACTGAGTTGGTGGAGCTTTTTTCTGTGGCTTTGTGTGAGGCCCAGGGTTATTTATTTTGTATGCAGAGTAACAGTTCACATTGTTTCTACCTCCAAATGCCATTCTAAGCATCTGTGAGCAGCATTCTTTTCCCAAATTATTACACTCCTTATGAGCCCAGGAGCCAAAATTAAACTCTTATTTTAGACCAAGAGGCAAACTAGCAAAGAATGTCACTTTCTTAGTGAAATACAATGGGTCATTCAACAACTGCAGTGATACTTTACCATAAATAAGAGCACAAAGATGAAAGAAATACACATTTCTAGTCACTACAGAATAATTAATCTCTTGAAAAGAAATGAATATGGCAAATTTGAGACAAGTGAAGAAATGGTACAGGGAGCAAATTTATAGTCCAGAGAAGAGGTGCTAAATAATCCAAGACTTTATCAAGTTAATCTAAAATCAATAGACTGCTGCACAGGATTCTTTGAATTGCTTTAAAGTCAGGGTTGATTTAGTTTGTTTTATTGCATTGTGGGGATGAATCAAATTCTCTACATATGCTGTAAAAACAGACTTTTGAACTATTTTACTTGTATCAATTTGAAAGCTGTTAAAAAGTCATTCCTAAAACGTTAAGTTAAAACATTCTGAAGGTGAGTAAGAAGGTAGCATAAATGGCTCCAAAGCAGGCCATACTGTAGCCCCACATTTAGCTATGTGCATGCAAGTTATCCAGGCTTAGACTTTCTTGCATAAAGTACACATTTACTTTATTTTTATTCTATTTACTTTATTTATTCTATTTAGTATTTATTACTCTATATTTTTATTCTATTGTACTATTAAAAAACCCAACCAGAACCCCCAGATACTGTACTGTGCTAGCTACTGTACAATCAGATTAAGTACCCATTCTTGCTCCATATAAAACTAACCTTCTGTCTGCAGCAGGTAGATACATAATGCAGAGCCCCCTTGTATCCTTAGGTACCACATATCCTTACTCACCATGTTTTTATTTTTCACCTAAAAATATGCTTAAATGAAATTTAAGGCTTGGTCAAGAGTAAGGGTTTTACAGAAGCTGCTCCTTAACTTGCCATAGCTAATTAAAGTCAACTGAAGAGAGATGACTTCCTTCGTTACTCCTGGTAAGTTTTTCTACAATTATGCACAATATATCACTTACTCCTTTTCTTGAGCAATTTCATGATGATTTTCTTTCATGCTGCCAGAGATGGACCTAAGACCAACTTAGGTGAAACTGTTCTCAGAGGAGTAGCAAAAGAATCTCATGAATGGGAACCCCAGTCTTACAGCTCAAAAATTTCACACATTGATATCATGTAGATATCCAGCCTCATGGAAGCAATAGCTTCATTAATTTATTACATAAAACACATGTGTGACTTGATAAATTTGAGCTCATTCTGAACTGTATGAATTTTCCTAGTATAAAAATAGATTTTAACAAAGGCAAGCAAATGCTAACACAAAAAAAATGACAAAAACTGTAAGTGATTTGGCACCTAAGTTTCATGAAAGATTTGCCCATTTAAAGATGCATCTTCAAAACCAACACAAGAATGTTAGCAGGTCACAGGGCTCTTTTATTACCATCACCATTAATACAAGATACTTATTTTTTTTAATTGCATATGCTCATGATATCTTAGTCTAAATAATGCTTATGTTGATTGGTTACCTAAAACTTAAACTCTGATTTCAACCTTTTGCTCCTGGAGAGCCCCAACTGCTCCTGCTGCCATGTACCTTTGACATCTGACCCTGCATCTCCATCTTCCCCAAGACCCAAGCTGTCTGTTGTATCTACACTTGCCTGCTACACTTCATATCACACTCTCCTTACTCCAGAGTTATCATGTTGTTTTCCATACCTCCTTATGGTAAGTGCAGTACTATCCTCCTTTCAACAGGGCTAAAAATCTTATTCCTATTTTTACTCCAGGTATTGCTTTGAATTATTTGAGACACTTTTTACTAACAACCATTCTACACAGATTTCAGCTAGCAATTCAGAAACTTTGTGGCATAAACAAAAGGATGCCCGTAGGAAAACTATCGGGATTTCTACACTTTTTAGCAGTGTATCAAATGATGCTTTCTGATTGAGAAGAAGTTAAAAAGTCTAGGTTAGACAAAGACTAACAGCTGTAGCTAACTCAGCTCACATGAAAGGGATAATTTCATCTTTTAGTAACTTCAAAGCAGAATAAATAGCTGTACATTTTCTTGTTTGCAAGTCAGAAATGTAAATGTCTAAGGCTTAAATGTGACAATTAAAAAATCCTGAATTTTGCTGTGATAGCATTTTTCTAAAATCTAAGATTGAGTAATATGAGAGAATAATTTGAAAATAAACCCACTGCCATATAACTTGTTAAATAACCATAACTAGGTAAAGATAAGGCATTTTCAGAAGTATTTCCCACTTCTCAGAATCCATATCATACAGTTACACTAATTTATTAATATACACAGACGTGCACAGATACACATACAGAAGTAACACATATAGCAGAGAGCTGCCTGAAGAGCAATGCATGGACATGAAGCAGAAGTGCAGACAGAAGGTTCCTGAGCTGAGATTCCTGAAAGAGCTTGTGAGAGTCAGCAAGTAGCTGAAATCACATACAGTTTCATTCTGTTTCACCTATGTACCAAAATTATATCCTGTTATTTTAAAATTGTTGTCTGTGATTCATCATACGTGACAACCCAATTACAGTTGTTCTCTGAACAAATGCTATCCGTGAAGAAGGTGGCAACAACTCTTGTGGCTGAACTGAAAAGAGCACACCTGCAGGATGCCTTATCTTTTATTTATAACTTTAAAAGAGAGTGATAGACAGCAATAACTTTAATGGATGGTGCTTTCCTTTGTTCAAATGGATGCAAGATCAATAGTTTAATTTTATGATGCAAGGCTGAATACTGTTGTCCTCATTGAATCTTTATCCAAAGAAAAATTCTTATTGCTCTAAAGTAAGAATTTCCTGAATAACATCTGGAGAAGATGTGGTAAGGATTTAGCCCTCTGCTTTGTTCCAATATCATTACTGCCTAATTAAAGGAAGGAAAACATAATCTCTAATTTTCTTTCATAGAAGGAACAGATTATGAAGGATGATTTTAGCTGCTTCCTGGTTGGCCACCGAAACAAAAGCGAACCATTTACTGTTTCCTCAGAATATGCACTCATGTAATAACAAGGTCAGGGAAACATTAAACAAAGCCTCAGAGGAATCTCCACCCCTGCCTCCCCACTTTCCCCTCACCTTTTCCACTATCTCATAGTCCATCTTGAAAGCCCAGAGCTGGAGTCTGGCGGAGAGTTCACTGATGGAGGAGAGGGTGAGAAGGAACTGCTCGGCACTGCCCAGGGGGACATCAGGGTTTGCCAGCTGTGCCTCCTGGATCTTTTGCTTCTCCTCCTCCGTTGGGATCATGGTCAGGATTTTCTGTGAAAGGAGACAAAAGGCAGGTATCAGCCCTGAGGCCAAGAGGTGAGCAAGGACTGGATGCTATGTGACTTCACCGCAGCATCAGTAGAAGTCCTCAAGTCTTTGGCTGGTAAATTAGGACAGCACTGTAATAACCAAGAACTAACCCACTGCAGAAGAAAGCAAAACAAGGCCTGATATCTCTAAATCTGTATTAAAATGCTTTGTTTAAGTTTGTCCTCGGTGAACATGGTTAATCATGGGATGAAACGCTCAAGGAGCACAATGGTGCACAATGGTACACAATGGTACTGGCTTTCATTTTTAAATTAGAATTCACCACCTTTCTGTAAATTACATACAAAGATGAGGGTAGAATAAATTAAAACTTTTGGCCTGTAATTTACAGGAGCTTAGACTAGAGAGCAGTTCCCTTTTAGCCTCAATATCTATGAAATTTCCAGCACACTTGACGGTATACAGGAATAACTTGAGGGCTCCTGGGCCTTGCTGTTCTCATAATTTATTATTTTGTGTTCAGTCTCTTTGGGTTTTATTTTAGGAAACACAACAACTATTCAGCCTGTTAGATCACTCCCAAAAATTTCACCCGAACTGAGGACAACTTCCCAAAGAACATGCATTGACTTTAAAATTGTATTAAGCATTGGATAACATATGACCTCTTCCTCTTTTGGTCTGAAAAGTCTAACATACTGAAGAAAAAGGAACTCAGTATTTTCAATTTCTACTGTCAATAAGGCTCAAAATGTTTGTATTTTCCCTTTAGTTCTTGGATTTCACATGCTTGTTCACATGCCACAGTTTTCCTTCCCAAAGTATTGCTTTCTAAGATATCGTTTCTTAATTACTTTTAACATAATAAATACATTTTGAAATGAAAAAGAAAAGCTAAATAACATGAAGGAATCAGATAAGTTGAGGTCTTTACCCTGATGATCAATGTCTCACTAAAACAAAGCAGTAGATTTTCAACACAATCTAGGTTTCTTCATCTGAGGAATGACATGTTTTTGCTGTAGCTTTCTATAGTGATAGTGGGTGTTTTGTAGGGGAGGAGAGAATAATAAAAACCTAGCCAAAGAGCTATCAGACCTGCCAATCCAAACTACAGCCTTGTTCCAGCAGTGGACATAGTCAATTCATCAAAGTAGCACATCTGCCCCCTTCCAGTCCTGATAATTCATTTGGCTCCTTTTACAGCGCTGGAGCTAAGCATGGAGGGCAAGGGACTTTTTCTGGTCAATCAGGCAAAGAACAAGAGTTAAGCAATCAAATAATGCTTGATTTGTTGAACTGGGACTTATTTAATTTCAGCCACACTATTTGTACTGCTGTCCATCTTCTTATGCTGGCTTCTATAAACATAAATAAAGGAGCATTTCTTTCTGTTAATGTTGGCTCTGCTTTCAGTTAGAAAAAAAAAAAAAGTCTCCCTGCTTGGACTGCAAGCTTCTGCCTTAATAAAATAATATCCTAAGGAAAAAAGAAGAGGAGAAAAATCCCTCAGTAGAGTCTGGTGTTTTTCCTTCCCCTGTCAATGACTGTTTGGAAAATACTCTGATGTATACCTATTCCAACTGACAGCATCTGTGTATTGATTTTGAGACGCACCATCAAACCATCCATCCATTCACCCATCCACCCACACAAGCTGAAATCTGTAACTTAGGTCATAGCTAGCGTGAAAGTAGAGATTTATAAGTAGCTACTTCAGGGCATTTTTCAGTTCTTAACCAATGTTCATCTAAAAACCTTCATTAAAAAGAGAGACTGAGTCTGAAACTTGTAAGAAGAGGTAATTTGGCAGAGTCTCATTTGACAAAGTCAGGCCTCCCAGTGCCTACTCTGCTCTTCGACCACAACAAAAACCAACACCCTGCTGTGGTCCAGGGCAGCTTGCAAATAGGACCATATGAACATCCATACATGGAGAGCTCAGCAGCAGCCACGTGATGGATGTAAAAATGCTTCTGATGCATTTTTGAAGGCTAGCACTTCAGCAGTATTCTCAATTACTTCCTACAAATGACATGGGCTTCTGGCAACTACCCAGGGATCCCACAAGTATTTTGTGGTGGTGCAGGGCATTTACTCCAGAGATTTTGCACTGTTTTCAGGGCGTTTTAAAGAGAGAAATGAAACAGTAGGCTTTATTTCCAAAGGGACTCTCCTCCTCCTTAAGCTTTATGTAAACACCACAAGCCAGATGGAGCTGACAAAAAGCATTCGAGTCCAAGTATTGCAAGAGTGCTGTGCTGTGTGCTGTAGCATGAGGACCAGAGAATGCCAAGTGAAAGAGCCTGGACTTGTGGTGCCAGCTGCTGAGGATCACCTCTGTTGCTAAAAGCCCTGTCTTTGTCTCAGATCAAAAATGTAAATACCTCAATCGATTGTTTCCAAAAATCTACTTTTGTTTTAGTTTATACAGGTCCCCATCTGCCTTTCCAACACCAGGCTCTCAGTTCTTACCCCTTATTCCATTTCAGGGCTACCTAGCCACTCCAAACACATGGACTTCAAAATACTGAAATGTGGGGACAGAGGGCCTAGCATGCTTAGGGAGTTTTTTAATTTCAAATAGTTTTACTAAAAGCTACACCTACCAACTCTGCAGCATCACAAAACTATACTGCAAGCACAAAGCAACCCACCTTAATTTCCTCACAGCATTACCCCGGTTTTACTCTCCTAAATTAACCATACTCCTTTAGTACAATTTGATTTTGATCTACATTCCTTTACAGAGGAGGCTTTACAGAGGAAACCACTAATTTTCTTTACTGAAGAAAAACACCAAGGCCTGGTTTGTTAGACTGTATTCTTGCAGTTGCCAATGATACACTGCATCAAATTTAGGTGCCAGGATATTAAGTTTGCCTCTTGTGCTTAGCTCACAGAAAGCCTTCTCCCATGCTAAGCAGGCAGCTCTTTATCCTGCAGCGGGCTTCAAATTGTTTGATCACAATGAATGCCAGGCTTTCAAAGAAAGGAAAACACAACCACTTTGGCAAACCTAAGGTGGCAAAAATTTTTTTTAGCTGAAGTGATGGATGTTTACAGACTCACGCTGTGCCTTCCTTTGAAAATCAATTTATAACAGTGCCTGCTCTGCATACTAAATCTGCCTTTCTAGATTCTTGCCCCACTTTCCATCCTTTTCTCACAGTGCAGGGGTGCCCAATCACTTTAAACACATGGACTAAAATACTAAACATACTCAGGTATTGAGGGCTTTAAAACACTTGGAGATTTTTTTTCTCTTAACTTGGTTACATATATGAAGCTAAAAAGCAGCGTATAGAATACTATCATAAGTTAAATGTCACAAGCAAAGAAGCATTCAGCAGGAATGGACAATAGCAAAGGGCTTACTGGGTCACTACAAACTTGATGATGAATTGTGCTACCACAAACTCATAGCTTGTGTCCCACTGCACCACTGCCTTGTCTATCAAGCACTGGCACTACTATCAACAGTACTCCAGCCGACTGTCCTTAAAGGAAATGCTAAGGTCAATTTTAAGATATCATTGAATTTGAATTTATCCATCAAGATGGAAAACTAGAGGCACGCACACACTAGCATGAAAGTGATGATGTTCCTCAGCAAGGGACTTAGCACAGAATTCAAATCAAAGGCAACAGATTGCTCAGGTGGCTTTGTACCCTGTTGGTGCCCTGCTCCATACTGGATCCCCTAAAACCTATTATATAAGCTATAATCCTAAATTATAGCTTATTTTAAATTTTAGCAGTGAATATTCTGTCCTCAACACACACATTACATCCCTTCTACTTTCCTTTTATCTCTTCTGCTCACTAGCTGTGATGTCTCTTCTAGACAGGTAACTATGCAGAAAGGCTTTTGAGAAAGGGTGCATTGTGATGCAGTTTTTGAAACAGATCACATTTTTTCTTCATAACTTTCTTTATAGATTAGCTATAAAGTATATTATTTAGCAAATAATTTGATTTATTGTTTGAATTTTTATATAAATGGGCCTGATGCTTACACTATTACTGATTCATTTATCATCACTACCAATTATTTCCTAATATTTTGGAACTGTAGATACGAATGAGAAAACTTCCTAAAAACCTAGACTGAGAAGTTAACCTCTGTTCCCTCTAAACCCTTATGCTAAAGTCAGTGAACAGCTGGACAGAGAGAAGAGAAAAAGGAAATAATACTTGCCTATGCCTATAAAAAGGGGTAATATGGCAAACTGAGGCAGGGCTCTGCTGAAAACAGTGGTAATCACAATAATGCATTTCTGTATTGCTTTTTGCACCTCTTCATCCAGTTCTGCATAACTTAATCCAACGCCCTATCTTGCTCTAAATGTCTATCTGACTCTTCAACAAAGTGTTGAAAGAAAAATCTGTACACTGGGGATTGGGGAGGGAAATCTGAATTCAGTGCAGGGTTTCACCTGATAAGAAGTAAATAGAAATGGAACACTGAGAAAAAAAAAATCTTTTTGCCATTAACATCGTCCTTCCCGACTGGGCTCTGCTCCATAGAATCACAGAATCATTAATGATGAAAAAGACCTTTAAGATCACCAAATCCAACAATTAACCTACCACTGCCAAACGCACTACTAGACCATATCCCCAAGCACCACAACTACATGTCTTTGAAATGCCTCCAGGGATGATTACTCAACCACCACCCTGGGCAGTCTGTTCCGGGGCCTGACAATCCTTTCAGGGAAGAAATTTTTCCTGATATCCTATCTAAACCTCCCCTGATGCAACTTGAGACCATTTCTTCTGGTCTGATCACTTGTTACTTGGGAGAAGAGGATGACCCCGACTTGCTAAAATCTCCTTTCAGGTAGTTGTAAGGAACGATAAGTTCTCCTCTCAGCCTCCTTTTCTCGAGGCTAATTAACCCCACTTCCCTCAGCCACTCCTTGAACAACTTGTTCCCTAGGCCCTTCAACAGCTTTGTTGCTCTTCTTTGGACACCAGTGCTGAGTACTGGAGGACAACCACTTCCCCAGCCCTTCTGGCCACGCTATTCCTGATAAAAGACAGAATGCTGTGGGTGTTCTTGCCCACTTGGGCAGACTTCAGCTTATTACTTTTCTCTTGGTTTTAAAAATCTGAATGATCACACCATGATTACTCCCATCATCTTCAAACTGTGGACACAGAACTCAGAAATCCCAGTTTTATTTAGCACTGCACAAGTTTATCAACAGTGTATCATTTCCTGGTTTCTGAATCCTTCAATTGGAAAGATACTTGCCCATGTATTTTAAATGAAATTAGGGGGTTCTGGCAGCTAATGCAAAGGCCACCCAAAGGAGGATGTGGTAGTACCCAAAGGAGGATGTGCTAGTACAAGGCACTCACACCTGTGGACACCACAGGTGGTTGGCAGCTGGACAGCCCAGTTACAAATATTGGCACTGCAAAGGATGAGCTGTGCCGAGCAGACGAACTACTCTTCAGAAAGGCACAATTCAAAGGAGATGATGCATGGAAGATAAGACAGATGCATCCTTCTTTATCAGCCATTTAAAGTTGGATTTTGTTTGGAAACACTGCTTACAGCACTGAGATCGAACCACTAGTCTGTGGCTTTGTTTTATCTGTGAGGGTACTTCTCTCCAACACTTTAAAGCTTAGTACTGTGAACTGCAGTGCTGGGTACACAGGCTGGGTCATGAAGACAAACTTTCTGAGCCTCATTTGTCACTTTCATAATAAAGGATGACATAATAGTTTAGGTTGAAAGGGGCCTTAAGGATCATCTGGTTCCAACCCCCCAGCATGGGCAGGGATAACTCCCAGTAGACCAGGTTGCTCAAAACCCCATCCAACCTGGCTTTGTGGAAAGCGGATCCACACCTTCTGTGAGCAACATGTTTCAGTGCCTCACCATCCTCAGAGTAAAGATTGTTTTCCTAATATCTAATCCAAACCTACTCTCAGATTAAAACCTTTCCCCCTTGTTGTATCACTACATTCCCTTGTAAGGTATGTATAGGATTAAGGTATGTATATGGCAAATAAGTGCTATAGCTTCGTGAAGAAACTATATTCTGTAGAATACTATATTCTAGTAGGGATAAAACAGGCCTTGGCTTCTGGCTGGAACAATTTCATGTCATAAGTATTCTTTTGCATGTAACTCTTGGCAACTGCATTTTGGTTCCAGCCAGTTTTTCTCATTTTCTTCTGCAGTCAGCATAGTAAAGGTGGAAAGGGGGAAATCATGAAACACAGAGCCAAACCACTGAAAGGTGACTGTGAATCAATACATGACCTCTGCAGCTCAGCCACTGGTTGAGATTTATAGTTGTGTGGATTACTCTCACTACATGATATAGGCTTATTAAAAAAATTTAAAAATACACATAAAAAGATCTGAAATGAATATAATCACAATAAAAAAACCCCAAACAACAGGGGAGCAGCAGGCTTCTTTTCACACTTCATAGAAGAAAAATGTTTTTACATAAAAAATAATAATCAAAGATCATCTTGGACCTTGGCAAGAGTATCTGCAAAGTCAAATATGTAATGGTAAAAATTACATCATCTGTAATCTTTATACCAACTGTTTTTCTTCAAACAACAGTAACACAGAAATGCTATTTTGAGCAGAACTAGTCACTGTATTTGTTTTCCATTAGATATACAATCTAAAATGATTCCAACAGCTAGCTGGGCATGAACTTTATTAAACCATGTACCAGTTACATCAGCCTAGTAACTCACTGCCTATTCTTGCTGCTCACAATATTTCAGTCAAGTTCCAGAGGAACAGATAATACTCTGAAAACCTTGCCATAAATCAGCACCACTGTTAAAGACAAACACAGCATAAAAATGCACATATACTTAGCATGCTCAACCTCAGGTGAATACAACATGCTTCTGAGCACATTTGATTAATCTGACAAATTTCTGCTCCCAGTCATGGTATTACACATCCCTTTCTCCCTGTTCCATAAAAAGTCTGGCCTGTACCACATGCAATATCAAAAATAAAGAAAACACTGAAAATGCAGACTTGAAGACATGAACTACTCTTTCTTACCTCTATTCCTTCCTTGTTTAAGGCATATTCATCAAAGTTCAAGATAGCAGTCTTGATAGTCCGGGGAGGGGGCAATACAGTCAAACCAATATTAATAGCGTTGCTTCGTTTTGAGTCCAATACAATGATCTCCTGTCGCTTCCCATCTGCAGCAGTTTTCTTGGTAAAGAAGAGAACAAGATTATTCTTCCATCCTGTTTTGTAAAGAAAACATCACTCCTCTGACTAGTGACTTCCCCTACTCAAGGGTGCTGACACCGAATGTAAACCCATTGCATTTACAGTCATCCAAAATGATGAATTCCTCTACAACATCCTTGCTTCTGTCAGTGCAAGGTGCCAAGGTTTAAGGAGAGAGCTGAACGCAGCCACAGATGCCATGCAAAGCCAAGGTAGCATGACACACAGGAGTCCCCACGAGGGCTGGGAACACTGTAGTTCAGCGTAGGAGTCAGTCTGAAAAAAGCCTGAAGCTGCTCCTGCTGGCAAGAACTTTGCCGTGTGGCACAACCGACTGGTGCATGGCCAGCAGGGTAGCAGCTGGTGGGACCATGGCCTCCAGGGCTCAATTCCTGCTCGGATGTATCAACCCAATGTGGCCACTGACCCATTCTGGCTGGGAAACAGACAAGGTGTTTCCCACCTGCCCCACAGCAGGTCCTCTGTTATAAATCTAAGCCTTTCACAGGTACAGAAAAACTTCAACCTTTCTGCGTTTTTTTAAGTGTTATTTGAGACTAGGCATAATCCTTGGATCTCATCTCCAGTACTAGCTACAGTATAAAATATAACAAAAGGACAGTATAGATAATAACAAAAGGTCAAAGAGATAGCATACACTTTAAATTCCATTCCAGAGAAGACCCAAGAAATTTCTTCCTCTTTCCCCAACATAGGAGCAAAATGACAATCAACAGGTAAGGTGATTCATAAGCCATTTATATGGTGTAACACAGGTTGAACAAAGTCTTTGCTTTTTTGCTCCCCATCATGCCTCTCATTCTCTCTCTGTCCCATGGTAGAAGGTGTCTCTTTGGCAATTACATATGTCATACACCTTGCAGCTTCAAGAGGAGAGGCCTCTCCTCCTCATATAGAGGGATTTTACCTCCCTCTCCACAGACATGAATATTGGAAGCAACTTCTCTCTATTTCCTTTCCTTTGCCCTATCAGAGATGAACTGAGGGGATGTTGGTCAAATACAGGAACATAAAGACCAGCACACTGGATGCAAGCAAGCACAAACACACTTAGCTCTGTGTACACCCAAGTTTCAGCAGAGTGCAGGCTCCAATGATGTGACTGTGACCTCCCTGTAGAGCCTGTTACGTGGACTATGGTCAGTGGCTCTGCCAGCAGCAGCCTCAGCACAGATGCACCTCAAAGAGGTGAAGAGAGAGACCAAGGAATCTCTCTTCCTAAGCTGCAATGTGGCAGCCCATACAACTTCAGAACAGGGAATTGCCTGTCTTGTCTACAGTAGTAGTGCCTTTTGCACTGGGGGGGAAAGCCCAAGAAGAGACTCTTTCTGCCCCAGTCTTGATCTGTGCTCAGGATTGTTTTTTAGATGACAGATCTTTGTTCTCCATTTCCTTTGGGTCTGCACCACAGCTACCACCGAGTCAAAAAAAAAGCCCCACTGCCAGGTAAACCTGCTGCTTCTGCATTAAAAGAACTGCCTTAATAATAAATAGGATTAATAAATAGGATTTTACCAAAGTATCTTTGACTGTGGGTGAACCCACAATGCAAATGCAGTTACAACACTACATTTCCTGGCACATTCCAGCTTTTTGCCTGCACAGGAAGAGGTGTGACCACCAAACCCAGCAGCCTGCCCAGCTCATGTGCAGCACCACAGCCCCTCCATCACACCAAGATGATTAACATGGTATGATGCAAACATGACAGTAATGAGAGGGATGGGTTTTTTTTCAAAACTTAAAAAGAAGCAACAGTTTTGTTGTAAACAGGATAACTTTTAGGAGGAAGGATAGCATTTGTTTTCAATTTTTAGATGTCTGTTCTGTCAGAACTGTTTTCTTCTTAGTACCTTAAAAGCAACCCTGAAGCCTTCTTGAACTTTCCCTTCTTCGAGTAAGAGACTTTTTTTTTTTTCTTGGGGAGCTACCTGAAGGATCAGAGATGCAGCTTCTCCTTTAAAGCAGTCATTTTTACTTCCAGGGTCATTAATCACATTTTCAAGGCCACAGTTGGTGGCCAAGACCACATAAAAACAAGAGAGGTTCACCAGAGACTGCTTCCTATGGAGTCTGTATTGCACTAAGCCTTTTTTAAACCACCACTTTTTACCTTGTCCTTCACAGCACAGAATTACACAGCTCCAGAAAATTTATGCAGAAGGGAAAAGGCTGAAGGAAAGAAGTTAAATTTAGGCTTCCCACATGCGGTAGAGTTAAGTAAGCCTCAGATCTGTAGCTCTGTTTTTAGGCTCTTAAGTATGACAAGAGAGACATTCATTTGAGGGACATCTGATGCTAACCACTGGGATGATGGTGATTGCAACAGTGCTCTCACTCCTTAGTGATGACTTATGAAAGACAGATGAGCTGTATAGGGGATGTAAGTACATAGGCATTTTCCAGTGCTATAGCTGCACATGGGGCATAAAAATTTGGGGTAAGTAACTCTTCAAAAAGAGGGGCACAAGAGATTTTAAATCCATTCTGGGGAAGAGTTACAAAGGAATGCTTTCCAAATAAATAGAAGGATGAAGAAAAAAGGAAAGGTTTTACTGCTAGGAACTTTATTACCCTACTGCTAGGAAAAGAATTCCTTTTTGTCTGCAACGAAATTGCACATGTGTAAGTGTCTGACTGTTAAAACAAGCTGACACTATTAACTTCCATTACAGTATCAGGTGATTTCAGACTCTGTTTTGTAAGCTCATTAACAAAGGATGACTTCAAATGCTTGAAGGAACAATGCACTATTGCACTTGATTTTGTATTTTAAGGTGTCAGTATGTAAATACAAAATTATTATAAAACACAAAGGTGGTATAACTTGTGGGAAACAAACATTCCTGCAATGTCTTAAAAATTGCAGAGAATTTAGACTTTATGGGCCAGATTCTGTTGCCTCTATTGAAGATTGGGTAGTCAAGACAAGTTAATAAAAAAATGGTTACTACCCCACAGGATGTCATCTGTAGTCTGATAACACATAGTCTAAAACATAACTCTTTGCTTTAATGAGTGAAGGAGAACAGTTTGTACCACTTTTCCAGTCATCATATAAAAAAGTAATTATTTATAAGCACCAATGCAGAAATATCTCCTGCATTTAAACTGCTTTGATACTACTAAAAAAACAAACAAACAAACAAACAAAAAGGGCAAACCCTGAATAGTAAGATGGAAATTTTTAAATTTCAGTCTCAAT